>NC_063197.1:32357814-32387363 GCF_017589495.1 Alosa alosa | reverse complement strand
AGTGTGTGGTTTCGACCAAGAACTAAATTCCACCTACGTGACATAACGTTTCAGTGGAGCTGAGCTGGTGTGTTTCACATCAGGTCCAGTGTGTGTGTGTGCGTGCGTGCGTGTGTGCTGAGGTGTTCCAAGCCTGTTCCAGCATCACGTTCCCTGTGGTCACATCCGATGAAATCCTCAGAGGGGAGAAGGTGTAGAGACCACATATCAGAAGGGAATGCAGAATAATGGCTATGAGTTCAATCATATCATCGGATGATGAAGTGACTAATTTTGTCAGATGTGTGGGAGTGTGTGTGTGTGTGTGTGTGTAGGAGTGCTGCTGACACAAAAATCTCAAGGGGGCCTTTCCTGGAAACATTGTTGAGAAACCATCAATTGATCTTTTTCAAACTGTACTCCCATTCCCACTCCTCTTAAAGTCAAACTATAGGACCCCCTTTGTAGGAAATATAAACTCAGTGTCATAGCAAACATATTTGACATTGGAGATAAACTAATCCAGCTATTCCACAAATCAAAAGACAGATCTGCTCGATCAAGTTTTGATCGAGCGCCTGTAAACTAATTTTGGATGTGCATATATATACCCTGCATGCAGCTCGGCTCTTCTTCACTCACATCACATAACTTGGGGTGGTACAGTTGATGATCACCTACATTTCTCTGATGTATAGCCTCAGTAGTCGTTGAACAAGTACTTAAAATCAGTACTTAACCCTCTAGGCGCCACAGTCGACTATAGTCTTTATCTTCAGTTAAGTTTTGATCGAGCGCCTGTAAACTAATTTTGGATGTGCATATATACCCTGCATGCAGCTCGGCTCTTCTTCACTGACATCACATAACTTGGGGTGGTACAGTTGATGATCACTTACATTTCTCTGTAAAATCAGTACTTAAATAAAAGTACAAATAACCAGATAAATATTTACTCTAGTAAAAGTAGAATGTACCACAATTATAACCCTACTTAAGTAAAAGGAAAGAAGTACCTGCTTTTTAATGTAATGTAATAAATAGCGATTTATTCTTTTAATGCCTATATTCTAATAATAATAATAAAACAGTATGGACAGTGGCATTTTAATTACTTTTAGGCTAACCATCTAACAGGGTGATCTGCAGAGTTAAATATCATCAAGCAAAACTAACGAAGAAGACTATAAAGGGTAAAGATTACATTAGATTCAACTTGATCTTTTTTCAAACAGTACTCCCATTCCCACTCCTCTTAAATACCTATAAGATAACATTTTAAAGTCAAACTATAGGACCCCCTTTGTAGGAAAGATAAACTTGATGACTGACTTGGTGTCATAGCAAAAATATTTAAAACAAGAAACATTGGAGATAAACTAATCCAGCTATTCCACAAATCAAATGACAGTATAAACAGTTCTTGCAGATCTTTCTTTCGATTTTTATCTTCAGTTAAGTTTTGATCGAGCACCTGTAAACTAATTTTGGATGTGCATACAGACTCTGTTTTTTCTCCAGCATGCAGCTCGGCTCTTCTTCACTGACAGCACATAACTTAGGGTGGTACACTTGATGATCACCTACATTTCTCTGATGTATAGCCTCAGTAGTGGTTGAAGAAGTACTTAAAATCAGTACTTTAGTAAAAGTACAAATAACCAGATCAATATTTACTCTAGTAAAAGTAGACAATCATAACCACAATCATAACCCTACTTAAATAAAAGTAAAGAAGTACCTGCTTTTACATGTACTGTAATTAAAAGTACCTGCTTTTAATGTAATGTAATAAATAGCAATTTATTCTTTTAATGCCTATGTTCTAATAATAATAATAATGAAACAGTATTGGCAGTGGCATTTTAATTAAGCTAGTTTAGGTTAATGTACTTATTATTTTTAGGCTAACCATATACCAGGGTGATCTGCAGAGTTAAATATCATCAAGCAAAACTAACAAAGAAGACTATAAATGGTAAAGATTACATTAGATTCAACTTTATTGTCATTGTGCATCACAAATGACCAAATTTAAACTGTGAGTCCCACATGGCGCATACGTGGCCTTCTTATTTGTGTCCAACACTCTCCTCTGGACACCTGGGTGCTGTGAGTCCCACATGGCGCATACGTGGCCTTCTTATTTGTGTCCAACACTCTCCTCTGGACACCTGGGTGCTGTGAGTCCCACATGGCGCATACGTGGCCTTCTTATTTGTGTCCAACACTCTCCTCTGTACACCTGGGTGCTTCCCCTGCACGGTACTTCCATTGTCGTATGACTGCCCAGGACATTGGAGATTTTCCGCTGAAGATTTTTGAGATGTTCAATGAAGGTCTCGAACAGTCCTTTGCCCATTGTGTCCTGCACATCAATGAAACCCACAAAATGTTCCTCAATGGACACACCCACATCTTCTTCACAGTTTGCTATGCCCAAGACGATTGATAACTGATAACTGTTGTGGCTACAGTCTGGTGTACAATCCATAATTACAGAAAAGTACTTTGCTCTCTTAATTAGAGATTGCATCTAATGTCTTCTGAGCAATGACTGAAAGGATCTCATTCTGCATGTGTTTACTGATATGATGGTCTCTGGTCTCCTGGCTTCCTCCTTACATGTTCAATCATAACAGCATCAAATTGGGCCATTAACTCTACCTGACCAAGGAAGTTGCCATTCCTGGGCGCGTAAAGGTGCTCTGCGTGGCCACGAATAGCTACATTTCATTCAGCCAAATGGCAGACAATGTCAAGCATGGCACATGTCCATCAGCTGCTGATTTACTGAATCAATTTTGGCATTTTCAAGCCTTCCACAAGGTGGAGCCACTTCTGCATGTTCTCGCTGTGTTCTTTGCTGCGCTCATGAGTGTGAAGATGATCACTAATATTCTTCCATGAGCGAAAACCATTCAAACTAAGTGATGCGTTTGATCTTCCGAAAAGTCGACATCCAAAACAATAAACAGCGTCTGCACTGACCGAATAAACAAACCATTTTCTGTTTATTTTTTCTCCATTTTTCATCGTCATATAATAATTTTCAACCGTAAATCTTCTGGGTGGTTTATGTGCATTTTTTGGGAAATAAAAGTTAATTTTAGACTTAATTTGCAGAGCGGCTCAACTCGCTCTGCATCTCTAATAGTCTGGTCAGTTGAGGGCAAATGGCTGCAAAAACTGATGAACATTTGAGCCAATGTTGCTCATGAAAGCCATGCAGTTTGTTTGGGCAAAAGATCTAAATCTACTCATGACATTTTATAGGTGGGTCATTCCACATCAATACAACCAGGGCCCACGCACTTAGGTCTCAAAAAATTCTGAAACAATTACCAGGTGTACCTATGTTACCCAGGAGACACATTGTAAAATTACTTTTATGTAAGATCAATACTTTTCAAGATACAGCCAGTTTTATAGGGGTGGGGGTGGGGGTCGATTTTGTATGTAGGATGTAGGAGGCTCAAATTGTGCATGCTGGTGCATAAATAGGAATAGTATACAGCAAAATCGTCACGTTTGGTCTGGATGATCATAGCTGTCCCTCAAAGTTGATCAAAATTGTATTGGAGTTTTTGGCTGGGCTCTGTTTAGGCCTTCAGAAGACATATATTTACTCAACATAGGCTCTTGATTTATGTTCCTTATTGAGATAAGTAGAAACACTCTCACAAAAAGCAATGAATTCCTTCAAGGTCTGAACAGCAGACCTCACAAGTCATTTTGGCTCTCATTTTCAGAGCACACAAACACCTTGTAGGAATATCCAAAGTTTTTTTTTGTTTTCTTTGTCCTCCATGATCTCTTCTTTTTGAAAAAAATCTTTGACTTGTCTTATGCAAATCTTTTTCTGTTTCTGTTTTTCTGTATAATGTTTTGTATAGAGTTAGAGACTCCAAAACAGAAAAAGTTGGGACGTTGTGTAAAATGTGAATAAAAACAGAATGTAATAATCTGCAAATCTCTTAAACTCATATTTAGTTGCAAAATGGACACAGACAACATATCAAATGTTGAAAATGACAAATTTGACTATTTCATGGAAAATATATGTTAATTTTGAATTTGATACCAGCAACATGTTTCAAAAAAAGTTGGGACGGGGACAACAAAATGCTGGAGAAGATGTGTAATGATAAAGAAAACAACAGGAGGAATGTTTCACAACTAATTAGGGTAACTGGCAACATCATTGGGTATGAAAAAGAGCATCCCAGAGAGGCAGGGTCTCTTAGAAGTAAAAATGTAGGGGTATTCATCACTCTGTGTAAACCTGTGTGCACAAATGATGAAACAATGTCATTTTAATGCTTCTTAACATTTAATTGTGATGTATTTAGGGAGTTCATCATCTACAGCAGGGGTTCCCAAAGTGGGGGTCACGGGACAGCGAGGGGTGGGTCGCGAAATGATTTCCATAAATCAAATAAATTTGGAAAAAATAAAATTCAGAAAAATTATGACTGGATAAGATCACCATTCACTGTAACCACCGCAAGTCATCTGTCAGCCGGCATGGAGGACGCACTGGTTGAGCTGTCATGTGACCGCACTTTAAAGACAGATTTTAATTCCAAGACGCTTGCTGAGTTCTGGATTTCAGTCGAGAGGGAATATCCACAGCTATCCAAGGCCGCGATGGACCCCCCCACCCCATAAATGCACAAATAGGCTGACACCAGACATAATTTCACTGCATTTCTTACTTCCAGTAACTATATGCATGTGACAATAAACTTCCTTGTATCCTTGTATCTGTTCTTTTGTGTTGTAGTTAAGCCCGTGTTTGGATAAGCCTAGTGCGTATGGCCGGTGCGCACATTTTATTTTTATTTTTTGAGTCACATCCAGGGATAGTGGGGGTCGCCAGTCTCTGGCACGGTTATTTTGGGGGTCGCGGGTTGAAAAGTTTGGGAACCCCTGATCTACAGAACATAATATTATTAAAACATTCAGAGAATCTAGAGAAATCTTTGCAAACAGGGGAAATAGCTGAAAAGCAAATTGGTTGGCCGTGGTCTTTTGGACCTCAGATTGCATTGCATCAACACCACACCTGTCTCCAGACCTGTCATTGTATGGGCTCAGGAAAACCTCTGATAACCATTGTCTATGTGCCCAGTTTGATACTCAATTCAAAAACTGCGCTGTAATTCTTGCTCCCCTTCCGTTGAGAATGCTCCCTGTCTAGCGTGGGAGGTCTCTTTTCTTAGCGGGTTGTGTTGGCTTTCCACACTTTATGTTTTATGGGCTTACCTTTTGTCTTGTAGCCTCGTAACTGCTGTTTGCCTCCTCCACCACTGCTGTTGAGGGTATTTCTATTTCCTGCCAGCTCAGGCATGCTTCTTAATGATAGTCTACGCAACACTGTCGCTGCAAGTTTAGCCTACCCGTAATGATTTTAACTATGTGTTTATAGTGCGGATCTGTGACCTCACCGTATCTGGAGCGGGTATGTAGCGCAGCATTTTATTACGAAGCTATCTGTAAAAATGTATAGTATATTTTAACTCTGATCTGCATCTTGCAGGTGCGTGTAGCCTGGTTGACACAGGCGCTGCTGTTTTGTCTGATGATCGATTGCTGTCTAGTGTTTGTCTCGTTGTCTTGCTTGTAACTTGTGACTTTAGTGTTTTATTTTGTTTGTTTGTTCCGTCTTTGTCCAGTCGCGTATTGTCTGCGTCTGCTTTCGTAGACTGTCTTTATTTTGGGTTTTCTTTTGGTTTCGTTGGTGACTCTACCTACTTATAACATCTACTGCATGAAGCTGCCTAATTATAACATCTACTGCATGTTGCCAGTGTTTCCCTTGCGCTGTCGCATGATTAGTAGGCCTATCTTTCTCAGTTTTGTTTGCATGTGATTGCGTATGCTGTCGCTTTGCATGATTTAAGCTTTGTTAGTGTTGCTGTCTTCAGTGTATTGTGGTTGTGTCCTTTTTGATTGATTTATTGCTATCCTCTGGTGCCTTAATTGTTTTGTCTTGGTTTGTTTGTTTTGTTTGTTTGGCAGGTCGGGGCGCTCCTAAGGGGAGGCTAGGCACCTGGTGGTGGGACCCCATCACTGCATGTTTGCTGTGCTTTATTGTGCCGTGCTGTGTGTTGCAGTGCGGTGAGCTGTGCGGTTCAGTGTACTGCTTACTGCAGCCTGCGTTATAGAGAAACTCACTTCACTCCGAGTGTGTGTGCACGTGTGTTTGGTGTGAATCTTGGAACACATCAGTAGTGTGCCTCCCTTGGGTAAGCTCCCTCCTAGCTGCATTTACGGAGTTCTGTGGACGTTTGGTCCCTCAAATGCCTAGACTCCAATGTATAATCTATAAGATCCGATTTTAAGAACTTGTCATACAACAATATTTAATGAATATATATTTTTGTATTGTCTTTAATCATTGCGAGTCTTTTAGATTTCCCCAGCATAAGAGATCTGCAGTTCCACCTCCCCTTTACCATAAATAAACTTTCATTTTATTGGAATTCACGTCTGTTGCGTAGTGCATTTGAATCTGTGTGGGTATTCTCTGTGAGGTTACCTTGGTATTTCCCTGGGGGGTAATTACAGTGGTTCCCCTGGGGTGGCGTAGTCGGGACTATTAATTGGGGTATACCTTTTCCTCCTCCCCTTATACTGCTCCGTCGTATAGTATAGTGTGTGTGTATATATACTTTTTTTGATCCCATGAGGGAAATTTGGTCTCTGCATTTAACCCAATCGGTGAATTAGTGAAGCACAAACAGCACACAGTGAAGTGAAGCACACACTTATCCCGGTGCAGTGAGCTGCCTGCTACAACGGCAGCGCTCGGGGAGCAGTGAAGGGTTAGGTGCCTTGCTCAAGGGCACTTCAGCCGCGGCCCACTGGTCGGGGCTCGAACCGGCAACCCTCCAGTTACAATTCCAGAGTGCTAACCAGTGGGCCACGGCTGCCCCTGCCCCACGGCTGCAGGTGGCTACTTCAAGTCGAACCCCCCTAATGTCTATGGCCACCAGTATGCTTTTAATACTCATGTTTAAAATGATGCACAATGTAAGCGGAAATCAACTTAATGACTTGCTCATCTTGATCGGTTGTCACTGTCTAACATCACTTCCTGGGCTTTTCCCCCCCGACATTGCAGTGTGCACTGTGTCCCAGCTCTTTTGGCCTACCATCAAATGCTAGATCTCTTTAGAAAGAGGCTAGAATATTGTTTTTTTTCTTGCTGGATTACAAGCATCTCTGAAGTGACCACATTTCAGCCCTCTAGGTCACTTGATGGGACTTAAACACAACTGAGCCCTAGCAACAGGTCTTGTGAAGCTGTGTGCAAAAGTAGATCAATACAGAATGGAAATGAGTACTTTTAGACCATTATTTGCTACCCAAAATGCATACTTACAATAAAAGCCTTACTGTGTGGCAACCTCTTGCTGTAGAAGCATAATCCTGGTCTCTAGTGAAAGGTAACACTGAGGTTTCTTGTAGACTATTTGGATCGTATGTCAGAGGTTCTGGTATAGAATGAGTGGAATAATTACACAGAAGTCTATTTTTGTATGGGTGTGTAAGATTGCCTATACATCTGCACAACTACTATTGGATAAAACAACATGAATATTTAATTTCTATGGATTTCTGAATATTTCAAGACCCAATATGCTGCATCTACTTATTGCTAAGGATATACATGGAAGCTAGAAGTTAGGGAAGCACCAAAGGCATTTTTCTAAATATATATATGTCATAGTAAAATTTATCTGACAATGTACAGCACTATTCAGATTGTACATGGAAAAAGGTTGTCATGTATGGATTCCCAAGAGTCCAAGGTTTCAAATGGTGTATATTACTATGCGACATAGCAATATGGTGCGTACAATTGATTTAGAATGTTACTAATATGCAAGTTGTTACGCCAGAATAAATCCAGATTCCAAGCAATGTCCAAGCACATTCTGTATGAAAAACTACATTTTATACTATTGAACAACAAAGCACAAAATGGGTAAAAAAGGTGACGGCGCACCATAAATGAAACAAAATGAGAAAAAAAAAAAACAGGATTGACCAGGGCCCGTAAGCAGTTTAAGTTTACCGATAGCTATACGCTCATGCAGAAAATGGTGAAAATATTTCATTTTTGTAAGGGTCTGTTAAAAACACAGGTGTAATTCCAACGTTGGGCCAACACTGACTCAACGTCAGCTGCCCAACCAATTGCAATTTGATATTATTGGTTGGGCAGCTGACATTGGTTCAATGTTGGCCCAACGTTGGAATTCCAACTCTTGACGCTGCCAACCATTACCAACGTTGGGCCAACCTCTGCTTGCTATCTGACAGATCCGCTACCCGATCTGGCAAACTTACATAGTGTGCGGTTATAGCCGATAGAGGGTCGCGAAGAGAATGCAGTGCCGTTCACCCTGTTACGAGTTGATGATTTTGGAAACAATATTTTAATGTACAAAAAACTCTTTGGTGTTGCTTTAACAGAAGAATATCTCAGTCCGGGTAATATCCACAAACTGTTGTAAACATATATTGTTGCTACACAAATTTACATTTTGGCAAATGTTTCAGCGTTAATCTCATCTAATGAGCTGGATGGAACACAGCAAGTCCATTCTTGGTTTAATTGTGGAGACGACCACACGGAGATCATCCTCCACATTTAGACGCGATCTGTATTTGTTTTTAATATGTCAGTGCAGAGAAAGTCTTTTCGCACAGGCATGTGGAGCCAAACGGCGTCAGTACGTCCATCGCGGCCTTGGATAGCTGTGGATATTCCCTCTCGATTGAAATCCAGAACTCAGCAAGCGTCTTGGAATTAAAATCTGTCTTTAAAGTGCAGTCACATGACAGCTCAACCAGTGCGTCCTCCATGCCGGCTGACAGATGACTTGCGGTGGTTACAGTGAATGGTGATCTTATCCAGTCATAATTTTTCTGAATTTTATTTTTTCCAAATTTATTTGATTTATGGAAATCATTTCACGACCCACCCCTCGCCATCCCGCGACCCCCACTTTGGGAACCCCTGCTGTAGACCATTATTTGCCAAGGTGAGTTCATGCATTTTGTAAAATCCCCATAGGGCTCCCCATAGGACAATCATCTCCAACTCAACACTTCAAAGACCAAGGAGATGGTGGTGGATTTTGGCAGGTCTAAGCCCACTCTGCTACCAGTCTCCATTGATGGGGTCAATGTCGAGGTAGTAAGCACCTACAAGTACCTAGGTCTCCACTTGGACAATAAACTGGACTGGTCAGCCAACACTGACGCACTCTACGAGAAAGGGCAGAGCAGGCTGTACTTCCTGAGGAGGCTGCGCTCCTTCAATGTGTGCAGCAAGCTCCTCAGGATGTTCTATCAGTCTGTTGTGGCCAGCGCCCTCTTCTATGCAGTGGTATGCTGGGGAGGAAGCACAAAGAAGAAGGATGTGGGGCGACTTGACAGGCTGGTAAGGAAAGCTGGCTCTGTAGTGGGAGCTGAACTGGAGTGCATCATTTCAATATCTGACAAAAGGACCCTGAACAAACTGATCAACATCTTGGACAATGAGTGTCATCCACTCCACAGCACTATTGTTAAGCAGAAGAGCCTGATCAGCTGGAGACTTCGCTCACTGCCTTGCACAACAGACAGACTGAGGAAGTCATTCATCCCCAGAGCCATTGAACTGTTCAATGCATCACTTAAGGGAAGAGGAGAAATAGACTTCTCCGCATAGTCTGTCTGCCTCTTCACCACCTTCATGTCTTGAACTGTCTGTCCACTAGCCACTTTACCATTGTCTTCTGCCTCACTGTTTGCGTGCTTTATTAGCACATATGCACAACCCCTCCCTCCATGCCACAGCCGAACTGTGACCATACCTTTCTTAATATAGTTATTTATACACAGATATATAGACTTTATACTTTATTCTTGCACTGTTGCACTGTTTGACTTACTCATTTGCACCATTACCATGACACTCATTCAGAAAGAGCACCTTACCTTACCTTATGCACAGAGGACTACAGGCTCAGTCCCTGCTTCAGTCATTGCAAGCACAACTGATTGATTAATCACCCACTATGTGGATACTGTTTTTTAGAATTGATTTAGATTAAGTTTTATTTAGTATAATTTGTATTTTAGTATATTTAGTATATTCTTTATCTTCTACAGTCCTTATTGCTTAGTTGTGTTTTTTTTATTTATATACTTTTAATTACTTTTTCTGCTGTTAGTGGATGTGTGTGTGTATGTCTGTATGCTACTGTGACCTTGAATTCCCCCTAGGGATCAATAAAGTATCTATCTATCTATCTATCTATCTATCTATCTATCTATCTGTTTGGTTATCCAAAATGCATACTGACAATCAAAGGCTTACTCTCTATGAACCCCTTAGTTTGTGTAGAAGCATAATCTTGGTCTCAAATGAAAAGTAACTATTTGAAGTTTCATGCTTGCATTTGAATTATCCTTCAGGGGTTCTGATATGGAATGACTACACTAAATATGGAATAATTACACAAAAATATAAATCTTTGCCATTTCTATTTCAATGAAATTGGTGTGTATAAGATGGATTATACATCTGCACAATTACTATTCAATAAAATAACATGAGTATTCAATTTCTATGGATTCCTGTGAATATTTCAAGACCCTGTATGCTATATCTAGCATATTGCTAAGGATATACACTGCAGCTAGAAGGTAGGGAAGGCGGAGGAGACATTTTTGATTGAATTTAAGTGAGACATAGTTAGATTAATCTGACAATGTAAAGCACTACACATATTTTACATGAAAAAGGTTGTCATGTAATGATTCCCAAGAGTCCAAGCTTTCAAATGATGTAAAATATGACTATGCTACAGTACATAACAATGTGATGTATACAAATTATTTAGAATGTTGGGGGGTGCTGGGGGGGGGGGTAACCGTCCTGCTGGCGGGACACTGCAGATGAAGTGTTAAAGCTGCTGCAAAGTTACTGCAAAAACTTTGTTAATTTGGCAAAACCTAAAGTGTTAAGAGATAGAGAGCCATTCCGGTGGTGCATCACACACAAAGCATAGCCAAGGCAGTACATTCGGCGCTAACTTCAACAAACCAAAAGTGGAAGGCAGTTTAGCACAGGACATAATGCATATATTTATACATTTTACTGTCTATATGCATAATACAAAAGGTTATGTTGGTAAAGTGCTCCCTCTGATGGCTATAAGTGGTCATAACGAGGTTTACATGCTAACAGAGACTTCTTTGTGCTGAAAACAGGCAGTCTTCCATTTTCCACTGAATGGTATTCTGCTGTAAAACTGGATTCTGCCAGTAAACGTTAGATTTAACCAGTTGTGTATCTTTCAATGAAAAAAAGCAAACATTCGGGCAGACAGACAACTTTATTTTAGCTGGACTTGTATAGTAAGGATTTCTATTGCCTCAAACCTAAAACAGCCAATGTGCAAAACCTGAACCAAATCTGTACTTTGTACATGGAGTTTTCAGTTGTGTTCAGGTGGCATCGTTCTTGCAAGGGTTGGACAGGCACTCGTTGACTTCCTGCTCACAGCGTGGCCCTGTGTATCCCTGGGTGCAGTTACAGGTGAACGAGCCCTCTGTGTTGATACACAGCCCATTGTGCTCACAAGGGCTCATACCTGAAGGGAGGGAGGGAACACTTCAGTCACACAGTGTACGAGAGATCAGACTCATATACACATACAATACATACAACCACCAATGTGGTCTGTTGCACCCTAGCTGCTAAGTCACAAGGAAGATTCAGATCATGTATTAACACAGTTTATTTAAAGTGTAACTATACGGAGAGGAATATACACAGCAAGTTGACAGACAAAAACCCCTGCCCTTTATCAGAGTGTGTGGGCACTCTCAGATAAAAGTGCTTTGTGTGTGTGTGTGTGTGTGTGTGTGTGTGTGTGTGTGAGAGTGCATCCTCACCGATGCTGCACTCATCGATGTCCTCGTAGCAGGTGCTGCCCCTGTACCCTGACTGGCACATGCAGTTGTACATGCCATTGATGGGGTTGTTGAAACACTGAGAGCCATCGCGGCAGGGGCTGCTCATGCAGGCATCGGTTAAGTGACACAGCAAGCCTGAGGGAAACCACGGCGACAAGCAGCGTCAGTACCTGTATCAGCGGCTGGTCCCACAGACGAGGAGTCATTTTAACATGTCAGAAATTGGCTATGGAGCGAGCACATACGGCCATGTCAATCATAGCTGCACACTTAATAACACAGTTGTTCATAACAGTATGAGACAGACAGAGTTTAACTGCTATAAAGGACCCAAGGCTAACGCAAGGACAACATTGTGGCTTTTCCACTTGTTTTCTTGCAAGTGCACTACTTACAGTATGTTACCCCTCCTGAATGTGCAACTCACCATTTACTGAATAGCAAAATGCTAGTCCCTTAGCAACGCTTGTAACATCGTGTCCTAACAGCTTTAGATAGATATATACTTTATTGATCCCCAAGGGGAAATTCAAGCTTTCAACGTGAATAAGCGGGAAAAAAAACATCTATATATTTTACTAATTTGGAGCATTTCATTGTTCACTTATGTCAGCAAATGGAGGTCAACAAATGAATTCATAGGGTCATAGCTAAGTTTGTGTTGGGTTCTAACGTGATGTACCAGATGTGTGTGTTGACCCTGTTAGCATGGACAGAAAGCGTGACAGGATTCACCTCCCTACCCAGCGGTGCAGTGAAACCAGGATACTGTTGCATGCACATGACACATTATCCTGAATTCTAACAGTTGCTGACTATAATGCAATAACCTAGATCAGGGGTCTCCAACCTTTTTCCTCCGAGAGCTACTTTGACAAAATGGACATGGCCAAGATTGTATCCTTTTTCTCTTTGTGAATTTGATTTCATTGGAATATTAAGTGACTGGGTTATCAAATGTATAAACATCTTCCTCAAACCTTTTGGAGAGCTACTTAGAAACAGGTGGGGAGCTACTGGTAGCTGGAGACCCCTGACCTAGATACTACTATAGACTGTACTGTGTACACAGGCATATGAATGAATAACCAGGTATCTCCATATTCATGTAAACCTCATAATCCCGTATGATATGATCAAAACTCCAGCCGTTGACGCACACACAGTTGTAGCTGCCCAGCGTGTTGTAGCATGTGCCACCGTGCTGGCAGGTGTTGGGCTGCAGGTGGCACTCGTCCACATCGTCTGTGCAGTACAGACCTGCAGGAGGAGGAGGAGGGAGAGGGAGAGGGAGAGGGAGAGGAGGAGGGAGGGGAGAGGAAGATGAGGAAGAGGAAGATGAGGAGGAAAAGGAGGAGGAAGAGGAAGAGGAGGAAAGAGAGGAAGAGGAGGAAGAGGATGAGGAAGATGAGGAGGGAGAGGAAGAAGAGGAGGAAGGGGAAGATGAGAAAGAGGAAGAGGAGGAGGAAGATGAAGAGGGAAAGGAAGAGGAGGAGGAGGGAGAGAAGAGGTAGAAATATTAAGGAGTTAATAAAGTTTTAGCACGGACAGACAGATGTAAATAAAGAGAAAGTATGCCGAGATATATTCATATACCTGTCCAATCGGGTGGACACTGGCAGTTGTAGGTGTTGACTCCATCCATACAGGTTCCTCCATTCTGGCAGTCATAGGAAGGGCAGTCGTCAATGTTAATCTCACAGTTTGGTCCGTGAATCCTGCCAAACAAACCCATGTAACAGGTCATTAAAATAAAGACATTAAGAAAAGGTAAACTCACAAACCTAGACAGTCTACACACACATATACACACACACACAAACACTGAAAAGGCTCCCAGGACTCATTAGCTGTGCTTGAGGGTGTGTGTGTATATGCATGCCTGTGGGGGCATGCCTGTGTGTTCTGCCCGCAGAGCAGGCAGTGCACAGACAGAACAATGCCAACTGCTGCAACTCGAGCATTTCAATTAGAAACAGCAGACAGACGGGCAGAGAGGTGGATGAGGGCAGCAGGAGGAGCAGCTTCACACCTGTATCCTCTCGCTATCTCTCTCTCTCACTCACTCACTCACTCTTTCTCTCTCACACTGTCTCTCTCTCTCACTCACTCACTCACTCACTCTCTCTCGCCGACAGCCCTCACCTGGCAGGCAGTGACACTGATAGTTGAAGTCGGAGGTGGGTCGGCAGGTGCCTTGGTTGGCGCATGGGTTGGAGACGCTATCCACTTGCTCATGACCTGTGTGTGTGTGTGTGTGTGTGTGTGTGTGGAGGAGGACAAAAGCTAAGTGGGCATGGGGGTCATGCGCCTGCATGGCCATTGTTTACAGCCTGCAGAACTGCAGGCAAAACAGAACACACACACACACGATACACACACACACACACACACCAACCATCACACGTACTGCAAACAAGGAGGGTGGCCAAGAGTCAAGAATGTGCACACGCACGTGCACTCACACTCACACACGCGCACACACACACACACAAGCAGCACAGTGAGCAGCAGGGCAGGGCAATCTTTTCATTGTCTGCCAGGCGTCAGCTGGCCCAGAGGAACAATGGCGAGGAGGACGAGCATCAGTAGTAGGCTATACCAGGAGTAGGCTACTGGTATAAAGTTAGTGCACTTTGATCGACACGTTTAACGTTGTTTTTTTTTTAATTGTGTATATCATACAGTTTATTGCTCATTTATTTATGTTCCCACAAAACAAGAAAACGAGAGTAGCCAAGTATCAAAAACTCTCTTAATACTTCTTTGTTTTCTTGGAAATTTGGATTACAGTTCTAGTTTAGCCTACTGTGTCAACAACGCTGGCAGAAAAAAATCAATTTCTAAATATAAATGTTCTAAAACGACACAAACGTCCCATAGTTCTACATTTTCATTCTATATTTCCCTATATATATATAGACTAAGTACAGTTGAGACACTTTTTTCCCACACCAAATCAAACAAAAAATTAATACTGAAAATAAGTGATTTTCCACACAACATTCCACATGCCATTTCCTTAGCTTGTAGAGTAAAATATTATCAATCAATAATACAGGTCAATAATAAGTAGTTTATATTTTCCACAATTCATAAACATGGTGCATTTTTTGTCTTGACTGTGTCTCAACTGTACCCTATAGACAGTTGAGACACCCATCTTTAATGATGTATAGTTAGTTGGAAAGTTGAATAAATAAAAACATAGCAATTGCAAAGTGTTTGTAGGCTAGTTCAAATTCATTCATTTAATTTAAATTAGCGTTGGTTAAAAGGAATACATCATGAACAAAATGTGACACATTTTGGCGAACAGTAGCCTACAAATGGAATGTTCAAGTAATAACACAATCCATTGTGTGTCTCAATTGTTCCCCGCTGATGATCACCTATAGGAAACAGGAGACAACCGAATGACAACTAGATGTAGCAAATTACAAGGACAACTTTGCCCGAAGAAATACCGGGAAATTGGCCCATATTTTCTGTAAAATCCACATAATCACCAGCGCGAGGCTGAGGTCCGTCTCAGGTTGGAGTAACCTAATTAAACTTCGGGTCGATGACTCAGCGATCGAGAAACACTGTAACTCCCTCTCCAATTTTACTGAGACTTTTATTTTGCTCGACTTTTATTTTGACAACAGGACAAATGGCGGCCATGTTGGAATTGTCAATGCTTGCTGACACTGTTTACACGAGTTTGACATTTACGTGAGCACAGATGTCTGTAACTTAAAGGTTTTATATATTATTTTGTGATTGTACATGAGTGCTTCTGTTACCCATAACTCGTGATATTCGTGTGATATACTGTGAGTGTATGGTCTTTGCTAACAGGGAGTTGTGTACCTTTAAAGTCCCATTCTGTGTGCGGCTAGCTAACGTAACGTTACGTTTATTATTTTGTAAGTTAGCTTGTCTACCACTCAAACTGAGTTTTAAGAGAGCGAAACGTACCGTCGGCTGTGACTGTGAACAGCAGAAAGTGGGTAGGTCACAGTCATCGCTGCTCTTCCTACTTGACTTGAAGCTACATTCTGCTGGTTACTTCTGACCTTGAGTTATTCTGCCACTTTTGCAAAGTTTTGCCATTACGTGATAATGTGTTTTTCTCCTGAACATTCAGGCTCCAATCATGGATACCATCCTACGGATCTGTAGACACAAACTGCTGCCGATAGTCTGCGCACCTGCTATCTCATGCAGGCAGCTCTCCGGGTGCGCACATCCCCAGAAAGCCCCACAGCCCCCCGCACCACCACCCTCCTCAGTGCCGCTGGTATCGCGTCTGTTCCAGCCGTCCAACCTACGGGAGGGCCAGGACAGTGGAGACCTGACATGCCGAAGCCAGAGGTTGATGCTCCAGACGGGCCTGCTCCACCCTTCCAACCCCGGCTGTTTCTACTACTTGCCAGCCACAGTTCGCTCCATGGAGAAGCTGGTGCGACTCATAGACCAGGAGATGCACGCCATTGGCGGGCAGAAGTTGGACATGCCAGCGCTGTGCGGAGCCGACCTATGGCGTCGGAGTGGCCGCTGGGAGCTCATGGGGAAGGAGATGTTCCGCCTGCGCGACCGGCACGGGATAGACTACTGCCTCGGTCCTACTCATGAAGAGGCGGTGACGGAACTGCTAGCGTCTCAGGCCAATCTTTCCTACCGACAGCTACCCCTGCTTCTGTATCAGGTAAACTCACACACACACACACACACACACACACACACACACACACAGTTAAACCTGGAAACCAAAACATTCATACGCATCATATATATATAGGTCAATGAAATATGCCTGAAAATGATGATAACAGTGTGTATAGAATGTTGTTTATAAACTTGTTTTTTTGACTCATTCAGTATTAACATGGTTTTTGCTCTCTCAGGTGACAAGGAAGTTTCGGGACGAGCAGAAGCCAAAGTTTGGGTTGCTACGGGGACGCGAGTTCTACATGAAGGACATGTACTCGTTTGACGAGAGCGAGGAAGCGGCGCACCACACCTACCAGTCCGTGTGCCAGGCCTACGGGCGCCTCTTTGACAGGCTGGGTGTCAGGTGGGTGCAGGTGCGGGCGGACACGGGCAACATCGGGGGCACCCTCTCGCACGAGTTCCAGCTGCCCGCTGACATCGGCGAGGACCGGCTGTTGACGTGCGGCGACTGCTCCTTCTCCGCCAACGTTGAGCTGGTGGAACCGGGCCAGACGGACTGCCCGCAGTGCCAGTCTGGCACGCTGGTGGAGTCCAAAGGCATTGAAGTGGGGCACACCTTTTACCTGGGCACCAAGTACTCCCAGGTGTTCAACGCCACCTTCAACAGCCCCCAGAACAAGCCCACGCTGGCCGAGATGGGCTGTTTCGGCCTTGGTGTCACCCGCATTCTCGCCGCTGCCGTTGAGGTGCTCTCTAGTGACGACGGCATCCGCTGGCCAGGGCTGTTGGCACCCTACCAGGTGTGCGTTCTGCCCCCTAAGAAGGGCAGCAAGGCGGCCACGCTGATCAGCCTGGCAGAGGAGCTCGCTCTCGGGCTGAGCGGCCTGCCTGGCCTGAGGGGGGAGGTGGTGCTGGACGACAGGACGCAGATGACCATCGGGAAGCGGCTGAAAGACGCCTCGCAGCTGGGGTACCCCTACGTGGTGGTGGTGGGGCAGGGCGCGGCCGAGCCGCAGCCGCGGTTTGAGGTGGTCTGCCAGCAGAACGGGGAAACACTCTTCCTCAGCAGAGACGCCCTCACAAACCTCCTGAGCAGAGTGGAGACCGTGTGAGCCCAACATCGCCCAGCAGGGGGCACATGATCACCGTTAACACTGCAGTGGACAGGATGGGGATCATGCTGGGGTTCATGCTGGCAGTGGGTGCTGATTACAGCACTGGGGTGTGTTTCTCAAAATCATAGTTGCAACTGGTTGGCAATGGGAAATTGCATTGCATCCAACAAAGTTGCTAACCATTTAGTTAGCAACTATGGTTTTGGGAAACGGACCCCATGTCAGGTAGGGGACGCAATAAAGAGGGAACACAGCAGCTGCTGGCATGGATGAGTGGACAGACTGGATGAATTCCTCCATTAGGAAAAGATTGGATGACTAGAGGACCATTGCGAGAGATGGTGGCAGGTAGAGTTTATGGACCTGGCAGTAAGACCACCTGACAGCTAGTCACTGGCAGCAAGATGCCTTTTGTGATGGTGGATAAAAAAAGAGGAAATGATCACTGAATATTTAAAACAATAAGTAAGGTTTTCTTGATGTATTTTATATGTGTATTGTTGTCTACACTGTAAAAATAAAGCATGTCATTCATAATCTGCCTCTTTTTTCTCACACTAAAAAAATGTTGTTTATTATTAAGTAAATGAATGACAACTTTGAGAGATATGTTGAGCTTTAAGAGATATGTTGAGGTTAAACAAATTTTTTTATTAATTAAAATTTGTGTCACTCTATCACTCTCCTCTCCTGGAATTGAAGAATCCTAATGTAATCTTCTAGTTTTTAAACATTTTACAGAATATAAACTGAAGTGAGCTCATTTATACTATAGGTGGCGGTATCTCTATACGGCTCTGCAATGAAAATAGAAGAAGGCAGAACTATGTGTCCAGTATGGTGTTCCACCCGGACGCATTTCTCAAATGCACCAAACACTGCACGTGAATGTAACAACTCTGTTGGTTTGGTTTGGCTTGGCTTGGCTTGGATCAATTCGCAAAAACTTGTTTTTATAGTTGTAGATATACAACTATATTTTTTGTAATTTATTGTTGTTCAAAGGACAACGCCTGTTAGGTCTGAAGGAGTGGTTAAAGACGGGACACTGCCATGGCTTCTTTAGGTCAACAAGGAGGCGAAGACAGCGATGATGGAATGGACGCGTTCATGGATAAATTTAAAACCCAAAAATATAAAAATGGGTTTAACGAAAGCACTTGGGAAGAGGTAACGTTAGAGTATAAATCAGTTGCAACTCTCTGTTAAGTCTAGGTGGATCAGTGATCATATGCCATGTAAAGTGAATGGTTTATTTTGTGGTAAACATGTAACGTTACCGCAAACCTTACAAAAACGTGTAGTTTTTGGAGCATTCCTTGCCGTTCACATGCAACGCTTTCTCAACTCGTTATGGCATATAGCAATAAATTCGTGCTGGGTGTTATTAGCCTGAGTGAAGCCAAACGAACCTGCAGAATAAATCCAAAGTAACAGGTTCGGCTGGGTTCACCCAGGCCAAAAGAGGTTGTTCTGAGAAGTAAATGTTATTTTATTTTATTTTATTTTATTTAAGTTTATGAGACGACATATACAATACCGATCGGGTTGAAGCAGTGTGCCAATTAATTGACAACAAACTGTCTGATTGTCTCTCTCCTCTATCCCCCTAACCCCCCCATGTCTGTTTCTCTGTTTAGGAGTTTGACAAGATTCCCATGTTCATGAAGAAAGCTCCGGCGGATATTGACCCCGCCTCACACCCAGATCTGGCATGCATTCAGTCCATTATTCATGACGATGATCGGACCCCTGAGGGTAGGTCGTACAGTAGTCACTAAAGTGCTAACCGTCGGAGCGTGTCACTGGAAACAGTAGGCTACACTCACTTTTCATTAGTATCCACCTTGTTCCTGACACTTCCATTCCCGTTTTCATCATCCGTTCACTACATTTACATATAAGTTGCAGTCTCAATAGGCCAACTTGAATATTTTTCAACTTATTGCTTTCGAAATGTTGACAATTCTGCACTCAATAGAGATAGTTTATAGGTTTACTTTTACATGGCTTAGGATGGGTCAGACACTGTCTTTTAGTCAGACTACTATCATATAACCATCTAAAAACAATAAAACACAGTTTCGGCTGGAAATAGAAAACCAGATTTTGGAATACTGAAGTGTCATGGCGACGCCCATTGTTGGCTCAGGAATAAGGCGCAGGTGGGTGGGCCACTGTCAGTTAGTGCACTTGATTGATTGATTGATTTATTTTGACCACTTAGACGTAAAATATGAAACCGTACTCTGTGTCATACATTAAAATACATAAATAGTCAGGGATGAAACATGATTGGGGAAGCCGTGGCCTACTGGTTAGCGCTTCGGACTTGTTGCCGGTTCAAACCCCGACCAGTAGGTGTGGCTGAAGTGCCCTTGAGCAAGGCACCTAACCCCTCACTGCTCCCCGAGTGCCGCTGTTGTTGCAGGCAGCTCACTGCGCCGGGATTAGTGTGTGCTTCACCTCACTGTGTGTTCACTGTGTGCTGAGTGTGTTTCACTAATTCACGGATTGGGATAAATGCAGAGACCAAATTTCCCTCACGGTATCAAAAAGAGTATATGTACTTATACTTAAAGCCCAAAGACTTATTTCCATTGTGGTCCCTATAATGACTTGCATGTGTAGATGAGGTGATTAAGCTTCCACACTGTAAGCTTTGAACAGACCTCTTCCTGCCCCTACAGAAAAGGCCCAGAGGCTCAAGGCTGAGGGCAACGAGTACTTCAAGGAGAAGAACTATAAGAGGGCCATTGTGTCCTACTCCGAGGGACTGAAGATAAACTGCACTGACTCCGAGCTCCACGTCGTCCTGTACACCAACAGAGCTGCAGCACACTTCCATCTGGGTACGGCCCCACCACTAGCTACTCCTCAGCCATTTGCATGAAGGGTGTAGGAGTGCTAGACATACCGTAGATGTGTGTTTACTGTGTGTCTGTGTGTTTGATGAGTAGTGAGTTTTAAGGTGCTCACACATCCATATACCTTTATTTCCTATTTCATATTCATCAATTGCAATAGTTTTGCAACCATCCACCCATCCACAGCTAGTCAGAGTTTCATCATGCTCTCCTCCGTTCCCAGGCAACATGCGTTCTGCTTTGAATGACGCTGTTTCAGCCAAGAAACTCAAGCCAAACCACCTCAAGGCTCTGCTGAGAGGTTTGTAAC
This sequence comes from Alosa alosa, assembly GCF_017589495.1. Lineage (NCBI taxonomy): Eukaryota > Metazoa > Chordata > Actinopteri > Clupeiformes > Clupeidae > Alosa > Alosa alosa. The sequence continues at coordinate 32,366,448 of NC_063197.1, read as the reverse complement.
ATAGCTGATACAATGTATATAATGAAATCAATTTACGTCATGCAGATGGGCATCAATGGGCCTCATCCAAGCACTATTCTCTTAAATTTCTCTTAAAGGTACACTATGCAAGTACTATGCACTACGCATTTTGAAGCCAATTTGATGGTAAACAAACTTGTAATAGGCGAATCGTTCACCTAGCATAGCTATACAGCATAGACGTAGCGAGTCCCTACTGAGAAAACCAGCCATGCAACTTCCAAGAGTGGCGCCCCGCCAAAACTCGTGAGAATCTGAAACATTACCTTGTCAGTAGATTTTTAGTAGCTCTTTGGAGATAGTTTTTGCCTGTTGTTAATCCTTCACCTCCACAACAAAAGCATTTGCATTGTGTACAGGGGGGATAAGTCGCGAGAACTTTGCTATTTACAATAGCAGAGTAACATATAAATACATTGTGACTCTAGAGGGAGCTCTAAACTCGCCAAAAATACCTAAACCTGCATAGTGTACCTTTTAAGTTTACTCTTAATTTTCTTTTATGAGTAGAAATAAGAGAACTTACCTCTAAATGCAACAAACACACTTAACCACCCAAAATAAGAACAAATGGAAGATATGTTTCTGTGTATGCCCAGGTGCCCAGTGTTGCATGCAGCTGCGTAACTATGGCGACGCTCTGCAGTGGTGCGACGAGGGTCTGAGTGTTGACCCTACAGATAAGAAACTACAGGAACTGCGCAGAACCGCCGACAAACAGAAGGTACGGACCTTGAGCACCCCAGACTGCTGTCTAGAGAGAGAGAGAGTACAAGATTCTAGGGTCTATAGAGAGAGAGAGAGTACAAGAGCCTAGGGTCTAATGGAGAGAGGAGGGAGGGGGGTAAAACGCCACCAGGCTGCGGTCCAGACAGATTAAACACAGGAGCCTGGAGTCTGTAGAGGGAGAACTCTAGGAGCTGGTAAATTGGTACTTTTTGTCTGATGATTATTTGTTTGTGTATCTGTTTCCCAGAAGGCTTTGGTTTGTTCAGAGTGAGGCAGCAATGCTAAAAAAATTAACACAGGAAGCAGTATGTGTTTGTATTTATGTGTTTTTGTTGATGTGTGTGTCCAGAGGGAAGCAGAGAGAGACGCCAGGAAAGCCATGCTGAAAGAAAAGAAGCAGCGTGAGCAGACGGAAGCTCTGCTGGCCGCCATTAAGGTGAGGTCACTTCCTGTAGAGGGTCACATCCTGTAGAGGGACACTTGTGGGGTCAACAGACGCTGCTGCTAATGAATGCAGAGTCCAAACTTATCTCAGATATGCAGATATTGATTTTATGTGTTTATGGAATCATTAGATATAGATAGATACATAGATAGATAGATAGATAGATATTTTTCTTTATTGATCCCCAAGGGGAAAGTCAAGTATACACACACACACACACACACACACACACACACACACACACACATATTTCCTCCCCTTTGTCTTGGTGTGTGTTAGGAGCGCGGAGTGAAACTGTTGAGAGTCCAGAAGCCCGCCAGACGAGCCTCGGGCAGCGAGGATGAGGAGGAGGGTGACGAAGGCCGAGTGGCTGCTGGCGTGGCGGAGCTTGTCCTGGACAGGCTGGTGTCCAAGGAGGCAACGGGGGAGCGCGTCTTCCTGGACGAGAACGGCGCCCTCCACTGGCCAGTGCTGTTCCTGTACCCGGAACATCGCCAGACAGACTTCATCTCGGCCTTCTGTGAGACGTCGAAGTGAGCAACATTCACACAAACACAGTTCCAGGGTACCTGGCACCCTGACAAGTTCAGTGATGAGATGAGGTAACAGTAGGGTTGTTTTGATGTGTGTTTTTAACTGGATTGTCTCCTCTCAGTTTCCTGGATCACCTGGTGGTCATGTTTGGAGAAGAACTTCCTGCTTGGGACACAGACAGGAAGTACCTCTTCCAAAACCTTCAGGTCAGTGTCCCGCCCACTGAGTGTGCAGTAGGCCAATCACAAGGAAGATGCCTGTGGCGTTCGCATGAGTAATGAGCAGTCAGAGTTAACAGCAAAGGCATTCTGTAGTTGAACGAATGCGTCACATTTTACCTGCTGGTTTATTTATGAATTCATCTACTATAAGGAAGCAAGATTATGTCTGCTGGAAAGAATGCAATATGGAAACAGGACTGCCCAAAATAGCATGTACTTTCCCAGGAGTGTACTTTTCTTGTTTTGTGCGTGTGTGTGTGTGTGTGTGTGTGTGGGAGATGTGCCTTGGTAAACAACAGATACATCGGGTAGAGAGATTTCTTGATTTTTGATTACTTGATATCGCGGCACTATCCCACTCATGAAAAGCAACCATGGAGATGAAATGAACAATAGGCAGTAACCATGGAGATGAAATGAACAATAGACAGCACAATTTGATCAGTTTAGTTTGATGTCTTCAAACTCAATTGGTCGTCAATAGAACGCTTGTACACAAACAATATGGCTCAGGTGTTTATCACACCAGCTCAGGTAATGTAGCATATCGTGCAGCCTGCTCTTAAGTCCTCTTAGTCCTTAGTGTGTGAGTGTGACTGCTCTAACCTGCGGCCTCCTCTGTTATCTCGGTTTAGAGTGTGTCGTTGTGTGTGTGTGTGTTTTTTAACCTACTGTTGTCTCTCCCCTTCAGCTGTTCTTTGAGGAGGCTGAAAGTGAGCAGTTCCATCAGGTGGCCATGACGACGCCGCTCCTCAAAGTCCTACAGCACAGCAGGTAAATTTTTTACATCCGTCCATCAACTATACAACACCAGACTACAAACAGTCATCTAGTCCATCAACTATACAACACCAGACTACAAACAGTCATCTAGTCCATCTATACAACACCAGACTACAAACAGTCATCTAGTCATCAACTATACAACACCAGACTACAAACAGTCATCTAGTCCTCTAAGTGCACCTGCTCATAGTGTGGACAAATGCTCCTGATCCTGCATCCTGCAGTTGTGTTTTTAAGAGATTTTGAGCACAGCTTTGACGCTGTCAATCACCTCCCTTCCCTGTCCTCTGCTATCCCCTCCCTCTCTGCTGTCCTTTGTCTTTTCAAGGTATACAGTCAAGGACGGTACGCCCTGCTTCATCGTCATGGTGACCGGGTCACCATTCAGCAAGCAGTTCCTGTCTGGGAAGAAAGTCTATTGGCTGAAGTGATGACGTAACCTCAGAGGGACATTTGATAGACAGTGGGGCCTTCCAGTAGTACCAATGAGAGACCGCGCTGTGCATGGCCCGCCCACTTACAGTGTGTTCAATGCAGAAAAGAAGGAGAGACTGACTGACTGACTGACTGACTGACTGACTGACTGACTGACTGACTGACTGACTGACTGACTGACTGATTTACTGACTGACTGACTAATTTACAGACTGACTGATTTACAGACTGACTGATTTACAGACTGACTGATTTACAGACTGACTGATTTACAGACTGACTGATTTACTGACTGAGTGATTTACTGACTGAGTGATTTACTGACTGGCTGACTGACTGACTGGCTGACTGGCTGACTGACTGGCTGGCTGACTGGCTGGCTGACTGGCTGGCTGACTGACTGACTGACTGACAGCTAAAGCATCAGAATTGGCAGTGGCAGCGTCGGCTGAGTGAGTGGGTCAAACATGCTGCTGATGTCAGAGGACTCAAGATGGGGTCTGGCTCTCGAGCGAGCGCCTGTCGTCTGTGTCCTGGGCTGATACGTAATATAAATGTTAATCATTATCACTGTGTCAACATTAAATAAATGTGCTCATGCGATGGATCCTGTTCCTTTGCTTCTGATTGGCTGAGCTGCGTTCACGGCTGTGGTAAACCACACCTGTGGTCAGAGTACTCTGACTCGCTCACTGCTTCCCGTTGCTTGGCTACCGTATGTCTCGGAAGAACTACATTACTCTGCATATGAGTGGTCATTTTATATTGGTAAATGATTGATCGTTTATGTTGCTGTGTATTTATTTTATGAATAGCTTGCCAGGTAGGCTCTATCTTTGAAGAGCAATAAGCTCTGAGAGGCACCTTGTCTATTCCAGAAAGCTCTGTAAACCTGGTGCTCTTGGGGCTTGCTGCTTAAAGAGACAGTGTGTATTAAATATGAATTTGTAAAACTGAAGCACCCAATATTAAAGCCTGTCGCTTCACTACCTGAGCGGTCAATCACTCAATCACATTTCTGGGAGGGGTGGACTACTTGTTTAGACAAACCCGCCGGTCTTTCAGGGAATGGCTGAGTACTCATGACCACGCTTGACTGGTTTATTTGCATTTTCATGCGCACACACACACACACACACACACACACACACAACATGACAGTTTCTTCAAGAAGATGTAAGACACTGGAAAAGCAATGCAGCAGGCACCCCATTTAAATACAGTTGATGTCCACATCAGTTCCTCTGCTCAGAGCAAACGCAGCCATCTGATAGATGAGTGGTGTTGAGTTGAACACAGCTATTCTGGTGGACGGTGTTGAGTTGAATGCAGCTATTATGGTGGATGGTGTTGAGTCAGTCAGGCCTAGTTGATCGGCTCACCTGACTGAACCTGACTATCAGGCCCTGTGGCCGCATTCCAGGCAAGACCTGAAGTATGAGACTGCTTTCTGCTGCACATTAAAACACACTCAAGAGCTCATTACAGTCTCAATACCTTTAAAAGCTGAAGTACGAGACTGCTTTCTGCTGCACATTAGAATACACTCAAGAGCTCATTACAGTCTCAATACCTTTAAGAGCTGAAGTACGAGACTGCTTTCTGCTGCACATTAAAACACACTCAAGAGCTCATTACAGTATCAATACCTTTAAGAGCTGAAGTACGAGACTGTTTTAATGTGCAGCAGAAAGCACACTCAAGAGCTCATTACAGTCTTAATACCTTCAAGAGCTGAAGTACGAGACTGCTTTCTGCTGCACATTAAAACACACTCAAGAGCTCATTACAGTCTCAATACCTTTAAGAGCTGAAGTACGAGACTGCTTTCTGCTGCACATTAAAACACATTCAAGAGCTCATTACAGTCTCAATACCTTTAAGAGCTGGACACAGACAAGCCTGTTCATCTGGAGTCAGTTCCAGCTCCAGGTGTCCCCAGGCAGATTGAGAAGATATTCCCTCTCTCAAACACTCCTAACGGTGAGCTATGTTCAAAACGTGAGGTTTGGTTTGAAAGGTAAATGGTAGAAAGGTGAATGTCCTGAAGAGGAGTCACATTAATCCCTCCAGAGAGAGACGGTGAATGTGTCCCATCATCTTCCTGTGTTGCGGAGGGTCAGATTCCATGAACTGTTCACTTCGGTCACCGAATACTCGTCTCGTACATACACACACATTGTCTCACATAGACAGTGACTTTCTTTACACACACACATACACAAAGCCCTCCTGTTATGTTCCTCTCACTCCCACACAGGGTCAGGGGACCAACGGTGATCTCCATACACACAGCACACACACACACACACACACACACACACACACACACACACACGTCATACACATTCCTCCACCTCCTGTGTGTATTCCTCTCCCCTTCACACAGAGAAGGAGCGTGCCAACTGCGTCTTCCCGCGCGGCTGCAGACTGTCCAGTAGGTGGCGCACCAGTTTAGTTCGGCCCCTTGTGACCAGCGTCTTGGACAGCTCCGTCACCTCGGCCGCGTGCGAGCGGCAGAGCCCCCGCAGCTCCTGCCGCACCACGGCCTGCGAGTAGGTCTTCTCCGCGTGGTGCACGCACTCCTCCAGCCTGCAGATGGCGCTGTCAGCGTCGGGGCCCTGGCAGCAGCAGAGCAGCAGCGCCCCCAGCAGGAAGCGCAGGGCGGCGGGGTCGGCCGCTCCGGGGCGCTGCAGCTCCAGTGACCGCAGGAAGCAGTCGACCGCGTTGGACTCCTCCCCCTTCAGAAGCAGGCACCGCCCCCTTAGCAGGTGCAACTCCGGGAGGCTCTCGCCTGGCGGGCATTGCAGTGCCCGGGACAGACACACGAGGGCGCTGTTCACCGCCCCCTCATCCACCAGCAGGGACTCCTGCACCGCCTCCACACCCATGTAGTAGTGCACCTGCAAACGAGAGGGCTGAACATGAGTACACACACATTAGGCACCTGCACACAGGTGGAGTCACAGGACAGTACACACACTAGGCACCTGCACACAGGTGGAGTCACAGGACAGTACACACACTAGGCAGGTGGAGACAGGTGGAGTCACAGGACAGTACACACACTAGGCAGGTGGAGACAGGTGGAGTCACAGGACAGTACACACACTAGGCACCTGCACACAGGTGGAGTCACAGGACAGTACACACACTAGGCACCTGCAGAGGAGAGGGCTGAAGATGAGTGTGTACACACTAGGCACCTGCAGAGGAGAGGGCTGAAGATGAGTATGTACACTAGGCACTAGAGCACACATACTGGAAAGGTTCACCAACAGAGTGAGGGGCACCCCCATAAGAGACCGTGGAAAGAGATGGCGACACTTTTCCATGCCAGAGTCCGGATTATGGAAGTTTTGGAACTGAAAATGGCCAATCACTTGAGTTAACTAGATTACGCTGTCCAGCATCCAGAAATACAACCCCCCGCCCCCCGTCCAGCGATGCAGCTGTTCAGCACAGGTGTTTTGGAACTTTTGATCGTGTGGCGATGACTTAGAGTGTCGCAACTCTCTTTCTCTCTTTCACTCTTTCTGTGGCACTGGGTTCACCTAAAGCGAAGTGAACAAGGTGGAGTTTGTTACCTACAAGTCACTGAGCTGCAGGTGTTTAGGGTTAGGATAAGGAGGTTTCAGACAGGAAAGACTATAAGCAGTGTTGATTGCTCAATATCACAACAACAGATGCAGAGAAATGTTTTGTCACTTGAAGAGAGAAAAAAGTTTTTTTTGCATACTTCTCAAAACCCTTACACACCTTCAATCACTCATTCATTCATGTACACACACCCTGTATCCAAAGTGTTGGTGTCACACACACACACACACACACACACACACACACACACACACACACACACACACAAGCGTGCACACGCAATCACTCACTCATTCATTCATATACACACACCCTGTATCCAAAGTGTTGGTGTCACACACACACACAAGCGTGCACACACAATCAATCACTCATTCATTCATATACACACACCCTGTATCCAAAGTGTTGGTGTCACACACAAACACACACACACAAGCGTGCACACGCAATCACTCACTCATTCATTCATATACACACACCCTGTATTCAAAGTGTTGGTGTCACACACACACACACATACACACACAAGCGTACACACACTCACTCACTCATTCATTCACACATACACACGCCCTGTATCCAAACAGCGTTGGTGACAAGTGTCTTCATCAAGCTGTCTTTCTTGCCGAGGCGTGTTCATCAACAATGGTGCGTGTGATTGTGCTTGGGGTGTGTCTTTGTGTGCTGTTTGAACTGAATGTTTGATATTTGAAGTGTGCGTGTGTGTGTGTGTGTGTGTGTGTGTGTGTGTGTGTGTGTGTGTGTGTGTGTGTGTGTGTGTGTGTGTGTGTGTGTGTGTGTATGTGTGTGTGTGATATTTCACCCCAACCACAGCCTGTTCATCCGAGGCGTTACAGGCGTCTCCGTAGCTTCAGAGGAAGCTTCTTTCCTGCGGCTGTCACCCTACTGAACTCTAGCTCTGCATCCCGGTGACAACCAACCAACTAATCTACTACTACTCTTCATACTATTCATCCTGCACGTACACTTATTCTTAAAACTCGTATAATGTTACTGTTTCTGCAATACAATGGTACTGTTACCACACTGCACATAGCTGTACATACTGTACATATTTGTCTATATGGTTCATACTGAATATCCATATTCATTCTGTTTTTCTCATGATATATTCTGTTAATACACTGTGTTAGGGCCAATTTAATCTTAAGTTTATTTTATTGAAATTTACCTCCCCCTGTTGGCACTTTTACTTTGCTTTATGACACCACCAGGAACTCCTATATATGGAGACAGGAAGTGAGGCCGGGCAGGTGAACGCATTACAGAAGAAGCGCTAGCCACAGTTGGGAGCGATATAGTTTTTTGACCACGAACTACAGTAACAACTTACAATACAACATTAAATCTTTTCGTTTACATTTACATTGATACACGCATACATCTTTGGAATATATTTAGGTTGTCTTTAGAAGGATAGAAGATCCTATTTTTGTTGGAATTTGAATATTTAAGTTTGTTTGAACAAACAAACAAAATCCCCCCGGCCTGGCTCGCGCGGCGGCTTGGTAGGAAGCTGAGACAAGTTGCCAAAATACACTGCATATGGACCCTTTCAAGAGAGTTCCATTATCAGCATCATAATTGGCCCCACAAGACTTCCTTTTTAACATTCCATATGTTATCTTAATGCAGAGGAAGTAGATTGGGGCCCAAATAGAACGTTCAAGCATTGTTTTTGTTTTTATTGTTGAAAGGGTCTATATATGTGTTATTCTTACTACTCTTATAATGTTATTGCTACTATATTGCACATATCTGTACTTGTTGTTCATACATTGTTCATATCACATAGCCATATTTATTCTGCTCTTATAAGGTGCTGTAACTGCTAATACA
>NC_063197.1:32330314-32350314 GCF_017589495.1 Alosa alosa | reverse complement strand
GTGTGTGTGTGTGTGTGTGTGTGTGTGTGTGTGTGTGTCTGTGTGTGTGTGTGTGTGTGTGTGTGTGTGTGTGTGTGTGTGTGTCTGTGTCTGTGTCTGTGTGTGTGTGTGTGTGTGTGTGTGTGTGTGTGTGTGTGTGTGTGTGTGTGTGTGTGTGTGTGTGTCTGTCTGTGTCTGTGTGTGATGTGTGTGTGTGTCTGTGTGTGTGTGTGTGTGTGTGTGTGTGTGTGTGTGTGTGTGTGTGTGTGTGTGTGTGTGTGTGTGTGTGTGTGTGTGTGTGTGAGAGGGTGTGAGGGCTACCGTTACACATAGATTTTCCTTTCCTCACCGTGAAAATATGAGTCTTCTGTGAGAAATGCCCCCCCTCTCTCTCACACACACACACAAGCACACACACACACACACACACACACACAAAAGCACACACACACACACACAAACACACACACACAAGCACACACACACACACAAGCACACACACACACGCACACACACACACAAGCACTCTCCTCATGGAGGATTACAGAGTGGCCAACACATGATGCATAAGCATCTGCTATCATGGTCTTAATCCTTCCTAAACACACATCATGACACACACACACACATCCACTCATTACATGCAGACACACACTCACACACATATCCACACATCACACGCAGATACACACTCACACGCTCCACACACACACACACCTATCTATCTCTCTCTCTCTCTCTCTCTCTCTCACACACACACACACACACACATACACGGCACACACATACACCACAGACATATGCACACACACCACCCACACACACACACACACACACACACACACACATGCACACCACACACTCACACACACACACACACACACACACACACACACACACACACACACACACACCTCCGCACCAGCAGTCATGTAAGTGATGAGTTTCAGGACACTAGTGTTGACCCGGCTGAGCTCTGGTCCTCTGGGAGTGTCTCTGGTGTCTCTGAGCGAACAGATGGTCATTAGTGTGAACCTACTTCTGAGAGTTCATTCACACCCAGCCCGCCCCACTCTTACAGCAGGGCAACACCGGACGCGCAGCTGATCAGCTGATGAACCTTCGCCGAGTGCTACAACCGTTAGCTCCCACTGTAATCAGGGGAAATGGCTACAACAGTTAGCTCCCACTGTAATCAGGGGAAATGGCTATAACAGATGTGAGGACACGGTCTGTCCACAAGGGGCAGAAGTCTGTCCACTGGGGGCATTTCTGGCAGTCTGCCAGACCGTTTTGCTATGCAAATCTCTCAGTGAATAGGGTGATATCCATCTAATTGCATTAGCCAACCAAAGGGCCAGGAGCTACTACATATACATATCTGGCCCAATGAACGTCTCATCAGTAGGTCAGACTGAACCCTGAAGATGAGGATCAGCACTGCCCTCTTCCACTCTTTACTTCTTCTGTCCTCTGCTTCAGGTAACAGACTTAACTTCTCTCCTTTTCTACTAAGCAATAAGACTTAACTTCTCTCCTTTTCTACTAAGCAATAAGACTTAACTTCTCTCCTTTTCTAGTAAGCAATAAGACTTAACTTATCTCCTTTTCTTCTAAGCAATAAGACTTAACTTCTCTCCTTTTCTACTAAGCAATAAGACTTAACTTCTCTCCTTTTCAAAGCGATATGCAATAAGACTTAACTTCTATGCTTTTCTAATTAATATTAATATAAAGTAATATTGAATAATGTTTTTTGGTCGACCACTGTGGTCGAGTCTCCAAGTCCCTAACCTATAGCACAAGGAATTTAACACTGAACACATCTGAAATTCCTATATTTATCCCAGCTGTTTCAAGAGAAATTCAGGAATCAGAAAATCAAGAATTGTGTAGCTGATAGAAATGTTCTCTTTCAGTCAGTGTTGTTAACCATTGGAAAGTCTTTCTCTGATGGAAAAAATCCAGAGACAAGTGGTTGGACTGGAAGTCGATATGTCATCAAAGAATGACTTTGCATTGCTTAACATCTCATGTTCTCTTTCAAAGAATCAAGGTCATAACAAGACATTTTATTTGATTAGTTCAACAAACTCTGGGTTGACCTGAGGAGTAGGCTTATCCATTTTGATCCTGGTTCCCACAACGGTTTCTTACTATCTCAGTTTAGGCAGTTTGTCTTTGCCATAGTTTTGAGTCCATATCGCGTGTGATGATGTCTGTTGTGAAAGTATACATGTAAAATAAAATTGAAGTTATTTGCATTGAATTTCATCATGTGTATAATAATAATAATAATAATAATAATAATAATAACTTGGTTTTATATAGCGCCTTTCAAGTAACCCAAGGTCGCTTTACAAAAGGAGATAGGGCAGGGGAATAGAGGGGAGAAGAGAGGAGGGGGTAGAAGTGGGGTTGGGGGGCAGGGTGGTTAAGGGCCATAGGCCTCAGTGAACAAATGTGATTTTAGGTGCTTTTGAGCATTAGCCAGTGTGGGGGCTTGGGCGGATATGGAGAGGTAGACTGTTCCAAAGGGTGGGGGCAGCAACACAGAAGGCTCTGTCACCAAAAGTCCGTAGCCTGGAACGGGGGATGACAAGCGGGTCCTTGCCAGAGGACCTCAGGGACCTTGGCTGGGAGTGATGCTGGATGAGATCGGAGAGGTACTGGGGAGCAAGAGCATTGAGGGATTTGTATGCAAGGAGTTATATTTTGTAGGTGATGTGTGACTTCACCGGGAGCCAGTGAAGCTGCTTGAGTGTGTGGGTAATGTGTTGCCATCGCTTTGTGTGTGTGAGCCGAGTTTTGGACACGCTGTAGCTTGTCCAGTGCTTTGGTGGGAAGACCATAAAGGACACCGTTACAGTAGTCCAGACGGGAGGTGATGAAGGCATGTGTCAGAGTCTCCGCAACAGTGTCTGACAGTGAGGGCCGGAGTCTGCAGATGTTTTTGAGGTGGAAGAAGGCGGATTTGGTGATGTTACTGATGTGAGCTTGGAGTGAGAGGTTGCAGTCCAAGTTACGCACTTCTTGGGAGGGCCTGATGGTAAAGCCATCTACGTTCAATAAGACGTCCCCAACTTTCTTGGACAAAGACGGAGGGGCCACCACCATGAGCTCTGTCTTGTTGTTGTTGAGTTTGAGCAGATTGGTGGCCATCCAAGTCTTTGTGTCATGCAGGCAGTGAACTAGTGATAGGGGAGGGAGATTGGTAGATGGTTTAGCGCTAATGTAGAGCTGGGTGTCGTCAGCATAGCAGTGGAAACTGAGCCCATGCTGACGGATGATCTGGCCGAGAGGGAGCATATAGATGGTGAACAGCAGGGGGCCAAGCACTGAGCCTTGGGGCACGCCGTGGTTGACTGGAGCTGGGGTCGAGTTGGAATCCTTGATAGTGATGTATTGCGTCCTAGTGAAGAGGTAGGAGTGAAACCAGGAGAGAGCGGAGTCAGAGAGTCCTAAGTGTTCATGAAGACGGTGAAGCAAGATGGTATGGGAGACTGTGCCAAAAGCTGCAGATAGGTCTAGGAGGATGAGAAGGCTGATGAGGCCATTGTCTGCAGCTATGAGGAGGTCGTTCATGATCTTAATGAGCGCTGTCTCCGTGCTGTGGTGGGGTCGAAAGCCAGATTGGAGGGGTTCATAGAGGTTATGGTGGGACATGTGGTGTTGAAGCTGGGCAGCCACCGCTTTTTCCAAGATCTTGCTGAGGAAGGGTAGGTTGGAGATTGGGCGGTAATTTCCAGGATCGTCAGGGTCCAGGCTGGGTTTTTTGAGGGTGGGAATGACCACAGTTGTTTTAAAACTAGATGGTACCACACCAGATGTGAGAGAGGTGTTAATAATGTCGGTCATGGTAGGGCAAAGTGTGGAGACACCTTTACCAGGGCCGTGGGCATGGGGTCCAGTTTGCTAGAGGTGGATTTAGCTTTTGACACAAGATCCATGACCTGGTCATTACTGAGTGGTGAGAATGAGGAGAGAGAGCACTGATGTGGATGAACAGAAGAGGTGGAGTTGCAGTCCTTCAGGTGAAAGGCAGGTGGACATGGGGCGCCTGTCTGACGGAGCTGCAGGTGGATGTCGTCCACTTTCTGCTGGAAGAAAGTTTGGAACTTGCAGCAGAGTTCTGTAGCATCTGATGGTTGGGGTGGATCTGGAGGGCGGAGGAGACGGTTTACAGTTGAGAAGAGCTGCTTTGGTTCATTCTGGTGTTTACTGATGAGAGTGGAGTAGTACAGAGTTTTAGCCCTGGAGAGAGCCTTTTTGTAATTCCCCACATGATCTTTGTAGGCCTCTTGATGTACAACCAGTCCAGATTTTTTGTACAGCCTTTCAAGCCGGCGCACAGCTGCCTTCAGATGGTGGAGCTCAGGAGTGAACCAAGGCGCGGGCTGGCTGAAAGTGACGGACCGATTCTTCAGGGGGCTACAGCATCCAGACTGTGAGAGAGAGCTTTGTTGTAGTGCTCAGTAAGGGCATCCACAGAGTAGCTGGAGGGGTGGGAGGCAAGATGTTCTGCCAGAATGCTCGACAGTACAGGTGTGGATACGTGTTTGATGTTCCTGAACGTGATTGTTGATTGAACGGCTCAGGTACCGAGAAGAGGATGGCACGGTGATCTGAGACAGCTAGGTCCAGGCATTGGAGATTGAGGGGAGTTATGCCAGTGGAGCAGACTAAATCCAAGGTGTGGCCTTTGTCATGTGTGGGGCCATGTACATGCTGTGTTATGTTTAAACACTCAAGGATAGATAAGAACTCTGTTGCAAATGGGCAGCTTTGTGAGTCCACATGAATATTAAAATCACCCAAAATTATGGTGGATGGGGACATGGGGCAGACAGTGGTGAGTAACTCTGAGAGTTCAGATAGGAACCCACTGTTGGCTTTGGGAGGGCGGTAGACAAGTATAACTTGTAGCTGTGCAGCCCCAGTCAACACAAAGTGCACACATTCGAAAATGCTGGAATTTATGGGGAGTTCTTTGACCATGATGTCAGAATTGTATATGACAGCCAGCCCACCACCAAGGCCCAAGGAGCGAGGCTTTTGGATGTATACATAGCCTGGGGGAGTGGCCAGATTGAGAGAGAAGAAATCCTGCTGATTTTGCCATGTCTCGGTCAAACACATGAAATGGAGTTTTCTTTCAGTAATTATGTCATGAATTAGTTCTGCCTTGTTGTTTAATGAGTTGCACTGCAGGGCGATTCCGAGTGGAGGTCCCACCTGGATACAGCAACTGTGCTGTCGATGGAAGGCACAGAAAGCCACAGCGATGTTGGTAGGAGAGACTAGAATCTGCCGCCGGTAGTGCCAGGATAGCCAATCCAACGATAAGATTCCAGCTTGTTCCGTAGTAGCCAACTGAATTCATCCAGGTAACGTTGGTAGTGCTTGATCGCCACTGGTCGCGCAGTGCAATCAAAGTAACACTCAAAAAGTATGCGAAAATGGCAGATTTGACTCGCGGAATGTATCAAGTGAATAGTAAGCAGTAAAATAGCAGGACATGTATTATCCCTATTGGCCCTAAATGGGCGTTATAAAAACTGAGTGAGGTGTAGGCCTACTTTTGTACATTACACACTGTAAAGTTATAATTATTTTTTTAAAAATTGCACTATTTCTTATTTCTACTCGTATAATATTGTTTTTCTTCTTACTTATGTTATATTACTTTAGTCAGACCTGTGTATCCCTGGGCCCCTTTCTATGTTTGAACTGTTTTGCCCAACCTCTCTTTTGCCATGTAAAGCACTTTGGGTCAACTCCTGTTGTTTTTAAATGTGCTATATTACAGTTTTTTTCAACTGCTTACACACTAAATCTTTGCTTGTCACACAATTTTCTAAACATGTCCTCCAAACATCATAACCCGACACCAAATCTGCAAAACCATACACTAATTCTCAGTGTTTGACTCAGTTTTCAATTGACTAAAACACATTTTGCAAAACACCACACACAATTTTCTACCTAACACACAAAAATCTAACAGGAAGTAACTTGATTTTCGTTCTTCAAACACAACCCATCAAAATGCCACACTAAATCACCAGTGCGTCCTCTTTTCTCTTCACATGTGTAAACACTCTTTACTTTACTGAACACCATCCAATCATTGCCTTAGTATAGGTCTATGAATAGATATACACTCTATATAGGTATGGACCCTTTCAATCTGCTCCTAGAGGATTTCCGGTTGAAATATTCAGAACCAATGCAGATACTTGAAAATTACAGTAATCGGACTTTAGCTTACAGTAATGTTCTACAAAAGTTGACTTTATGTAAAATTTGTCTTTTTTACTCTATTTTTGTTTGTCCCCATGTTACAGTACCATTAGCTCAATACATTTGTCTGTGCCTCCAGAAATGCCTTAGGAACGCTTACTGTAGAATTGTTTGTTTCTGCAGTTGAAAGGGTCTATAGGCCTATGAATACATACTGTACACAAACCTCACCCCACACACACACACTTGTCTTTGGAAAAAACAAAATCAGTGTTTTCAAAACTCCATGTACATCTGGTGGTCACTGTATTCTTTTTGGCTTTTTTTCTTGTTTGCTGTAAAATACTGTATACGCAACAGCAAATTATTTGGGAAAAATCACTGTTTTTGGTTTCAATATTGCTTGCATTTTTACTGTGTATTTCAACTTCTCTTTGTTGATACCATAACTTTCACTCTTGTATGGAAATATATATAGAAAGCATAAGACAGAAGAGCTTTAGGTTTTGAGCAACAGTGTGTACATGATGTATCCAAAATGTCATATTATGACAAAAGTGTTTGTAATGTGAGGCTTAATGTTTGTTTTAAAGATGTGTTTTGACATTTTGAATGTTGTGTGTCATTTTGCTGGAGATGTGAGGCATTTTGCATTTTGTGTGAGCAGTTGTGGGTTTTGTGTGTGGAGTTTTGAAAAATAGACACAGAGTTTTGAAAACGTGCGTAAACAATTGTAAAAAACTGTAATAAAAGTGACTTGACTCGACTTGACTTATAAAAACTGTGTGTACTTTTGTACATTGCACACTGTTAAGACAAATCAAGAGCAGAAGAATTTAGTCAATTTTTGGTAATAATCGAAGAGTACACGGTATGAAAGTCATTGTTTCATATCTTAGACCTGTGATGGATTATTGTGTTCTTAGGTCAACTCAGTGATGAACTGAAGAACAAAGAGAATGCTGAGAGATATGGCCAGCTGACTTTGTAAGTCCACACACACACACACACACACACACACATGCACACTTGTTCACACTTTAGTGTCAGTTACTCAAATACACACACACACACACACACACACACACACACACACTCACTCACTCACTCACTCACTCTCACACACACACACGCACTTGTTTAGTCAGTTACTCAAATCTACATATACACAGTATATCAGTCAGTTTATCATACAGATATTTCCATACCACTCACTACCGTTAGAAGTTAGAGTAATTTTTCATTAACAGGATTCTGTTTTAAAAGTCAAATGCTATGTGTTTTCATAGAGACTTTGGGACACCTGTGCAAGGCTGCAATGTAGGTAATCGACCTCATAAGGTAACAATTAATTTGAAGAATTCAACTTTATAAACTAATTAATGTTCAGTATATGCAGGTCTCAGAGAATCAACCAACTTGAATTAATTATCTTACTCAGTTACTGTCAACATATTTCTAAAACAATTTCCTTGTCAAAGGAGTGCTTTAAGAAACGTTTTTCCCTTGACTTGAGCATTTCAATGGAGCACAAAACAAGCAAAAACTTGCTCCACAATGTAACATTAACTTTACATGTGTCTGTCCCCTTTAAACTTTTGGTCATTTCCACAGCCAACAGAAGGGATGGGTCAGCTACTCACTGCCATTGTGACTGGTGAAGATCTACAGCTCATATTTAGCACTGACAAACATCAACTCACAGGACAGCCTCCATTGCAAGCCAAGAACAACAATGCAGTTCAACAGTGTGTGTGTGGTCAAGAGCGTGGGTGTGATGAGAACACGTGTGAAAGAGAGAGTGTGGAATGTAATGATGTTTCCACCAGATATGATTGGCAGAATATTGTGGTTCTAGAAGACGACCCAGTGGTTCTGCAGGCCGCGTATTCCCTGTTTGAGAGACACACCTCCTTCTCCACCCTGCTGCGCGTCCACAAAGGTCATACGCTGCTGCCTAAAGGGTCAGAGGTACGTCTGACCTCCGATAGTCAGGTCACGCTGGTAGGTCACGGGGACAGGGGGAGTGATGGTGTTGTTAGACTGGGGGGATATGGGGCAGAAGAGCTGGCCAAAGTAGTGAGTAGAATGGGCAGAGAGATCGGGACGGTCAGTCTGGTAGGCTGTGAACTGGGCAAAGACCTCCAACTAAAAGAACTGACCACATTACTCCAATTCTTAAGTCCTTGCACTGGCTTCCAGTAAGTCACAGAATTGACTTTAAAGCACTATTGCTTGTTTATAAATCAGTAAATGGAGCAGGACCTAAATACTTGTCAGACATGCTTCAGCAGTACACACCTTCTCGTCCTCTCAGGTCCCAGGTGAAAAACCTACTAGTAAAACCTACAGTTAGAACTAAACATGGTGAAGCAGCTTTTAGCTGCTATGCGGCTCAGCTGTGGAACCAACTTTCGGATGACATTAAAAAGGCCCCAACTGTAGCCAGTTTTAAATCTAGACTTAAGACCAAACTGTTCTCAGGCGCTTTCTGCTAACTGTGCCGAAGTTACAAATTCTGAATCTGCCTCGATAATTATTCTACTTTGTCTTTTATTACTTTTTTTTACTTTTGCCTTTGTTTTTGCTTACTAATTATTCTTTATTTTTTAAATGATTTTACCTTGTGTTTTATGTTTTCTTTTTATTATGATCTTTACCTTTTAACTATTCTTTGACTATATTGCCCTTCTATGCTTTTATTTGTTATTATCGTTTGGTTTTGTTTATGTAAAGCACATTGAATGACCTCTGTGTATGAAATGTGCTATATAAATAAACTTGACTTGACTTGACTGAGCGTCTGCTCAGAGAGCTTATAGGAGCCTGGGGGTGGAGAGCAGGCTTGTACTGCACAGAGCCCTGCTATCAGTGAGTCCCAGCGGGGAGACGCTGACCAGGGATGAGCAGGGTGGGGTCTGGAGGCATGGGGACGACAGCACAAAAGTCACTGCCCAACTGGACCAGGCAGGAAACCTGCTGACCAGGGTGGAGGGGGTCAGGCGAGGTACAGTTGTCCCGTACTACCAGGGACATGCTCTGCAAGGGAAAACAAAACAAAACAAGGAAACAAAAAAAACATCAGCATCAGCATCAACATCAGGAGCAGGATCAGCATCAAGATCAGGACCAGTGCAGGACAGACCTTGGCCAGAAGAACAACAACGTTTTATCCCAGAAGAATATCAGAAGAACGAGTATCAAGAACACAAACTTCTGGAGAAATTAACATGGATCATTTTCAGAAATAGAGGCAATCAAAAATGTAACGATTTTTATAACGGTAAAGTACAGTGGAAACCCAAAATAGTAACAGAAGACACCCCCGCAATAACCGTCTGGGATCCCATCCCAAAATAAAAATGTTGAAATCTGCATGTTAAACGATATAGTGGATATAGTTAGGGAAATCAGTTACCATGCCAAGAAAAATATAAAGCAAGAATATGTGTTTTATAATTTCAACCAGTATATATACCGTGTGCGGACAGGCAATCTGTATGTGCATCTGGTGGGCAAAGAGTCAAACAGAAAGGAAGATGGTGGGTATGGGAAAAACGGAGATGGGTTTGATGGTTACAAAGAGGAAAGCTACACTGGCATATTAAAAGGGATAGGTAAGGAAGGTACTATAGATTTACCATTTCATAAGTTCTGCAACACGTTCTTTCACAGTAAACCATGTTATCATAAGTGTTACATACTGGGGCATTACTTCATGGCTGCAGTCTTTGCTGAATCTGTAAGAAACTTCCGGCAGTTTACTCTTTTCCTGCTTAGTTCTGCAGGGTGTGGTCCTGATGCTGACAATAACCTTGAAATGTGTAATATGTTTGTAAAAGACAACCCTATGACAAGCGGGGGCACCTGGTTTTATAAGGAAAAGAGAGGTTTTTATGGGTGGGGGAGTTTCCGGAAAACAGTGAAAAGAAAGTAAAAATGAAGGGAGTAGAGAAAAAAACTCATGGAGAAGTATAGCAACAATCTTGGTAATAAAACGATCTTTGAAAGACTTAATTTACTTTCGACTATTGCTATTACTGTTCTTCAGATGAACAGTGGAATAATTTAATGTGCTACATTTGCTTTGAACCTGATATAGCTAGATAGGAGTTGTTGCTCCAACTGCTTTCAGATAATTTATTTCCCTGTAAATTTGCACTTCTAAAGTCTCACCACTACAGGTTTATGTTCTTGAAGTAATGTTGATGGAATAATTTGTATTGCTGTATCTGCCAAATAATGTCTTAAATACATATGTGAACTTTGCAGATGACGAGAGAGGCTGAAGTGACAAGAGGACATTGCCTATCATTAGGTCAGTGGTCTTTATAAGAAGGATAAAATGTCCTTTTATACTCTTTTGATCCCGCGAGGGAAATTTGGTCTCTGCATTTATCCCAGTCCGTGAATTTGTGAAACACACTCAGCACGCAGTGAACACACAGTGAGGTGAAGCACACACTAATCCCGGCGCAGTGAGCTGCCTGCAACAACAGCGGCGCTCGGGGAGCAGTGAGGGGCTAGGTGCCTTGCTCAAGGGCACTTCAGCCGTGCCTACTGGTCGGGGTTCGAATCGGCACAAGTTACAAGTCCGAAGCGCTAACCAGTAGGCCACGGCTGACCTTTTGTGGGTATATGTCCTTTTTACCTTGTGTGGTTCTGTAGCACCAGTTCTAACAACGGAAAAGTTAACGTACAGCCCTGCCACCCATTAGAAATGGCATGGTAAATCTGCGGCCGTTATTGAATCATTACGTAGGAAGCAAAGCCCCATTTCAGGCAGGGAGTGATACAGGGACTTTGTCCTTAACAGGATGTGCCATTGCCAGGCACAGTGGGGAGGGGAACTCACAGGTTTGCTAACACCAACCTCATCAATATTATAAATGTTACTCTGAAGTTCTAATTGTTAGTAGTGAAACCACCTAACATTTCTCAATATTTCCATCACCTATGTGTAGCTAACACCCATGGTTATGATATTCAGACCTTACATCAGACTTCATTTGGTGAACATTTCATCAAGACATTGAGTAAACACCACATGTACAACAGGTACCTCATTATGACATAGACATGTGTCGTTATTCTCAGCCCTTTTTGTTCTGTCGGGCTGTGACCAGGTTGACGGGTGGTTATTGGAGTGGTGGTTGGCATGAAGATTAGGCTGCTGGGGGCTCCCTGAAGCTGGAACTGACAGGCCAAGTACATCCATGGCAACAACCAAGGTGGGTGGCATGGGCTTAGGCACAGAAGGATTTTTAAACTTCCTTGTCTCTCTGCTTTGAATCTTGCTCCCAAGGTTTGCTTCTGATGTATGTGCTGACAATTTCTTTCTTAGGTCATGGCATGAAAGAAGTGTGCCGTCATTGCCATTTCATGTTACAGCATGCTGGCATTACTCACAAAGTCAATTGCTTATGACCCTCTTAACAATGTATCCTACAAGATGATATAATACAGTAGTATATGTTTTTGTTAAGTCAGGTGTTGCTGTAGCGTTTGTCAGCTCCTCTCCTCCTCCCTCAGACCAAGACTACAGATGGTCTCCTTGATATCCAGGAAGTCCAGGAGGATGGTCACAGCCATCCTCCTGGTAGCTTCCGGTTTTGACCGTCGAGAGGAACTGGACAACTGTGTTGAAACTCCACTGGCGTTGGGACAGGATTCCTCTGTCTGATGCAGTTGAAAATGTTCTCCAGGCAATCCTTGGACAACCTACTGATGAGAATGAACTTCTGTCCCTGGCTTAACATCTCTTAGTGTACTTCCAGGATTAATGTTGCAGAAGTCAGTAGTCACCACTACATTTTCAACTGGTTTCCAGCTGCCCTTGTGACCAATCCTCAGGCCATGAAAAAGATGGATGGTGTCCCAAAGCAAGATGATGGCTTTCTCATACTCATTCTCTTTCAATCTGCCCAGGGCAATTACGACATGGCGGGAGGACATAAGGTCGAACCAGTGGTCTACTTTCTCAAGGAACCGTGAGGTTTTCAGGGAGGACTGTGGCCGTTTCTCCTCTTCAACCAGGTTTTTCTGGACAGCCCTGGTCACTCTACTAAAGACTTGCATGGCAGGTTGGACATTGAAATGGGAGTGAATTGGCAGTCATGAAGGATAAATGGTTGTCCCTGTGTTAATGGTCGTTCACATCAGGAACGATAACTATAATGATAAGTGTCCTCACTGACCAATTAAGAAAAGTGAAAAGTGAATCCTTGAATATGATGGCTAAAATTTGATGGATTTTGGTTGCCTGTCCGCTTTGTATTGTTCTCAACATCACTCAGAAAGTCATCCCCAATAACATCTGTCTTCATGTTATCGTTACAGTTTATGTGTGGATGTAAGGTGGTTGGCTGTGTGTGGTGGGTCTTGCTGGAGATGGCCTCTTGCTTTAGTCTATGGTTATGACTTAATGTGGCAGCTGTGAATGTGTTGTTATGTGTTGTATAAACTGAATGTTACCTGCTCTGTTCTATCCCTCCATTCTCCACTGTGTCTGTTCTGCTTACCTAGGACCAAGGATGCCGAGGATGAGAAAGGTGTGCGGTAGGATGCCTTCAGCTTCAACGTCTTCAACACCTCCCCTAACACTCCTGGCTCCATCAAATGTGCTGCATCCTCCTTAGCTTGTCCCTGTTATAGGTGTGCTTAGTTATGGACAGCTACCCTTTGCACATTGTGTCTTTTCTGTTGTTCACACACAGTTCAGACATTGGGAACTGAAATCTTTATTTTTTGAAACTGTAAATGAGTGTCAAACCTCTTTTCTATGTTGCCGTCCCAGCACACCTCCCTTCTGGTATTTTAGTTGTTTTTCCCCCTAGTTTTTTTGTTTACACACACTTGTTTCACACATTGAAAAATGAATAAAATATCTGAAATGTATCAGTCACCTTTTTATGCTGCAGTCTCACCAGCTATGTGAAATATGAGTTGCAACTGTTCTATTGAAACGGTTGATTGCCTATTGAGTTGCAAGTGTGTTATGGAAACAGTGGCTGTGTATTGATAGAACTTATTTTTAACATTTAAGCTGTAATTGATCATTTCTATATTTATTTGACACATGATTATGGCTGAGTCAAATCATTTTATCAATGCTGTGGTGGCAACTTTTATTTTATCAAAATAACTGAATAGGACACTAACAGAAATGCCTGAACACTAGATCTGTAGGCCACAGCATGCTGACATATCTGAGACGATGTTGTAAATATTGGGTATCTAAATTTGCAAGTAATAAAGCTGTTGCCACAACATCACAGTCAACACTAGGGGGTGTGGTTTTGTAAGGTGAGCAATGACATGAACGAAGGCCGTTTTGTCACGTCTGTCGTAAAGTGAATGTTGCATAGACATCTTCAGTGGACATAAGTAGTTGACAAAAGCAATATTTAGTCGACATAGGCATTATTTATGGCACTAATGGAACGCCATAGGTTTCTTGGGTTTGGGTGCTCTTTAGTCCAAGGTATTGTACATCCAGGTTCAAGAATGAGAATAAATTCTCTGACTAAGGCACTCCAACTTAAAATGTCTTTATTAATTTGACAAGTCCTACATGGACATGTTAGAAACAAGGCCAGAGTTTAAAGTTAGCCAGGCTAGCTCTATATGTAACTGTAAGTTGAATCATTGATCTTGGTAAGGTGAAACAACCTCCAACTGCAAGCCTTGTTGAATAATTATGTGCCACTGAACTGAAGGATAAATTTCTATAAATAATAAAAGGTGATTTTGTTATTATGACATTTTTAAATTAAACCATCAATAAAGACAAACATCTAGTCTTGTTTTGCTCACCGGTTTTCCGATGCTTCTCTGGTGGGTTGCCGTCGAACCCCACACCATTTATCCATTTGTGGTCCAAACACATTTATTTATCAGTTCTACTAATTCATTCATTTTAATAACATTTCATGTGTTAATATTCATGACAAATTAAAGGCTATGGTAGTCCAACAGCAGGCCAGAGGTGGCACGCAGCCTGCTGCCAAACACCAGTGTTCTGATATCTGCAAATCTGATTTTGCTATCTGGGATCTGGTGTCTGTATTCTACTGCTTTGGGAAACCGATTTTGCAAAGCAAATATCTTTTAGCTGCATTTGTGTGTCCGTGTGTGTGAGTGTGCGCATGTGTGTGTGTGTATGTGTATGTTTGTGTGTGTGTGTCTCTGTGTGTGTATATGTGTGTATGTCTGTGTGTGTGTGTGTCTGCCAGAACATCAGGCTGCCAGAGGCTCATCTCATGTCTTAAATCTTCTCCTAGACAGATTGCAGACTTCCAATGAGACACTTGGCAGATAACAGCAACAGTGTGTGTGTGTTTGTGTGTGTGTGTGATAGAGAGAGAGCAATGCTGCTCGTATGTGCCCTATGCAGGAGAGAGACGTCTTCACTCCAAATGTCTGTCTGGTTAACATACTGCTCTCTGGTCCTCATGGTGTGTGTATGTGTGTGTGTGTGTGTGTGTGTGAGAGAGAGAGGGATAGAGAGAGAGAGAGAGCGAGATAGCGAGAGAGTGTGTGTGTCTTCCCTCCCAATGTCTGTCTGGTTCCCATACTACACTCCTCCTGGACAAGAGCACGTGAGTTCGCGGACGGCATTTCCTCAGTGTTCCCCTGGACGAGAGACGAGACGGGATCTGACTCATGTGTGTATAGGGAAGACCTGCTGGTGAAAGAGCCTGCGGTCGCAGCTCCATACAGACCAGCACGGGGACCCAAGAGGAGCCGAAGACGGAAAAACAAAAACACGCCCACACTCACTGTACGCACGCCTCTAGTATGCCTGTGGAAAATGAGTCATCTTGCAGGAGTTACAGGAGGCTGGCTGGTTGGCTGGCTGTCCCGAACTTTAAGAAATGGTAGTCTGGCCAGGCCATCACAGAGACTCCTGCATGGATCATAAATCATAATAACATGGAACAGTGGTGTCATATGACTACGGTTTTAGCGCTGCTGCTGACCGACACCAAGCCGTACACGAACAAGCACTGTGCGGGGTAGCTTGCAGAGCATCCTTTTCTGTTGCTATAATAGAGTGTTTACGGTAGGCAACTTGTGCGCCTCTTGTTTTTCTGCGGTGGTTCCGATCGTGCATGCAGGTGTAGACCAGACGCAATTTCACTACGCAACAAGCGCTGCTTCAGCTGGCCGTCAGCGGCGTTCGGTCCTGGGGAAACATTTAATGACATTAGTGGGACTCCGTCGGTAAAACCTCATCCTAGGAAGGTGCCAGCAAATCCAATTCGACTGATTCTTCAAAGGCGAGCGCTGTGCAAGATTATGTTCAGGTGCTGAGCTTTTCTCCAGAGTAGCGGGCAATGTCAAACGTCAACGTCTGGAGATGGAAAACAACGTAACAGGCGAACTGCACCCAGTGTATCATCACCATCCGGAAAAATAAGGCTTTTATTTGTGCAGCGTTCGATCATTTAAATCACCGCCATGCCGCAAATGTTGGGGTTGTTCACCACTGACCATGTGGCAAAGCTCAGAAAACGGCACCAGTGCACTGATGATGACGGTCTTCGCTGGTGATGCTCAGATGTGGGAGCTTTACAGTAACTGAGAATCAATCTTGTAGTGACCGCTGGAGACGCTGACGTGGACACAACATCTGCTAGATTTGAGTGAGTGTGTGTGCAATATAATTATCACTTTTTTTTATCTCGACAGTTTTTTCATTGAGGGTAAAACAGTAAGTCGTGTCGACACGCATTTTACACGAAGCCTTCACCATGGATGAAGGTAATGCCAACGACTCAGTCCCAGATCTGAAAGACCTGGAGTTAAAGATCGGTAGAAAGACCCCCGAGGGTCTCCTGAAGTGGATGCGGGAAGAATCTGCGCATCGTGGGGAGTCCAAGTCAAGTATCCCGGAGTGTATAGATCGAGACCCGGCCAGGAAAAGCCTCGACGACAAGATAAGAAAATTGAAAGTAGAGATGGTAAGATCTGTTGGAGCTTGAATGTTCCCGTGTTGTTTTGTGTATATTAGCCTATTTGGTGTGTTCTTGGCTGACCATGAACTGTACCAGAATCTGGACTCCTGCGCTTTATTTCCCATGGGACACTAGTATCCAGACATGTTGAAAGATTGTGTCTGAGGGTTTATGTTTTTGACAGCTGTGCGACAGGCTGAGGTAGGCTACGCTACGTAACCCTATCTCTGCTTGTCCACATTCGTTTATTGAATGGGAAGATGCTTTGAACTATCTGTATCAAATTAAATAGTTTGACTTGAGGCAAATACCAGCAGAGACAAACAGCCATATGCAATCGACGATTCAGTCTCTTTCTCTCTCCCGTTTTCTCTCCACTTACTGCAAAAATCGGCAGGTGGTTGCGTTGCTAGGAGATTAAACGGTTGAACTGATGCACTCTTTCTCTCAGAAACCGAGCATAAAAGGTGATTGATGCGTTGGAAGGACTGCCAACACCTTTTGCTTTGTTAAATGGATTGTTGACAACATGTAGCCCTACTGTTTTGTTTCTCTCTTTTATTATGCATGTCAGCATATTCATATCCTTAAAAGTGTATTAGGCCTAGGCCCCTATTTATTAAATTTGCCATACAAGTGGGCTTACAATCGTGACGAATTTGTCCATCAGTACATAGGTCCCAGGCAATGTGTTTGAGCAGCCCCATAATCCCATGGCAGTTTTTCCGTGGGGAGGCGCATGGTGAGAGTGACGGTCATTCGTAAGCAGTGGGATTCCAGCTTGGAACCTCCGGGCTTGTTTGCGCGCACAAGATGTCTTGCGTTGACTAAGTCTTTAAAGGAGGCTCGCGCGCGGTGCTTTGAGCTTCCTGTGGTTTGCTTCGTGTGAATTGTTGGGGAGAACACGAAACGCAACAACGTTTTGCAACCTGGAGATACACTGAGGGATTGTCATCAGATTGTGGTTAGGCCTGTGTTTTGTAAACACTCCAACAGATGGCTGTCGTTAGCGAGAGGGGCTGGGTTGCCCGTGGCTTGTCTGCACAGTTGGGTAGTCTTTGTGAGGGTGATCTGCCCCTAGAAACGGGCAGAACTCAATACGTAAGCCATGCTATCATCTAAAGTGCAGATTCAGATGACAACTTGCTTTGTAAGTCAGCACATAGAACTAACCTACCCTTAACCATTAGGGAAATAGCCCGGAGTGGGCTACCTTTTAGAGCCGTTACCATCGATCGAACGGTGGACTCAGCAGCATCAAAAACATCATTAATCACGCGCGCTGTCAGCATTCCATGACGACCGGACTGATACGTTTGCCGCGGTCAGCACGGATCCGACCGCAAGCTCAGTGATTAAGATCCGGCACCTTGTCAGTTCGGGGAGAAGAGAGAGAGGGGTAGATACAGGAGCGGCTGAGAAAGAGAGGGCAGGGAGTGAGGGAATGGAATCAGGAAGAATGAGAGAGAGAATGGGAGTAGGGTAGGGAAAAGAGGATGAGAGAGACAGAGAGAGTGCAGTGTGTAGGTGCCCTTTCTTAGGTGGTGTGTGTGTGTGTGTGTGTTTCCTGGTAACTGCTGCTTTAATGAGCCAGCAGTCTCCACAGTCACCATGGCCTCCTCACCTTGCCCTGTTGGGTGCCACGACAACCCCTCCTGTTCTCTACCACCCCCAGCTCAACTCTCTCTTTATCCCCCTTTCCTGCCCTCTCTCTCACACACACACACACACACACACACAGAGAGAGAGAGAGAGAGACTCTGTGGGAGTTGAAGAGGCGAGGGTGTGAGAGAAATGTATGAGCAGGAGCGAGTGGTTACCTTGAGTGAGTCTGGCCTGTTCCCATCACGCAACCCTGCCCTGGAGCGCGCACGCACACACACTCACACATACGCGCGCACACACACACACACACACACAAACACACACACGCACACACAAACACATATACACACACGCACACATGGTGAGTTTGGTCCGTTCCTTGCCCTTGGGCTGGGGGCTCCTTAATAACTCCAGCTACTTCACACACACACACACACACACTTCAAGTCCAGAGTGCTCACTACCTCCCAGTAAGCCCCCCATGCTGAGCTCACTCAGCGGCCGTGGTCAAGGTTAGACGGGGAGAGGGGCAGACGGGACATGAGTTTGGTCTTCAGGGTTTCAGTGTGTGTGTGTGTGTGTGTGTGTGTGTGTGTGTGTGTGTGTTTACGATCCTGCAGAGATGAGTTTGGTCTTCAGGGTTTCAGTGTGTGTGTGTGTGTGTGTTTACGATCCTGCAGAGATGAGTTTGGTCTTCAGTGTTTCTCTCAAAGGAATACTTTCCGTCTAATCTCCCTTTCCCAAGGGCAGGATGACCACTGGAGCAATGGGTTATCTTTATTATTGAGAGAACTACTTTTATGTATGTGTGTGTGTGTGTGTGTGTTTACGTTGGTGTGAGAGAGCACAGCATCTCAAAGTAGCATGATACTTTTAGGAAACTGAAGCCATCCAACATGACACCACCAACATGAAAGAGAGACAGTTTACTATGGAGACAGTTAACTATGGAGACAGTTTACTATGGAGACAGGAGACAGTTAACTATGGAGACAGTTTACTATGGAGACAGTTTACTATGGAGACAGTTAACTATGGAGACAGTTTACTATGGAGACAGTTAACTATGGAGACAGATTACTATGGAGACAGTTAACTATGGAGACAGATTACTATGGAGACAGTTACAGTAATAACCGTCCAATATGCGAAACAGAAAAAAGAAGAGGAGGGAGAAGAATAAAAGGATAGAGGTAGAGAAAGATGGACAGAGGTAGAGAAAGAAGGATAGAGGTAGAGAAATATAGATAGATAGATAGATAGATAGATAGATAGATAGATACTTTATTGATCCCCAAGGGGAAATTCAAGGAAAGAAGAAAGATGGACAGAGGTAGAGAAAGAAGGACGGAGGTAGAGAAAGAAGGATAGAGGTAGAGAAAGAAGGATGGAGGTAGAGAAAGATGGACAGAGGTAGAGAAAGAAGGATAGAGGTAGAGAAAGAAGGATAGAGGTAGAGAAAGAAGGATGGAGGTAGAGAAAGATGGATAGAGGTAGAGAAAGAAGGATAGAGGTAGAGAAAGAAGGATAGAATAGATAGAAAGAAGGATGTAAAGGGAATTGGTCTGCAGTGTGCCCTTGTCCTCTTTCTCCCGTTCTCTCATCTCTCACGGATGCGGCACAGATGGAGGTGGCTTGGTGTGCGGACAGATGGAGCAGAGTGTGTGTGTGTGTGTGTGTGTGTGTGTGTGTGTGTGTGAGAGAGAGAGAGAAGAGACAGCAAGAGTGGGCAAGCATGGTTCTTATTGGGAGGTTTTTCTACACTGCAAAAACTGCTTATCTAACAAAATCTAACCAAGTGTTATTAAACTTATATCAAGATAAGAAAAACTAGTTGGTATTGTTTTCAGTATAAAGAGACTTACCTAGTGCTTTTTTGTGAAATCATTTGACTTAATTTAAAAAATAATTCACTTATTTTAAGACATCTTATCTTGAAAACAAGCAAATTTGTCTGCCAGTGCGTTAAGCAAATTTGTCCTAAAAACAAGCATTTTTTTCTGCCAGTGCATTGAGCAAATTTGTCTTGATAAGACTCCTTAAAATAAGTTAAAGTTAAAGTCTTCTTAAATTAAGTCAAAATGATCTTTTGAGAGGGCTCTAGGTAAGTCTTTTCATACTAAAAACTAGATTTTAGATTTAAAATTAGATTTTTTAATCTTAATATAAGATCAATAACACTTGGTTAGAATTCATTTTTTGGAGTGTAGAAAG
>NC_063197.1:32310314-32317814 GCF_017589495.1 Alosa alosa | reverse complement strand
TCCAGGATGAGTAGGAGTGACTATGTCAAGCCAGGTGTAAGTAATTCAGGATGTGTGCACATTCTCGTTTCTGATCCAAAGTGCCCACGGTTGGAATTGAAAAAGATGCGGAAAATAGCGCCATTCACACAAAGTGAACAACCGCTTTTGATATACAGTAGACTAACAATTTTGGAATGGGGAATCATGGCTATCTCTGTAAAACAGCAGGAGTAGGCGTGGTAGACCAACTGAATGCAAATGCACTCACGTGTGTGCTTCCTTGTCTTGGCATGCAACGTCATTAAGAAAGCGCTTGCCACTGCAAAGCTGCACATAGTGTGATAAACACCTAAAACAGCTATTCATCAAATCAACAAAAGAAGCCAATGAGTACCTATAGGCCTATGTTAATAATTATAAGGCTATCACAATTAAAATAATAACCATATGGTAGTAGGCATTTTGTGAAACCAAGTCAAGGCTAAATTCATCCAGGATAACCAAAATATCCCAGCTTAATCCCTTATCTAGGTTTTGTGAAATACACTGCAAAAACTGCTTATCTAACACAATCTAACCAAGTGTTATTAATCTTATATCAAGATAAAAAAAACTAGTTGGTATTGTTTTGAGTATAAAGAGACTTGCCTTGCGCTTTCTCATGAAATCATTTGACTTAATTTAAGAAAAGTTTGACTTATTTTAAGACATCTCATCCTGAAAACAAGCAAATTTGTCTGCCAGTGCGTTGAGTAAATTTGTCTTGATAAGACTCCTTAAAATAAGTCGGGGTCTTCTTAAATTAAGTCAAAATGATCTTACGGGAGAGCACTAGGTAAGTCTTTTCATTCTAAAAACAATACCAAATAGATTCTTTGATCTTAATAGAAGATTATTAACACTTGGTTAGATTTCATTTTTTGCAGTATACCCCTCTGGTCTGCCTCGGTCTGTGATTCTGATGCTGTTTACACATACAGTACACACAAACAGGTTTGCCTCGGCCTGTGATTCTGATGCTGTTTACACATACACACAAACAGGTTTGCCTCGGTCTGTGATGCACCTGTTCTGCCTGTGGGTGTGTATGTGTCTGTGCTCTCTGCTCTACCTGGGGCTAGAGCATGTATGCATAGATGCATGTATGTATGCATAGTCTTTAAAGCTATAGCTGGACAGCTAGATTGGGGGAGAATAGTCTTTAATGCTGGACAGCTAGATTGGGGGAGAATAGTCTTTAATGCTGGACAGCTAGATTGGGGGAGAATAGTCTTTAATGCTGGAAAGCTAGATTGGGGGAGAATAGTCTTTAATGCTGGAAAGCTAGATTGGGCGAGAACAGTCTTTAAGTCTATTATATATAATGCTGGAGAGCTAGATTGGGAGAGAATAGTCTATTATATATAATGCTGGAGAGCTAGATTGGGAGAGAATAGTCTATAATATATAATGCTGGAGAGCTAGATTGGGAGAGAATAGTCTATAATATATAATGCTGGGAGAGCTAGATTGGGAGAGAATAGTCTATAATATATAATGCTGGAGAGCTAGATTGGGAGAGAATAGTCTATAATATATAATGCTGGAGAGCTAGATTGGGAGAGAATAGTCTATAATATATAATGCTGGAGAGCTAGATTGGGAGAGAATAGTCTATAATATATAATGCTGGACAGCTAAATGTGGGGAGGACATATCTACTAGCAGATGTCCCTGGAGAGACTGATGCGAGGGAGGAGAGAGAGAAGAGAGAGAGAGAGAGAGGGAGGAGAGAGAGAAGAGTACATGTCCCTATTATCTCACAGCAGACCGGACAACACACACATGTAAGACTGAGCAGAACTGCACCATTCCCTAGTTCTTCATCTCTCCTTCCTTCCCCCTCTCTTCTCTCCCTCCCTCTCTCTATCTTTCTTTCCCTCTCTCTCTCTCTCTTTCTCTCATTTCCTCTCTTTCTCATTCCTTCCCACAACCAGTTCTGTCTCTTTCTCTCTCCATCTCACACACCCACACACTCAAAAGTTAATCATGGAGGAGAGGGTTTCTATGGCTACTGAGAGGGTGTGTGTGTGTGTGTGTGTGTGAGTGTTTGCAGGAGAGACTTGCTGAGCACAGCTGTTCATTCCAGTAAGCTACAGAACAACAGGAAGGATATTAAAGAGTGTTTCCCATTCTATGCACACACACACACTATGTAAACACACACACACACACAGACACACTAATGCACACACACACACACACACACACACACACACACAGTATCTCCCAATACAAGGACCTTCTTGAGAATGGCCTGTGAATCTATGATGGATGTCTCCCTTCTGATGGCTTTGAAAGTGCCCTTCACAGCCAAATGCAGATCAATAACACGCGGCAGTGTAGAGCACACAAGCCATGCTCTACACTACCACTAGCAAGTCTAGCCCATCTAGCATTGTACACAACACTCATTGAGAGGTTTAGAGTTTGTGTAGTGTTACGTCAGGGCTTAATGGATCTTTGCAGGAGCTGATGCAGGGTTATTAGACCTCCGAGGCCAGCTGGAGGAATTCCTCCCCGACTCAGTGGACAGACAGACCTCTGATTCTTAGCACTTTGGTCCGGCTATACCACTCATTCCACTTAGCTAGATGCTAACAGAGCTGGTTTTGCTCTTTAAAGAATGAGCGCCCTTTCTGCTTGCTGACTAGCACAAGCTCTGTTAGCATCTAGCAGCTTGAGTCAATTATTGGAGCCCCGCAGCTCTGCTGGCTAGCATCATTAGCGGCTTTAGCATAAAGTGCCTCTGTGTCACTCAGCAGTTTTGCTCTTTAAAGGCATGAAAACACTGCTGGTTGACTTTGGCTAGCACCAGGGCCATTAGTGATAGACACTTTTTCCCCTTTCAGCAGTTTTGCTCCTGAAGGTGTGAGAGCCCTGCTGGCTTTTTTTTTGTAGCATTAGCACTTTAAGGTAACATCTCGTGTGTGGTTTTCATAAGCTTTGTTGTTCAGTGCAGTCCAGAATGCCTCTGTCATTAATGTCCCCCTGTACAATAACATTTTAAGAGAGGGAAGGAATAGTGCAATATCAGTAAGTCTAAGATTTAAGATTTAAATATAGTGCAAGGCAATTCAGTGCAATGGTAATATATTAATAACAATATTGTAATTGTAAGATTGAAGTATACATGAGGTGTAGGTGAGCAGAACAGTGGTGATTGTCTTTGTTCAGTGTAAGGCTGGGGGCTATTTCTGAGCGTTCAATAGAGTGACTGCTTGGGGGAAGAAGCTGTCTTTGTGTCGGCTGGTTTTGGCGAACAGTGCCCTGTATCGCCTACCAGAGGGAAGGAGGTTAAACATTTTGTGACCAGGATGTAAGTGGTCTGCAGAGATTTTTGCTGCCCTTTTTCTGACCCTGGACCGGTGCGGGTCCAGGATGGAGGGAAGGTCAGCTCCAATGATCCTCTCTGCAGTCCTGATTGTCCATTGCAGTCTGGCCCTGTCCCGTTTGGTGGCTGACCCAAACCAGACAGTGATGGAGGTGCGGATGATAGCTGAATGATGGCTGAGTAGAAAGTGGTCAGCAGTTCCTTAGGCAGATTAAACTTCCTTAGCTGTCGCAGGAAGTATAACGCCTGCTGGGCCTTTTTCTGGACAGAGTCAATGTGGGGAGAAACATTTTAGGTCTGGTTGAGAAAGGTTGAGAAAGGTTGATTTCCTTTCCCTGACTTGGGCTCTATCAGAGACTGAATGGAATCCAGCGGTCAGTATTGGCCGGTTTACTGGGAGGTTCTGAGTCGGTCGGCCCAAACCCAAACCCAGAGCCTGGGGGCTCAGAAGCCCCGTGGCCTGGCCGGCCTTGAGAGTTCGGTTCTGGTCCAAACGACACGCTTGTGCGCTCTGCTGGAAACTGCTCAGCAGTGGGGACCCTCTGAAGCTCCTGCTGGTCTCCACGCCAGGGGTTCTAGAACTTTCATTGGATGATGTCAGGGTTTTGTGATATTAAAAAACCCACCCACACACACACACACACACACACACACACACACACACACACATTCTGGGTGTGATGCAACCTAACACGGCTGTTTTTATTTTTCCTCCTCACCTTCTCCTTTGGTCCTGGCATGGCACCATGCACCATGTTGGCAGGGCACAGACAGACACCCCACGTGCCAAAGAGTGAGAGCCGTCTCCCCTCAGGGCTGGAGGTTTGCCACCCCGTAGACCACCCATACTGAGAGGGGCTGCTGCTGTACATGCACCGTGTTACATTCAGCCCAGACAAACTCTATCATTACGATATTTTCACAAAGACTCTGCATATATAATAACCAAATGTATATTTTGAATGTATATTAAAGTTATTCATAAGTTTGTATGTATATTAAAGTATATAAGTTAACAACCAAATGTATATTTTGTATGTATATTAAAGTTATTCTAAAAGCATGTATATTAATTGGGTTAGCAAGTCATATCATTGCTTTGAGGCCAGATTACAGTATACTGTACAAACAAGAGTCTTCATAATGGCCCAGTCTGTTAAATGTGCTGTGGTATTGACATTGAAGTGTAACGGTTCAGTCTTGCATTCACAGCCATCATGTGTGGTTTGGGTTTTTGGCACAATCTTTCCTGTCCTTAATGCTAGGCAACCATGGTGATCTCATAACTTGGTCCGAGTCAATTGCCATAGCAACCCACTCTACTTTTATAGAAAAACATTCAATGGAAAAAAGCAGCACTCTCTCTCTCTCTCTCTCTCTCTCTCTCTCACACACACACACACACACACGACACACACACACATGCATCTTCGACCAGAGTCATCCCAGTGCCAGACAGCCCAGCAGACACCCCAGATTCCATCAGGTCAGGGAGACAGACATATAGACAGACAGGAGTCTGTTAGGGCCTAAGAAACGACAGAAACTGTTTCACACCTCTTTCAAACAGACATCAGTGAATTGTCATTATCAGCAGCAGACACACACACACACACACACACACACACACACACACACACACACACACACACACACACACACACGGAGAGTCATCCCAGCGTGCTCCTGTAGCTTTGGGCAGAAGGCACCACACACAGAATACAGTCCACATGAACACCCATCAAATGCTTTTCCACACATGCAGTCAGGTCCTATCAACATCCGCTCCCCCATTAAACCCCCTCTCTCTCTCTCTCTCTCTCTCTCTCTCTCTCTCTCTTTCTCTCTCTCTCAATCTCTCTCACTCAGGCCCCGTCCACACGGAGACGCTTTTTGGGTTAAACGCACCGGTTTTGCTTCGTCTTGGCCGATCGTCCAAACGAATCCTGTAAACGCACTGCCCGAAACCGCACTTTTTTGAAACCTGGTCCCAGGGTGGAAAAGTCTGAAACCGTAGCCCTTGTGAGTTCATTTGGTCGGCGAAGCCGCATACTTGCGTATTGATGATGTCATCGCCACACCTCAGCTGCCCTGGACTTGACACTTATAGTATTGCCTAACAATACTATTTTTCATACATGACATTACCTACGATTACACTCAGTAGGATAAATGTCACAACTGGTGCTGCGCAGCGCCAATAGCTTATGACTTGTTGGACTGAACACTGTTTTTCCCAGTGTTTTTTTGAAAAATAAATAAATGCATTCATAGTCTAGTGAAGTCAGATATGAGCATACAAAGACGCTTAGAACTCATGTTAAGCCTATGGTAGATGCGCACTAAATGCGAATGCGCGATTTGATGCAGGCAAAAGTATCGACTGTTACTAACGAAGGAATTATGGCAATATTATAAATGTGACGACGGAATAGCCTAGAACTTGGGTAGGCCTAGCCTTTAGTAGCCTATGCAC
The DNA here is from genome assembly GCF_017589495.1 of Alosa alosa. Classification (NCBI taxonomy): domain Eukaryota; kingdom Metazoa; phylum Chordata; class Actinopteri; order Clupeiformes; family Clupeidae; genus Alosa; species Alosa alosa. Next base: position 32,311,983 of record NC_063197.1, on the reverse strand, counting down.
TTGGTTTGGTACGTGTGGACTAGGCCTTAATCTCTCTCTCACACTCTCTCTCTCTCAATCTCTCTCTCTCTCACTCCCTCTCTCTCCCTCTCTCTCTCTCTCTCTCTCTCCATCTCTCCCTAGACTTGTTGCAGATTAGAAAGCCAGTCACACATACTAGGAATTCATAAGAGGCTAAGGGCCTAAGAGGTGGTGTTGCATTAGTGTGAGTGAGTGAGTGTGTGTGTGTGTGTGTGTGTGTGTGTGTGTGTGTGTGTGTGTGGGAGGTGGGTCAGGGAAGTGGAGGCGGATGTTGAGTGTATGGTCGGGAGGGAGGTATTAATTGGCTAATTGTGTTGTGTTGTCTTGGCTGTGGAGTGGTGTGTCAGCAGTGTGTGTGTGGTGTGTGTGTGTGTGTGTGTGTGTGTGTGGGGGTTGTGTGAGGGGGTGAGTCAGCTTTATGCTTGCTTTAGCTCAGTGTGTGTGTGTTTGTGTTTGTGTGTAAGAGAGGACCAAACCTCAGTGTTTTCTGTTTTCTGGCTCTGAGGCGTCGGGGAGCACCTGTTCACTGATGGAGAGAGAAAATGACAGGAAAGCCAAATTACAGCCAACATTTAGATCAGGGGGGAACAATATACTCATTCTACAGCATAGAAGTCACTTCTAGAAAAACATCTCCAAAAACCAGACATGAAAGAGATGACCTAATTGATACTATACTATATATATTATACTATACTATACTATACTATACCATACTATACTATACCACACTATTCTATACTATACTATACAATACTATACTATACAATACTATACTATACTATATTTTTCTATACTATACTATGCTATTCTATGCTATGCTATGCTATGCTATGCGATGCTATGCTATGCTATTCTATACTATACTATAATATACTATACTATACTATACTGTACTATTCTATACTATATTATACTATACTACACTATTCTATACTATGATGTCCATGGTTTTACTCAGATTATTTGTATATTTTTTATCTATTACTGAGCAATGTCCTACAGTTATTGTGTAACCATTACGGTGTCATAATCATCATCGTCGTCATCGTCGTCATCATCATCATCATCATCTCCATCGTCATCATCTTCATCATCATCTCCTCTATCGTCATCATCACCATCATCATCGTCATCATCTCCATCGTCATCATCATCATCATCATCTTTCTCTTTCTGCATCATTTGCTGCCTGAGGGCTGCGTCCAGGTGGACATCCTGGACCATTGGTCACCTGTGTATCGGCATCTACTTTACACTGCACTGTCTCAGCCAGGCAGGGCACACCACTGTGTGTGTGTGTGAGTGTGTGTGTGTGTGTGTGTGTGTGTGTGTGTGTGTCTGTGTGTGTGTAAGAAAGGTTTTAAATGTGTGTGTGTGTGTGTGTGTGTGTGTGTGTGTGTGTGTGTGTGTGTGTGTGTGTGTGTGCGGATCACGTTTCCCTGGGTTTGGGTTGTTGGGTTAGGACTCGGATCACGGTTCCCTGGGTTTGGGTTGTTGGGTTAGGACTCGGATCACGGTTCCCTGGGTTTGGGTTGTTGGGTTAGGACTTGGATCACGGTTCCCTGGGTTTGGGTCAGACAGATAGGCCAGTTTCCCTATGTGCTGGTCCAATAGTGCCATCACACCATCTTGTGTGTGTGTGCAT
>NC_063197.1:32297814-32305314 GCF_017589495.1 Alosa alosa | reverse complement strand
GGTGTCTCCCCCTGGGCCTGCCCACAGGGGCAAGAGTGGGGTGAATCCTCCCCACAGGGGCAAGAGTGGGGTGTCTCCTCCTGGGCCACAGGGGCAAGAGTGGGGTGTCTCCTCCTGGGCCACAGGGGCAAGAGTGGGGTGAATCCTCCCCACAGGGGCAAGAGTGGGGTGTCTCCTCCTGGGCCACAGGAGCAAGAGTGGGGTGAATCCTGCCCACAGGGGCAAGAGTGGGGTGTCTCCCCCTGGGCCTGCCCACAGGGGCAAGTGGGGTGAATCCTCCCCACAGGGGCAAGAGTGGGGTGTCTCCCCCTGGGCCTCCCCACAGGGGCAAGAGTGGGGTGAATCCCCCTGTGTGGGAACAAAAGGTCACAAATAGGCCACCGCGTTCCCACACAGTCCTGCAGTCAGACTAGGGGTCAGGGAGAGGAGGGGGTTGTTTTTCCTCTGTGTGTGTGTGTGTGTGTGTGTGTGTGTGTGGTGGGGGAATTGTCCTCGGAGATTTGTAGTTAAATCTCTAATCATGGCCTACAATTATTGCACAGTGTGGTGCTGTGGTCTGTCTGCATTTTCTACATGTGTGTGGACGGAGGGTGTGTGTGTGAGTGTGTGTGTGTGTGTGTGTGTGTGTGTGTGTGTGTGTGTGTGTGTGTGTGTGTGTGTGTGTGTGTGTGTGTGTGTGTGTGTGTGTGTGTGTGTGCATATGTGCGTGCATGGCTTGCATGTGTGCGTGCACGCGTGTGTGTGTTAGTGAGTTAGTGAGTGGCTTCCTGCAGTTATCTGCTTGTCAATCTCAGCTATTTGTTTATAACATTAATAGTATTAGTATTATGAATTAACTAGCATTAGCTAGTATTAATTCATTAACCGTGACATTTCTACGTCAATGCCAATGAAAATTAAAAAGTATTTTTTTAAGGCTTCAAAGGGCTTGTCCGGAGGAGAGACTAAGAAAAACAAATAACAAAGAATAACAAAGGGTACGTGGTGAAACTCCTCCATTTTCTCCATTGTACATTATGCATTATACGATTCTCCATACAGTTATCTCTTCCTGACTGTGAGAGGGAGAGGAGGAGGAGAAGGAGGAGGAGAAGGAGGGGGAAGATGAGGAGGAGGAGAAGGAGGGGGAGAAGGAGTGGGAGAAGAGGAGGAGGAAGATGAGGAGGAGGAGAAGGAGGGGGAGAAGGAGGAGGAGGAGGATGAGGAAGAGTTCCACTCTTGTGTCCAGTTCCAAGCAGGACAGTGGCTCAGAACCCCAAACACCTGCTTTGTTCTCCATCAGTGACAACCACGCAGGATACACACACACACACACACACACACACCTGCTTTGTTCTCCATCAGTGGCATCCACACGGGATACACACACACACACACACACACACACACACACACACACACACACACACCTGCTTTGTTCTCCATCAGTGGCGTCCACACAGGACGGACTGCCCTGGCCGACATACTGACACAGATGGACATAGAGACACTTAGGGGGACACAGCTGACACCTGCACTCTCTCTCACACACACACACACACACACACACACACACACACACACACACAAACAAACCACTCTGATCAATGATGCCTGTTCACACACACACACACACACACACCTCCCCGTTAGTTGTGTACAGGAGTGCTTTGTCTCTTGCTGCCTCTCCCACTAACAAGATACCAGTGAACAGCGGCACATCACACACACACACACACACACAAATTCTAAACAGGTTTCTGTTCTGGGCACAGGAGTCTTTGTGTGTGTGTGTGTGGGGGGGCACGTTTGTGAGCTGAAAAGCGGCGTGCGGTTCAGGCGGGTCAGCTGGCCAGGAGCGGAACAGGAATGCGGTGACGTGCTGGCAGCGAAAACAACTGTTTGTCAACAGCGTGTCCGACTGACCCAGATATTAGGGAACAGAGACCCCGATACAAAAGAGGCCCAGAACGCTCCAAAGGGCCCTCTGTTCCTCCTCCACACAGCCTAGTGACCCTCTGGAGCTTCTCTACCTTTGGGGTGTATGTGTGTGTGTGTGTGTGTGGGTTCGAGTGGTTTGTGTGTGAGGGTATGCATTGTGTCAGGTCAAAGAATGTTTGAATGGAAGTGTGTGCCCAGCCCTCAGTATGTGCATAGAGTGTGTGTGTGTGTGTGTGTGTGTGTGTGTGTGTGTGCCTGTGCCTCGTGCGTACATGCGTGTGTGTGTGTGTGTGTGTGTGTGTGTGTGTGTGTGTGTGTGCGGGCATGTGTGTAGCAGTGTGTAGATTGGAAACAGCTAGGAGAATTACAACCACCAGGTAATGTGTGTGAATGTGTGTATGGGTGTGTGTGGGTATGTGGAAGGAGAGAGAAAGAGAGAGAGGGAGGGAGAGAGAGAGAGAGAAGAGAAGAGAAGGCCGAACAGGGCTATGGTCAGAGAGTCAACATGTTCTTCCCTAAGCATGGACCTTGATGGAAAGAATCATGAGGTCAAAGGTCAAGGAGAGAAGTGAAGAAGAGCTGTGACGCACATCAGGTGATGTCTTGAGGTGAAGCATCCCTCCTAAGTACTGGGTAGGAAAAGGTACCCCTCTTCTCCTCTCCTTTCTCTCCTCTCCTCCTCTTTCCTCCTCTCCTCCTCTTCTCTCCTCCTCTCCTCCTATTTCCTCCTCTCCTCCTTCTCTCTGCCTATGCTCTCTTCTTTTCCTCCTCTCTCCTCCTCCTCTCCTCTTCTCTACCTCCTCCTTTCCTCTTCTCCTCTCCTCTTCTCCTCCTCCTCTCCTATTCTCTTCTCCTTTTCTTCTCCTCTCCTCCTGCTCTCTCCTACTACTATCTTCCTCTCCTTCTCTCCCCCTCTCTTCTCTTCCTCCTCTTCTCCTCCTCTCCTCTCCCCCTCTCTTGTTTCCCTGGACTCAGGGAAGGCCTCAGATCAGATCACTTCCAGATGCTTCTGCGAGGCCTCTGCAGATCTCAGATATCACGTGGGAGACTGTTTATGACATTATTCTGTGTGAGTTAGTGTGTGTGTGTGTGTGTGTGTGTGTGTGTGAGAGAGAGAGAGAGCCTCTGGTACGGCACATAGAGAGAGAGAGAGAGAGAGAGAGAGAGAGCTCTGCTACGGCACATAGATCACGTAAGAGAGCTCTGTTTATTTGTATGATTATATTGGGATACCTGAGAGCTATGTTCTGGGGGAGGAGGGGGATTGTGGGAGCTGTTTATGCAGGCAGCTGAGAGTGAGATTGCTCCGAGGGGCCTGGCTTCTCCAGATGGAGGGAGCAGAGAGGGAGAACGGAGGTAGAGAGCGAGGGAGAGGGTGTTGGGAAGAGAAAGGGACATGAGGTGAGGTGTGTGTGTGTGTGTGTGTGTGTGTGTGTGTGTGTGTGTGTGTGTGTGTGTGTGTGTGTGTGTGTGTGTGTGTGTGTCCAGTGCCCTCAGTAAATCATGTCCAAGATGGGAACAGTACTTCCACACAGGGCTCAGAGGACATATGCTCTTATGCAGGAGGTTCTGGATGGAGAGAAGGGAGGTTCTGTGAGATGACTGTTCTCTCAGGCTGTTCTAAATGGGGAGATGGGAGGTTCTGCGAGATGACTGTTCTCTCAGGCTGTTCTGGATGAGGAGAAAGGAGGTTGATTGCTGGGCCTTGTAGAACTCCCCAGAGCAATTTATGTGGAATTTAGAATTCCTAGAAAGGAAACACCTGACACATTCCGGGACTGTTTTCCTGGACTGATAGCCGTGGTTAAATACATGGCATTCCACACGTTTCGGCTGACTGTGTGCTATTTACACAAGGCCGGTGGCTAGCACCACAGGCTCCGAGGAGGAAGAGAGAGGGAGAGGAAGAGAGAGGGAGAGGAAGAGAGAAAGGGGGAGAGAGAAAAAGAGAGAGAGAGAGAGGAATCACTAAATCTCACAGACCTGACTTCATCTGTTGACATTCACAGCACAAACAAACGGAAGCTGAAGATTTCATTCCCCATGTACTTCTACTCCATGTTTCCTTATTCCAGTCAGAGAGGGAGGGAGAGAGAGAGAGAGAGAGGGGAGAGAGAGAGGGGGGGAGAGAGAGAGAGAGAGAGAGAGAGAGGGAAAGAGGGGGGAAGAGAGAGGGAGGAAAAAAGAGATACATGAAGGAGGAGAGAGGGGAAAAGAAAGAGAGAGCAGGAGATGGAGGGGAGAGGGAGAGAATAAGAGAGCGATATGAAGGAAAAGAGGGAGGGAAAGAGAGAGAAAGGGAGAGTGAAAGAGAGATGGAGAGAATAAGGAGGAGAGAGAGAGAATGATGAAGTTTTTTACTCCTCCACCGTCCGCCCCTTCAGACACATACCTCTATATATAAATATATAATATATAATATAGTTATATATATATATATATATATATATATATATATATATATATATATATATATATATATATATATATAGATACCGGTATTTAGATATATAGACTTTATTCTTGCAATCGTTGCACTGTTGGACTCATTTGCACTATTACTATGACACTCATTCACACAGAGCACCTTACCTTACCTTACTATGCACAGAGAATCACAGGTTCAGTCCCTGCCTCAGTCATTGCAAAGCCTCTTGATTGATTAATCACCCACTATGTGGATACTGTTTTAGAATTGATTTAGATTAAGTGTTAGTTAGTATAATTTGTATTTTAGTATATTTAGTATATTCTACTCTTGTATTTTAGTATATTTAGTATATTCTACTCTTTAGTATATCTTCTACTGTCCTTATTGCTTAGTTGTGTTTTTTATATTATATACTTTTAATTACTTTTTCTGCTGTTAGTGAATGTGTGTGTGTTGTCTGTATGCTACTGAGACCTTAAATTTCCCCTGGGGATCTATCTATCTATCTATCTATCTATCTACATGTGTGTGTGTGTGTGTGTGTGTGTGTGTGTGTGTGTGTGTGTGTGTGTGTGTGTGTGTGTGTGTGTGTGTAAGGTGAGAGAGAGGGAGAGAGAGAAAAGAGAGAGAGTGTGTGAGTGTGTGACATACCTCTCCCTAATTAGCACTCTTTTCTCCTGCAGACCTTTGGGCTGTGTGTGTGGGTTTGACAACAGCACTGTAGATTTAGAGTGATCAGTGTGCCTTCTGTGGAGAACGCTGACGTCAGCTCATGCTAACTCGGCTCATGCTAACTCTTTAGCAGATGAAAGGCCTGTATCTCCTGACGTCAGCTCATGCTAACTCGGCTCATGCTAACTCTTAGCAGATGAAAGGCCTGTATCTCCTGACGTCAGCTCATGCTAACTCTTAGCAGATGAAAGGCCTGTATCTCCTGACGTCAGCTCATGAGTTGCATGCATTAAGGGCATCCTAAGCAATATGAATTGCATGCATTAAGGGCATCATAAGTTTTTTTCCCTTAATAGCAGCTTCAAAGCCATGTTGATGCTAAATCAACACCTTATAACACATACATCCCGCCTACCAACAACACCAGCGATAAGAACGCGGCTCTTAGTGAACTGTACCAGGCTGTCAGTGAACAACAGACGGCACACCCAGACGGTTTCACCATCTTCACTGGAGATTTTAACCATGCTGATCTCAAAACTGTACTTCCAAAGCTACACCAGCATGTTGATTTTCCAACAAGAGGAGATAACATCCTGGACCTGGTCTACACTACACACAAAGGAGCATACAAAGCCACCCCCCTCCCCCACATTGGACTTTCAGACCATATCACTGTTATGCTAATGCCCGCGATACAGACAAAGGGTAAAGCGAACAAACCGGTTCGTAAGCAGGTAAAAGTGTGGGCCTGAGGGAGCCTCTGATGCTCTTCAAGACTGCTTTGACACAACAGACTGGGAAATGTTTAAGCAGGCAGCCACTTACAACAACCGGACAGACATAGAGGAGTATACAGACACTGTAACCTCTTACATCACCAAATGCATCGATGATGTGACCCACAAAAAAAGACATCATCACTGGCTAACTGGAAGCCATGGCTGACAGGGGATGTCCTCAGGCTGCTGAGGGCCAGAGACAAAGCCTACAGAGCTGGGGATGAAGCTGGCATGAAAACAGCGAGAGCCAACCTGTCCCGTGGCATAAAGGAAGCAAAAAAGGAATACACTCACAAGATAACCACCCACTTCAAAGACAGCAGGAACACACAAAGCCTATGGCAGGGCATTCAGGCCCTCACGGACTACAAGCCCGCGCCACAGAGCTGTGAGAGCAACATCCCTCTGCTCAACAACCTGAACCGCTTCTTTGCTCGCTTTGAAGCACAAACAGCACCTGCCCACAGAAGACCCATCCCCTCTACATGAGCAGCCCCTGTGCCTCTCTGCTGACAGCGTGAAGAGGACACTTGCTGCTATCAACACCCGTGAAGGCAACAGGTCCAGACAACATCCTAGGTCGTGGCGCTGAAGGACTGCGCGGGGGCTTAAGGATGTCTTCACAGACATCTTTAACACTTCCCTGAAGCAAGCCATCGTCCCATCATGTTTCAAAGCTGCCACCATCATACCTGTGCCGAAGAAAACTGCTCCATCCTGCTTCAATGACTACCGCCCTGTGGCACTGACACCCATCATCATGAAGTGCTTCGAGCGGCTTGTCATGTCACATTTCAAAGCCATTCTCCCCCACCCTGGACCCCTTCCAGTTTGCATACCGAGCCAAGCGGTCTACAGAGGATGCAATCTGCTCTGCCCTCCACCCAGCCCCTCACCCACCTGGAAAAAAAAGAGACTCATATGTGAGATTGCTGTTTATAGACTTCAGTTCTGCATTCAACACCATAATACCACAACAACTCATCTGCAAACTTGACAAACTGGGACTCAGTACCTACCTCTGCAACTGGCTACTGGACTTCCCTCTGTCAGAGGCCCCAAGTAGTAACGTGTTGGCAACAATACCTCAAGCAGCATCACACTGAGCACAGGGCCCCCCCAAGGCTGCGTGCTCAGTCCGCTGCTCTTCACCCTGCTGACGATGACTGCACTGCAACCTACAGCAACGATCACATAGTGAAATTTGCTGACGACACAATCTCTGGTGGGTCTCATCACTAAAGGGCGACGAGACTCAATACAGGTTGGAGGTCGACCATCTGACCATGCGGGTGCAGGGACAACAACCTCCTGCTGAACGCCAGCAAGACCAAAGAGATTGTTGTTGACTTCCGGAGAGGTCACACCCAACACCTGCCACTGACCATCGACGGTGCTGTGGTGGAGAGAGAGCGAGCAGCACCAAATTCCTGGGGGTGCACATCAGTGAAGACCTCTCCTGGACCACCAACACTGCATCACTGGCGAAGAGAGCTCAGCGCCGCCTGTACTTCCTATGAAACTCAGGCGAGCAAGTGCTCCACCAGCCATCATGACCACATTCTACCGAGGCACCATTGAGAGCATCCTCTCCAGCTGTATCGCTGTGTGGGGCTTGAAGCTGCACTGAATACAACAGGAAAGCCCTGCAGCATAGTGAACACAGCTGGAAGGATTATTGGTGCTTCACTCCCT
>NC_063197.1:32260314-32290314 GCF_017589495.1 Alosa alosa | reverse complement strand
CACAAACACACACACACACACACACACCATAGAGAAGAATAATAATAATGTAGTTACCCAGTAGATCCTCCTGGCTGCTCTGTCGTCTCTTGCTGTGGGTCTCCATTTCCATGTAGTGCAGGTTGAGGAGTGAGAAGGAGTTTATATGCCGAGGGGAGTTTAGCACAGGTAGAGGAGGAGCTGGAGGTTTGGAGTCCGTTTGGAGTACTTCAGTTTAGTTGGTCACTTACAGCCTCGATTTAAACCTGCACAGGGAAGTACACACACCCACAATTATCATACGTCAATAACCCTTATCTTGGCCCACTCATAACTCACACACATACACACAGATACACACATATACATACACATACATACACACACACACACACACACACAGTCTGGTGAGGTGCTGTGTCCAAAGTTGTCTGACTGTATGCAAATGTGTGAAGAGGGGACATTTCCATACTTTTCAAGCTCTTGAGCTCAGGCGGCCTAATGCTAGCTAGCGCTATTCAAATGCTCAGGCGGCCTAATGCTAGCTATTCAAATGGATTTGTGGCATCATATGATTATCGACATGGAAAATTCCCAGAGACTGTCAGAGAGAAGGCCGATCAGGCATGGGCCATGTTTCATGGGGCATGTTTCAACATAGCCTGATATTCAGCCTGAATTTACCCTGCCCACAAAATTTGAGGATGTCAAATTTAATCGCTGTTTACTGTTCGTCTGTTAGTTATGGCACTGTTACTGTAATATCTTGTACAACAGACGCGATAGCGAAATCTAGAACATCTCTAAAACATCTAGAACATCTCTACAACATCTAGAACATCTCTACAACATCTAGAACATCTCGCTTCTCCAGCCGCAGAGATTTTGTTGTAAACCTTTTGTTGTAAACAAAATCAACCCAAGCACACTCAGCTGAAGTAGATGAAACGGGTGCTCTGTCCATCCTCGTATAAAGCGCACCCAAACGATTGGCTCGAACACATCTTAAGTGGGCATTTAGACACCGACGGTGGCTCGAACACATCTTAAGTGGGCATTTAGACACCGACGGTGGCTCGAACACATCTTAAGTAGGCATTTAGATACCGACGGTGGCTCAAACACATGTTAAGTGGGCATTTACAGTAGACATCGACGGTGGCGAAGAACACATGTTAAGTGGGCATTTAGACATCGACGGTGGCGAAGAACACATCTTAAGTAGGCTTTTAGACACCGACGGTGGCGAAGAACACATCTTAAGTAGGCTTTTAGACACCGACGGTGGCGAAGAGTTGGATCCCTTACTGGGCGCTGGGCGGTGCTCCTATTGAAGTGTGTGTACACTACAAAGGACTGCGTGTACACTACAGGGGACATGTGGCCAGGCATGACTGGTCAACCTGGTTGGAAAAGATCTAGGAAAAATAAATCACGGACATGACTGTAAGACCTTTAAGCATAGTACAGTTAAAATTATTTGGTTCCAACACAATGTACCTGACAGTGATCATTTTAAAAGATTAGATTAGATTAGGTTAGATTCAACTTTATTTTCATTTAGCAGAGTACAGGTACAAAGCCAATAAAATGCAGTAGAGACGTCGAGCCTCACATTGTGCACGTGCCGCCATCTTGGAAAAGCATAGCAAACACTCCAGACATTGTAATTGTAAACAAGACTCTGAAAACTGTACTCATTATTGAGGTGGGCTGTTGCTTCCATTTGTATATGGACACCTGCTACTACTCTAAGTTACTGAAATACCAGTCACTGGTGAGTCCTATATGCCAACCGAAGATATCTTTAATCTTCGGAAGCATCATGTCCACAAAAATGTGGTTAGAGGACTGCGGTTGGTGGGGTTACATAAGAAGGAAGCCAAAATATTGGCAAAATGTTGCTCTGTTTCAGCCACCATAGTATGCAAATCTGGAGACAAAGATGTTTTGTTTATCCATAAGTGTTCGGTATAATATCCTAAATTATCACACAGGTCTTGTAAAGGCATGTAAGCTTGATGGAGCTGTTACATTATCAATCTTTCTTCCCAAAATGTTTGGATCTTGTTCCCTTTCTTAGCAAATTTGGATCCAAATCAAATCCTTTGTGTGTACAGTATATGTGTACACTACCCCTGGATGGATCAAATCCTTTGTGTGTACAGTATATGTGTACACTACCCCTGGATGGATCAAATCATTTGTGTGTACAGTATATGTGTACACTACCCCTGGATGGATCAAATCCTTTGTGTGTACAGTATATGTGTACACTACCCCTGGATGGATCAAATCCTTTGTGTGTGCAGTATATGTGTACACTACCCCTGGATGGATCAAATGCAGAAGACACATTTCCTGCAGGAATTTCTTACAGGACAAATAAAGTTAAAAACTTAACTGAAAGATATATATAAATTGTTTCAAAATGAATAGTTAGTCTTTGGCTATTTCCAAGCATTTACAGTTCAGGCATCGTTCAGTCATGTAGAAATTATGGTAATGGTATAGTATGGTATCAATCTTGGCAATTCTAGATACCTGAACTGCTAGTTTTACATTTTACAGAACAAAAGAATACCTGACTGTTCAACTTAGATATAATGCAGTTACGGTAAGCTGATACACTTCTGAATCATTCAATATTTATGTGATCAGAGCCACATCAGAGCCAGATCAGAGCCAGATTAGAGCCAGATCAGAGCCACATCAGAGCCAGATCAGAGCCAGATTAGAGCCAGATCAGAGCCACATCAGAGCCAGATCAGAGCCAGATCAGGGCCAGGCTCAACCGTCACCTGACTCCCGGTCCTATGATGCCCTGTCATGTGGTTGTTTTACGCGGGAGGTAAAAAGCCACGCCCTCTTGACGGGCAAATAGCCAAGTCTGTGAGAGTTACACATATCAGTCTGGCATGATAACGGCACACAGGAATATAGTATTGATGACTCATCTCTCCCTGCTTTGCTCAACAGAGCATGAGCTCTTGCTAAAGAAGATTATTTGTGTGTATGTTTTCTTTGCTTAGAGCTCATATTAAAGGGACACCAGGCAAGCCTGATGCTTTTCTCTGAAACTTAAACTCCCCGCTTTCGGTCTGAAGCTCTTTTCCTTTTCTTTGCATCTTCCGTCAAGGGTTTTCGCTGCTTCTTTCGGCTTTGCCATTATACACACGTTTGCAATAATCTCTAGCGTTTCGGGGCCTGCCTCTGTGCTGTAAACTGATCCTGCTTCGATCGGGCGGGTAGGATACACCGAACTTGCAAGTGGGGGGTATTCTTTCTACAGGCAGTAGGGGGTGGAGAGAGCCTTCATTCGTCCCGTAATGAGTCATTTAATCATATACCAACTTACGAAGATGTTTAATTAACACGAAAACGTTGCCTGTTGTCCCTTTAATAGGGCATGAACTCTTGCTAAAGAAGACTATTTGTTTGTATGTTTTCTTTGCTTAGAGCCTGCGTCAACAACAACCCACCAAGCTTCCTTACAAAGGCTGCTTTGTTGGTGATGTTGTTTTCATTCAGACTACTGGCCATGCTACTGCATGTTGTATGTTGCATGGGTGCAACACGTTGCAGGTTGTATGTTGTATGTTGTATGGGTACAACATGTGTGTTTGCATGTTGTATGTTGCATGGGTGCAACAAGTTGCAGGTTGCATGTTCTATGGGTACAACACGTGTGTTTGCATGTTGTATGTTGCATGGATGCAACATGTGTGTTTGCATGTTGTATGTTGCATGGGTGCAACACGTTGCAGGTTGTATGTTGTATGGGTACAACATGTGTGTTTGCATGTTGTATGTTGCATGGGTGCAACACGTTGCAGGTTGCATGTTGTATGGATACAACATGTGTGTTTGCATGTTGTATGGGTACATGTGTGTTTGCATGTTGTATGTTGCATGGGTGCAACATGTGTGTTTGCATGTTGTATGGGTACATGTGTGTTTGCATGTTGTATGTTGCATGGGTGCAACACGTTGCAGGTTGCATGTTGTATGGGTACAACATGTGTGTTTGCATGTTGTATGTTGTATGTTGCATGGGTGCAACACGTTGCGCGTTCGCAACTGCCGCCAACTTAGCTTGTGTATCCTGTCTCATATAGTTTAATGTTAAACAGGCTTGGTTGTTGTTGGTAAACAGGCTTGGTTGTTGATTGGGAAATCCAGCACCTACAAATAGCACAAGGAATCTAACACCTCTCTTGTGTATATCAGACAAAGCGATGTTTTATATACAATAGTCAGGTGGTTTCACTCAACAGAGATGCATGCTGCATAAGCACAGTCCTTCCAGTCAGTGTGCTGGTGTGGTGGGCAGGGCCCCACGAGGTGGGGGGCATGAGGATGGGGTGGAGGGCATGAGGAGGCTGCTTTGACTTGTGCCCCGGTTGGAGTCTGGAAAGTAGTGTGAGGGTCGGAGTTTAGATGACTAGTGATCCTCCATCATGATCTAGCCTAGCACACACTCTCACCTTCCATATAGGAATCACTCTCACACACTCACATTCACATCCCATCTCACAATCACTCTCACACTCTTACATGCCATCATGACCTCTCTCACACACTCTTACATGCCCTCATGACCTCTCTCTCACACTCTCACACACTCACATCCCATCATGACCTCTCTCACACACTCTCTCACACACTCACATCCCATCTCACGATCACTCACACATTATGCCATCATGACCTCTCTCACACACTCACATCACATCATGACCTCTCTCACACACTCTCATGCTCACATCACATCATGACCACTCTCACACACTCTCATACTCACATCCCATAATGACCTCTCTCACACACTCTCATGCTCACATCACCTCATTACCACTCTCACATCCCATAATGACCACTCACACACTCTCCATGATTACTTGTGATTGTTTATATGTCTATTGTTTTGTTAATATAAAACTCATTATTTTCATTGTTGTTATTATCATTGATGTTATTGTTCCATTTATGCTTGATGTAGGCCTTTTCAATTTTTTCCTATATATTTACCCAACAATGTTCAGCTAATGTAAAGTGGCTTTGGACAAAAAGCACCTGCAAAATCCCATGACCATGAAGGACAGTTCTCATGTCATCTGGGTCAAGAGTGACATGAGAAAGGTCGCGAGAGATAGCACAGATTTGAGAGGAGAGATAACAAGGTAAGATAACAAGGACTTGGAAATGAAAACAAACCAGACCAAGGTGATGGAAAACCAAGCAAATCAAATTGACCAGACACATGATAAGGCAAGCTTTTAAAAACAGTTACAACATCACAACACTTGGCACATGCTCAAAGGCAGGTGACTGAAGATGGCTAATGTTTACAGAAGGACCGTTTCAGCCCATACAGCAGACTTGTCCTTGTGAAGATAATCAATAATTGTATTATACATAATTATATTATCATTATCAATAAAAAAATAATATTTTATTTACATAACAGCATTGGGGTCACGCAGCTCATTGAATAGGCTCACTGTGCAAACAGTGGCAGAACCACAGGCAGGCACTCCTGGTTGGAGATGACAGATTCTTCAGACTGATTAGCTTTTGTGCTTCATTAAGAATCCTACACGATTGAGAGAAATTCACTCTTGCATTTATTTCCATGGGTTTGATAAATGCAGTGGGACTTTTCATGTTTTTGTAGGCTAAGAACTGACACAGCAGCAAAATGCAGCAGCTAGGGTTCTTATGAAAACTAAAAGAACTGACCACATCACTTCAACACTTCAATCCCTCCGATGGATTTATAAATGACCACATGGGACTGGGCCTAATTATTCATCAGACTATCTGACATGCTTCTGCAGCACACACCTTCCAGACCTCTCAGGTCACAGGAGAAATATTTGATGGTAATACCACTGTCAGAACTAATCACGGTGAAGCAGCTTTTAACTGCTATGCAGTTGAACTGTTGCCCGTTTCAAATCTAGATATAACACCACAAATGCACGTCCTGTTAATCAGATGCACTTTTTGTTTTCATGTCTTTTAATTATTCTATTTTATGTACTTTCAACTATTGTTATTGCCCTTTTATGCCTTAATTTTGTTTTTTTATTATGCTTTGTTTTTTTAATGTAATAATAATAATAATAATATAGCTCAAAGTGCTTTACATTTGGAGCATGTAACACAATCATTATCAATCACTTTCACTTTTCTTCATTGCTGTGGCCGTTTATGATCCAATCAGCAACATATCAGAAATATAGAAAATAACATGTAACACAGTTATTAGAGAAGAGTCAGTCATTCCCCTTTGTTGCTGTGGCCGTTTATGATCTAATCAGAAACATATCAGAAATACTATTATACTACTATGGATATATAAAGGCTTTGCTGACAAATGCCTAGGCTAACAAATGCTTAGGCCCCATTGAGGTCCAAGCAGCCAGCCTTAGCTTGTTCTTAGCATATGACACAATTATTTGACTTTATACACAGACATTCAAGACTGGCAGCCTGTAAAGCACATTGAATTGCAACAGTGTTTGATATGTAGGCTACTACATGAATACCCTTTTAAAATGCACTTTATGAACACACTCATCAACACTCATCGTCTTGCCGTGTGTGTTACGCCCTCAGTATTGTAAGAGATTTTCCAGTAGGAAATCTTCTGTCGGAAAGTAAACAGTGACTGGAGCAAATGGTGAACTCTGCTGACCGTTGCTCCCTCTCTAAGATATCACGGCCGTACAGTATATGAGGCCATAACTCACCTGTAATTAATGCCACACCCCGCCCACTGGCTGTGCTGTTATCGCTCACGTCGATATGTTGACCTACTCATTCCCCGAGCATGAGTACTATCACATGGTCTGAAGCACATGCTGCCATTGAGTCATCTTTCCATTAAGAAATGTGGAAAATGCACACACACCTTGTCCTCTCCCTTGCTCTTTAAATTGTTCCACACCTGGATTGCGCAAACCCCACATCCAGCGGTGGAACTGAGGATTGGAAACAGAACAAGGTCACTGTGCACATCACAAGTGCAGGACAAGGTGACTCATTTGTCTTTTTTTTATATTCTTCTTTAAAAAAAAACTTTGAGGACTTTTGTTGTATCCTTTTCCAGAGTGTTTTTTTTAAAAAAAAAAATTATTTTGTAACATTTTTACTTTTATTAACCATGTTTCGACCCTGAGGTCTTCGGTAGAGAACCTGATGATGACCTCAGGGTCGTAATGTATTTTGAACTCGCAGTATAAATAAACCAAAATGCTCACGGAGAGACGTAGGAGAGAAGAGAGGGTCAAATGTCAAGTTATGTCAAGTCGATTTAGTTTTATAGCATGTTTACCAAAACAGGGTTGACACAAAGTTCTTTACAAATAATAAAACAAACAACTAGATGTACCGCAAAGCGGTACAAAATATGACCACCGCCCAGTCCAGCACATTTTTTCCACAAAAATAAATCACGCTGAAAGGCCAATATGATTCTAACTGTCTCACTAAATTGCATTATCCACACTCAATTCTCACTGGTATCTGCTAGACAACAAGTACCAAAACATGATTAGTTCATAGATTTCACATGTAAAATTCATTTTATACAACCCCACCCCCATCTTGCCTGTTCATAATTCTGAGAAATTCTTGAATTGTGTGCATGTGTGCGTGTACATGTTTATGTGTGTGTGTGTGCGTGCTTGTGTGTTTGCCTGCGTATGTGTGTTTGTGCATGTGCATGCATGCGTACATATGTCTACTGTGTGAGTATGTGTCATAATGTGATGATAACTGTGGAATGTATGTGTTTGCGTGTGTATCTGTTTATGCACATGTGTGCACATGGAATGGGTTAACATGACCCCTGGAGGCAAACATACAGAAAAAAATTGGTCATCCTAGGCCCTACGGTTCTCAAGATATTCACAGAAAACTGCGTCTGCCCTATCCTCCTTTCAGTGGGTCCAGTACAGTGGGGGGCTACAGGGGGTTACATGCCCACCAAGTTTCGCGGTAACCCCGGTCTTTCAGTGTCCTGGGAATCCTTGTTGGTGTACGGTCACTAAATGTACACATAAATTATTTTATTGTAAGGCCCCCCATGAACGAAAGTTCACAAAACTTGGCATGCATTCAGAGGGTGTCATAATGATCCTACACTTTTCAATTCCATCGTGCAGTTTTGACCATGTCAGCCAGAGATATTGTGATGAAAAACACCTAATGTTTTGCTTTTAATTTTAACTAGGTGGCTTATACATGAAATAAGTGGTAATGGGATGGGTTGACATGCCCCTTAAGACCAACATACATAAAAGGTGGACCTCCTAGGCCCCACGGTTCTAGAGATATTCACAGAAAACTGTCTCCTCGCCACCTACAGGCCAGTTGGTGTATAGTAACATAAATTAATTTATTGTGTGGCCCCCATTAACGGAATTCCACAAAACTTGGCATGCATTCAGAGGGTGTCATAATGATCCTACACTTCCAACAGTGGGGGCTACAGATCAAAACAAAAAACGATGGTTCCATGCTATCCATGTGGGGTTACATGCCCACCAAGTTTCGTGTACCCCGGTCTTTCAGTGTCCTGGGAATCCTTGTTGGTGTACGGTCACTAAATGTACACATAAATTATTTTTATTGTAAGGCCCCCATGAACGAAAGTTCACAAAACTTGGCATGCATTCAGAGGGTGTCATAATGATCCTACACTTTCAATTTCGTGCAGTTTTGACCATGTCAGCCAGAGATATTGTGATGAAAACACCTAATGTTTTGCTTTTTAATTTTTAACTAGGTGGCGCTATACATGAAATAAGTGGTAATGGGATGGGTTGACATGCCCCCTTAAGACCAACATACATAAAAAAGGTGGACCTCCTAGGCCCTACGGTTCTAGAGATATTCACAGAAAACTGTCTCCGGCCACCTACAGGCCAGTTGGTGTATAGTAACATAAATTAATTTATTGTGTGGCCCCCCATTAACGGAATTCCACAAAACTTGGCATGCATTCAGAGGGTGTCATAATGATCCTACACTTCCAATTTCGTGCAGTTTTGACTATGTTAGGTCACAGATACCTGCGATTACAACACCTCATTTTTACTTTTTTGTGTTTAAAAAACACAAAAAAGTAAAAAAAACCTTTCGGGGGGTGCAGTCCAGCGGGGGGGCTACAGATCAAAATGAAAAACGATGGTTCCATGCTATCCATATGGGGTTACATGCCCACCAAGTTTCTTCTACCCCGGTCTTTCAGTGTCCCGGGAATCCTTGACGGAAATTTGGGCATGCGAAAAAATAAATAAATAAATAAATAAATAAATAAATAAATCTGCCTAAACCTATATGACCGCTTCGCTGCGCGGAATATATAAAATTATATGGAACAGCCTTCACGCATTTGCACTCGTCTATTATTTTAACTCATTGGCAAAGTGAAACTAACTTCACCGTGGTGTCAGTCAACGACAAAACAGTTCTTACATGGATGATGGAAAGATGGTGCGTTGTGCACCCGCCCATATGACTGTTGATAATGCGCTCTTAAAATAACATATAAACAACTCGCCATGGACTTCTGACCAGGTTTCTCTTGGTCAGTGGCGCAATGCGTTTTAAGGTTGTGTACGATAGCGATTTTAGACAACTCGCCAGATCCCCTCCTTAGGTTGTTAATTGCCACACCCCCTGGCGTTTTGTGTAATATAAGAGACTTATTACTAAATACGAATTTAACTTTGTGCCAGGCAAATAACTAGCTTTCCACCATGCACCAGGTTGTAAAATAGCGCTCTTAGTCTCTCTGGCCAACTGGTGGTTCTTCACTCCTGCTGTGTGTGTGTGTGTGAGAGAGAGGGAGAGATAGAGAGAGTGTATGTGTGTGTATGTGTGTGAGTGAGTGAAAGGGAGAGAGAGAGAGAGAATGTGAGTGTGTATGTGTGAGTGTGTGTACTACATGTGTGTGAGTGAGTGAGAGAGAGAGAGAGAGAGAGAGTGTGTGTGTGTGTCTGTGTGTGTGTGTGTGTGTGTAGTTGCTGTGGTAGCACCCAGGCTGAGAAGGCCGTGCCTGAATGCATCGTTTAAATGTAAGCTCCAGGCTCCATGTTTCTGACACGGACATCCTATAACGTTGCTTTAGGAGCCTGACCAGCACCCTGGGTCTGTCTGTGGTGGGGAGGAGGGCTGCAACTTCACTCCACATCCCACACTCCGTCTCCGGCCCTGGACGTCTGTCTGGAGCTCTCGTGCCCGCCAGGCTTTACCGTTATTGGTGTGAGCCGCTCATTTTCCAACGAATTTGCACAATTTGCTTGTTGATAATAAACATTTAAAACTGTTATCCATTGTATTTGATGTTGTTGGGTGTCACAAAATGGAATATAATACGAAAAAGCAGGTACTATTTCACAGCGTTTGAAGTGATTCTCCTTCGATTCTCCTCCTCGACCAGCGGCCAAAATGCACTCGCTTCCCTAGTTACTGCAGCTCTCCACCACAGTTTCCATCGGGACGGCACAGCCCACACAAGCACCTGCAAAACTTCGACTTGCCCATATTATCTCCCTCTTTGGTAAGCCGTACCCTGACGATGTCAATGGCAATCAATCACGAGCAGTAGTTATCGAAAAAATATTCATGCTGAAGACACGACCAGCCTAATCGGCGGCGGCTAGAAGCTAAGTTTGCAACAACAGGGGTGGCTCACAGGTAGGACTGGAAAGTTAGCCGATAGCTAGCTATCATGATGCTTTATATTCTGATCTTCTGACTAAGTCTGCCCGGTAGCCTACTTATCTGAACTAACGACATGATCACTATCACTAGATATAAAGAAAATGTTGACTTTCACTCGGTGCTGTTCACTGACAGTAACAAAAAAAGTGTCGTAACGTTATAAGCATAATGCATTGAACTGAATAGGTGCATTATGTAGCCTCATAATGAGGCCTCTCAAATTCAGAATATTGCATTAAACTAAAATCGGAAGACATTGTTATCTTTGTTAGACCATAGGGTCGTTGTCATATAAATGCTGTAACAAAATGCTAAGTCTAAATTTACAAACTTTATGTTGAAAGTGTAACCGCGACCGTTTCCCATAGGAATGAATGTAAAACATACCCTCCAAAACGAGACCTCCCGAAATTCAGAAAAAATTACTAAATTGATATCAGGCACCGTTATTACCATTGGTAGATCATAGGGTAGCTGTGATATAAATGCTGTGACGAAATTCGAAGTGCAAATATACAAACTTTATGTTGAAAGTGTAACCACGATGTCCATTGAAATGCACTGAAATGAATGAAGCGCAGATCATGTAGTCCCCAAAGTGACGTCATCACCGAATTGCGTAAAAAAACCCCGCTAATGCTAAAAACAACAAAAACTGGCATTTAACACCATTTGGAGACATTTTTAAAAATGATATACATATATTGAGTGCTTTATGTACCCATTAATCAACAGTGGTTTTTAACCTGTAACACAGGCTTTAAAAGTGAGACCGGAATGTCATTATTACATCATCCGGAACTTTATGCTGGCCAGAACAAATTGTCCTCTTACAGTTGTCACAACCACCTGGCTCAAAGTCAAGTCAAGACAAGTCAGTTTTATTTTTAAAGCGCATTTAACATGCACATAGTGCAACCCAAAGCGCTCCACAAACAAGACACATAACAACAAGACAAAAGATGCCGGATGGAGCGGCGTAGTCGCCAGCGTGCCCATGTCATCAAGACATGACAAATACATTTAAAAATAACAAATACAAAAATGCGGACTGAGCAGCCGAAGTCGCCAGCTGCACCCGTGACACCAAGACATACAAGACAGACAACAAAACAAATAAACAAATAAAAAGTAAAAAAAAGAAAATATATTTAAAAAGGGGGAAAAGTGATGTTAAAATTAGTCCAATTTCCAAACCAGCTGAAAATGTCCAAGGGCAATGATGATCCGTGAAAACTGCGCACAGAGCTGTCTTCACAACCGATGCAATGCCAACAAAGTTCTTTAGCAACTGACCAACCCGGTGAATTCACTGGCAGTCTGGAGATAACGTTAACGTTAGGCCTTGTAGACTGCAGTCTGGAGATCACGGACAGCGACCGTTTGTTGCTCCGTGAGATTGCAGCTCTTCACCGTTAACGTTAGTCTGCAGTTGGCATAGCAACTCGCAAGTCAGCAACAGCTCGGCGGCCACGGCAAATCTTTCGCAGAGTAGCCTAGCCTAGGTCCAGCTGTCCCGAGAGATCCCCTCGACCAGACAGTGAAGTGCAGCACCGCTCACGGATGGATGGAAGGATGTCCGATGCCCAGCTAGGGCAAAAGCTAGAAGCTAGCCATAGCAAGCTCCCAATGGACAAACATCAACGACATCAGCTGACTTGGAAGCAGTAAAAAGGACTAAGAATAACACGAAAACTATCAAAAATAACGTAAATAAATAGGGAAAACATTTAACTAGACAAACCAATACAAAAAATAAACGTGACATTACATAAAATTACGAACATTACATAAAAACAAATAAAAACATGATGCCAGACGGAGCGGCGTGTCTCGCCAGCGTCCCCGTAATCTAGCAAGTAGCTGTGACATTAAATGGGAGACCACACCAAAGATCCTTGAGTTAACCCTCTCTGACCACACTGTAGCGAAATGTTCAATAATATATATTTTATTTTAACATTAAAAAGATAAAGTTGTTGCGTTTCTCTCTGTCGTTCACAAATGAGTTCAAAATTTGAGCCTTTGCGGCAGTGTTTTCTCTTGAGACCCCTTTTTCACAAACCATAAAGAGGACACAATCTGGTCACCCTAATGTTTGATAGTTCTCGAGACACGAATGAATAGTTATTATACACTGCACGAACAAAACAGGCATGAACTTTTTTTTAAAAGTTTGCATGGAAGTTCATGTCTGTGGAAGCATTAAAACAGCAAATTTGGAAACAGGCTCCTTTCTAGATGGACCTGAAGAGCAAAATCAAATTTGCTAACAGGTTTGTCTAGTTTCTCCCACGCTAATCTGGTCCTAAACAAGAATATAAATTGTTAGATTAGAATATTATCTGGCCCTAGCCTGGGTGAACTGAGACAAACGTATAGCAAAACGACCAGAAATTGGCAATCGAAAAAAGGAAGACACAAAAAATAGAATACGTGGTCACTTCCACCTAATATGTGCATAATTCCTCATTTTAATGTAATGTGACATATCATCATTACAGGAGAAGTGCATTTCCTGCTTCCCAATATGTGTCAACATGAGGAACAATGAGCAACCTATACACACAAACAGAGAAGCACACAGAGAGAGAGAAAGAGAGAGAAAGAGAGAGAGAGAGAGAGAGAGAGGGGGAAGCACAGAGAAAGAGAAGCACACACAGAGAGAGAGAGAGAGAGAGAGAGAAGCCCAGAGAGAAAGAGAGAGAGCTGCAGAGAGATATAGCTGCCATGTCATGCTGTTGCTGTTGCTGAGTGGCCGAGGGCTCCATCAGCACGCACACACCCACACATGCACACACACATGCACCCACACACGCCACGCGCACACACCCACACACATGCGCGCGCGCACACACACATGCATGCGCGCGCGCACACACACACATGCACACACACCACGCACACACACACACATGCACGTGCGTGCACACACACACACATACACACGCACGTGCACACACACACACACGTAGGGATGGGCATCGTTAAGAAATTATCGATATCGATGCCATTGTCGAGTCTGCTTGTTGATGCGATTCCTTATCGATTCCCATATCGATTCCTGTACCATTTGCTGAACACTTACTGTATAGGACGGCTTTGACAGTTGTTGGCTTTGAATGTCTAATTTAAAGTGGTTTTAGAGAATGAATATCAAGTGTGCAATAACAATACTTTGATAGTATTGTTATCAAAGTATTGTTATATTTGTAAGTATAGTTGAATACTTTAAAATTTCTAAAAAAGTATACATTTGTAAAACAAAGCTTTGTATTGGAATCGTTAGTGGAATCGTTAACGTTTGGATGTGTACGATTCCGATGAATCGGAACATTTGGAACCGGTTCCTTACCGATACCTAGAACCGATTCCCAAGCCTACACACACGCATGCGCACACACACACACACACACACACACATTGCTGATATCAACCACTCTTATTTAAGACCCTTGTCACACACTCAGAAATACACACACCCTACTAACATCAACTGGACCATTACTCTCAATGCCATGGTGCATCTGCCTGGCCTGGTACAAAAACACATACACAGAGCAAGGGCGCGGGAGAAGGGGTGCTGAGGGTTCTGCAGCACCCCCTGCTGGCAGGAGATAGATTTTTAAAAAATATTATATATATATTTTAAATAATTACTAATTCGCTGTCTGACATTATTTATATTTTTGTATGTGAAATGATAAGTCAAATAGCAAAAAAGGGTTATGAATAGGTTAGAATATAGGCTACTAAAAATGAACAGTTACAGAGATCAACGTGAACGTGAGTCAGTTACTGTAAGAACCGTAGCGTTGTTTCATCTATGTGATAGCGATCAAGTGTGTAGGTCTACGGTTGATATAGGCCTACATATTCTATGCGATTTACACGTTCAAAAAAACCATGGATAAGCTGAAAGAAACTTTAATTGTGTTTTACAGTTTTGCAAAAATAATAAATGCATAGCTAGTGAAATCATTTCACTATCCTAGTCGTTAAGATAGAGATTATTAGGACACATACTTGCTGTGGAGACGACACACTTTAGGCTACTCAGAAATTATTTGCGAGATCATTGCAGCCTGATTATTAGCCTATATTTAAAGCCTAACATCTCTGGTGTGGTTGGGGGACGACATCCATTATTTTTGTTATTCAGCACCCCTGGTCAAAAATAGGTTCCCGCGCGCCTGACACAGAGACACACACGCATGCACATGCAGACACACACACGCACTGCACAAACACACACACACACACACACACAGACACACAAACACACACACACAAACGCACACACATGACAACATCATTCTCTGTATCGTGATAAATCTTCCTTGAGGCTGGCAGACCAGAGGCCATTTGATTGAAACTGACCACTCCCAAAGAGAGAAAGAGAGAGAGAGAGAGAGAGAGAGAGAGAGTAAAGAGCTAAGACATGGGGAAAAGAGGAGAGAGATCCAGAGCAGGGCTGTAGGGGTAGTTGCAGCACTGAGACCCAGGGCAGGGCTGTAATTGGGGTGGTTGCAGGGCTATAGCTGTGGTTGCAGCACTGAGACCTGAGGCTGTAGCTGGCGCGTGGGAAGGACGGCGTGGTGATAGTGAGTGATGACATGAAATATGAGGGAGTAAAGCTGGATCTGTGTATATTATCGGGTGGAGCATTAGCCTGCTGTTAGATGTGTGCTTTGGAGAGGCAGGCAAAAATATCAAATTTCGAGCGGAGTTACCATAGTTACAGATCACTCTAGAAAGGGAGAGAGAGAGGGAGAGAGGGAGAGAGAGAGGGGGAGAAAGTGAGAGAGAGGGGGGGAGAGGGGGAGAAAGGGAGAGAGAGAGAGGGAGAAAGGGAGAGAGATATAGAGGCAGAGGAAGAGGAGTGTGTTGGATTCTCACACAGAGAGACAGATACTTACAGTAAAATGTAAAATGGATGAGTGTGTGTGTCTGGGTGTGTGTGTGTGTGTGTATGAGTGAGTGAGAGAGAGAGAGAGAGAGAGAGAGAGAGAGAGTGTGCATGTGTGTGTGTTTGTGTGTGTATGAGTGAGTGAGTGAGAGAGAGAGAGAGAGAGAGAGAGAGAGAGAGAGAGTGTATGTGTGTTTGCATAAAAAAAATGAACAAGCCACCCACCCCACACACATAATTTGGGAGAACATTGTAAAACCCAGACAAATAAAAGTCAAATGAGCCAGACATACGGACCTTTAGTTCCTCCCTGCATGCTGACCCCGTCGTACACCTACTTCTCTGGATGATGCAGCTTCCCTGGCTGCTGTGGTGTCCATAACAAATGCAGCTCTAACGAACGCAGCGCTAATGAACCCAGCGCTAACAAACGCAGTGCTAACGAACGCAACGCTAACCAACGCAGCTCTAACCAACGCAGCGCTAACGGACAAACGCACAGCCCTATGTTCCCACCCTAACCCTAACCTAACCCTAATTTTGAAAATGTCCTAGAAATGTGGGAACATACGGCCAGATGTACAAATGCTTTTGCGCCCACTTCAGGCGTATTTGTTTCGCAACGCGCGTGTAAAATGATTGCGAGGTACAAACAGGCCGCAATGATGTAAAAGCGCAAACTGCCTGTCGTGGGAGCTGAAAATGGCTAATTGCGTTTTTCATGTCATGCATATGCATTCATGGGAAGAATTCAGGGGAAAGTGGGAGTTTAGCGTAAAAAGATGGGAGGGGAAGAGTAAAGAGCGCCTAATTATGTATCCCGCGGTATGTACAAAGACTGATCCTGAAAGCGCACGTCTATTCTGTGCCTAAATACTTCCGCCTTGTAAAAGCAGGTGTTAATCCAAATTGCAGTTCAATGAGTCAATAAGAGAACCTTTCAAAGACAACAGAATCGCTATTTAGAGCACCAGTTTTGTAAGTATTTGTACTAATATCAAAAGCAACCTTAACTTTCGTTGGCCTTTTGAATGTCTTACTTTCACTTTCACGTCATTCACTTAAACTTTCCTACTTGCTAGATTTGACCAATCTTCCATAGCCTACATGCACATGCACAAGTAGTTTAAGTAGAACTACTGTCTATCTCCCTGCTTGTTAACATCTTATCATGTATGGTATTATTTCATGATCGCTAAACGTTTGATTCTTTTTAATGTTGTCATCAGTTAACTTCATTCAACTGTGCTTGTATGTAGGCACTGCCATTCAGTCGTGGACGTTCGTAAATTGCGTTTATGGGTGGAGAAAGGCAGAGAAAGGCGCGGTTTACACTATGGATTGAAAGTTTGATAAATACGACCGAAACTTGGGTCTGACAGCGTTCGCAATCTGCGGTTTGTCCATGACGCTAATAACGCTGCATTTGCAAATGTACGTACATCTGGCCCATAGGGTTTAATTTTGAGAAAAATCTTAGAAATATGGGAAATGTGGGAACATAGGGCCTAATTTTGAGAAAAATCTTAGAAATGTGAACATATATGTACAGTAGGGCTGACCCCGACTAACGAATGCACCGTTAACCTACCCCCTAATGCAGTGCCAAGGTGACTTGACCTCAACTCTATCAGCCCATTGCATGGAATCCATAGCTCCTGAAATCAGATCAATCAGCATCTATGCTCCTGACTTATCCACATTCCACTGCCATAACTTCTGAAATCACAGCACAATCCATTAGCAAGCCTCCTATCCATTGAGATCAGCTAAAACCATTAGCATCCCTGCTAGCTTTTGAGATCAGCACAATCCATTAGCATCTTGTGGTTTCTTTATTAGGGAAAGCTGCTGCCCTCCAGTTTTGCAAGAGAGGGTGGAAAATCATGTTTTTCTTTTTGTTTTATTATTGCAGGAAAAAAGAGAGAGAATGGCTGTTGGGGTACCGGCAGGGGGGAAACCGAGTGGTGTGATTGGATAATTAGCTTTAATGAGAGAGGTTTGTGGGTGGCAGCAGAAAGAAGTCTGAGTCAGACCCACAAAACACTCTCTTTCTCTCTCTCTCACTCTTTCTTTCTCTCTCTCTCTCTAATGGTGTGCCCTTCTCAGCTTCAGGACAATGACTAAGAAGAGAACATTCACTGCTGTTTGCTGAAGAGAACATTCACTGCTTCAGCTGCCCCCCCCCCTCACATTCAAACATCAATGTACTCCTTTTATACCATCATGACTTTACAAATATTTGCTTCTGATCTCACCTACTGTCACTTGTTATTGCTGGATTCAGTGTCACTATTTGTCACTTCACTGCTCTGTGTGTGCTTTTTGTAAAGAAACTAAGAATGAAAGATAAAAAGAAAGGATGAAAGAAAGAAAGAAAGAAAGAATGAACGAACTAATGAATGAACTAATGAATGAATGTCCAGGCTTTAGACGAGAAGCCTTGTTGTATGCGCCATCTTGTGGTTATGCAGGGTACAACGGAGTGTCGGTGAGAAAATAAATTACATTTTTTTTCAACAGTTTACACACTAAATCTTTGCTTGTCACACAATTTTCTATACAGGTCTTCCAAAACCATAATCTTCCCACACCAAATCTGTAAAACCATACACTAATTCTCAGTGTTTAACTCTGTTTTCAATTTCCTAAAACACATTTTGCAAAACACCACAATTTTCTACCTAGGCCTACACACAATAAGGAAGTACAGTAACTTGATTTCGTTTTTCAAACACAACCTATGAAAATGCCACACTTTTTCACCAGTGATTCACTCTCTCTCCTC
The DNA here is from genome assembly GCF_017589495.1 of Alosa alosa. Lineage (NCBI taxonomy): Eukaryota > Metazoa > Chordata > Actinopteri > Clupeiformes > Clupeidae > Alosa > Alosa alosa. The sequence continues at coordinate 32,271,898 of NC_063197.1, read as the reverse complement.
ACATGTGTAAACACTCATTACTTTACTGAACACCATCCAATCATTGCCTTAGTATATGAATAGATATGCTCTCTATGCATAGGCATAGACTCTTTCAATCTGCTCCTAGAGGATTTCCGGTTGAAATGTTCAGAACCAATGCAGATACTTTGAGTAATGTTCTACAAAAAGTCGACATTATGGCTATACTATAGCCCCCACACACACACACTCCTTTGAAAAAAGCAAAGTTATTTGATAATAGTCAGTCATTTCTTTCTTTGGAAATACAGTAATTTCTGTCTTAGGCAAAATCAGCTTTTTCAAAACTCCATGTACATCTGTTCTTGTGCTTTATTTTTGTTTTGTTTTTTGTTGTTGTTGTAGGCTGTAAAATCATGTATTCGCAACAGTAAATTCTTTGGGAAAAATCACTATTTTTGGTTTTAATATTGCTTGCATTTTTACTGTGTATTTCAACTTCTCTCTAGTTGACTTTCACTCTTGTATGGAAATATACATATAAAGCCAATAAGACAGAGGAGCTTTAGGTTTTGAGCAACAGTGATGATGCATCCAAAATGTCATATTCTGACAAAAGTGTTTATAATGTGAGGCGAATGTTTGCTTTAAAGATGTGTTCATGACATTTTGAATGTTATGTGTCATTTTGCTGGAGATTTGAGGCATTTTGCATTTTGTGTGAGCAATTTTGGGTTTTGTGTGCAGAGTTTTGAAAATACAGTTTTGGAAATGTGTGTAAACAGTTGTAAAAAAAACTGTAAAAACAGGTGAGATTTTAAATATCAGAACAGCAATAAACAAACCAACCAATGAAGGCAATGGAAGTATAAGATATTTGGCTCTATATCTGGCTCTAATAAGACTGATGTGGCAATTAAATTGTAATGAAGGAAACTCTTCTACGTTATAACTCGTTAGGCATTCCATTATCATTGCTATAAAATCTACAGCAGGCCTAGGCTAGGCCTATAAAATAGGGTGCATACCGTCTATGATTATGCCACATAAGCCTGTCAATTTAATTATATCTATGAGGTTGAGCAAATAATCATCTCTTTAAAAAAATAATGTCCACCTTTGTGCTAGGCCTAGCCTCGCCTCCTCCCGCAGGCTAATAGGTCAGCGCAGGGGTATGAATGGAAACAGCCGCGCTGCGGGACAGACATCAGTGCGAGTGTTGACAGCTACCCGGTGGACTAGCAGAAGTGCTACTCTCTCAGCTTACCACACCACGTCTCGAACGTCCCCTGACCTGTGGACTTACAAGTCAGTTTTGCACTGGTATCCGCTCTGTATGTGTTTTTCAGTAATATCCTGCAGCCCGCTGAGTGAAACCTTCTCTTTTTGGACCAGTGCGTTTTCGTTGGCCACCGCGGACCAGCCATGGAGGGATAAGATGCCACCTCAAATGCTCATCCTCTTTTTTGAGTGAGTAGCCAACTTTGTTCCACAAAAGTTCACCGTGGTGCTCGTAGACTAAACTATTAACTTGTAGGCCTGTTGTAATCGGATCATGCTTTTAGTCTAAGATTGTTCTCATATTTATGTTATAAGATGTCGTGAAGCTGCTATGTGAGGCCTAGTGATTAGAAAGTAGAATATACATTTGGTTACCTGTGTTTTTTTTTGTTCTTAATAACTCGGCTGCTAAATTTAGAATGGGTTTTGTAAATTGTAAAATTTTGTCAATTTTAAAGTCTTATAGAGATAGATTTGGAAAATATACTTTTAACTTATACCAACTTTACATTCATTGGTGCTGTGTGCATTATTGTTATTCTGTTTTGTTAAAAAGTACATTTAAAAAGCATTAGTTATTGTTCTCTAGCAATTTCTCCATTCTGTTAGTGCTATTGTGGGGCAGGGTGAAGAGACTGAACATTGTTTCTCTGTGTGTGTGTGTGTGTGTGTGTGTGTGTGTGTGCGTGCACGTGTGCATAGACCTGTGTGTGTGTGTGTGTGTGTGTGTGTGAGAGAGAGAGAGAGAGCTTGTGTGTGTTCATTGTAGCAGCTTCGTCTCTCTTTGTGCCGCCCAGTCCAGCATTCTCTGCCCATTCTGACATGACATCAAGCCTCTCTTGTCATAATAACTTTCTCTGTGACTAAACACATTTCCAACAACACCTTCAATGCTGATATGTCATATGATAAGGTCATTCTGCACTAAATAAGTACATATCCTCTCCACTTCCGAGCTGTGGTCTGTCTCTTATGAATACCTTTTGAAGTTTGGATTGTTTGTTTTCTCTTTTTTCAGAAAGTGTGGAAACATGATGTGGGATGGATAGACCCCCAAGTGAGACTTATAATGTGAGTTATGCTTCTTTGTTCATTCCTCTTCACAAAGCCCTCTGTTGATGTGATGGACTTGAGAGATCCGTGGAGCCGTGGGGTTATTCAGCCGGTCGAATCTCGCGTCTGTCCCCTGAGATGAAAGAGTGTGTGACAAGCGATACTGGTGAACAGTGATCATCTTACATGTGTGTGTGTGTGTGTGACCCCATCTAGTCCCATACTAACGCCAGTCACACAGACTGGGGGAGGCCTTTACACTGCATCTGAAACCAGTTTACACACACTCACACACTAACGCCAGTCAAACAGACACACTGCATCTGAAACCAGTTTACACACACTCACACACTAACGCCAGTCAAACAGACACACTGCATCTGAAACCAGTTTACACATGGGTCTCTCACACACTAACGCCAGTCAGACACACTGTATCTGAAACCAGTTTACACATGGGTCTCTCACACACTAACGCCAGTCAAACAGACACACTGCATCTGAAACCAGTTTACACACACTCACACACTAACGCCAGTCAAACAGACACACTGTATCTAAATCCAGTTTATACGTGGGTCTCTCACACACTAACGCCGCTCAAACAGACACACTGTGTCTATCACACACTGCCAGTCAGACAGACACAGAGATGACTTTAGAGTGCATCTGAATTCAGCTCTGCATAACCATAATCATGATGTCCTCAAAAAACAGACTTGGGCAAAGATATTAACAGAAATTTTCACCAGTAATTACTGTCACAATGATTCGATTGTCACAATCAAATCACTTTTTTTATTACACGGCTCTTCAGAGTGCTGCAGAAAGTTCCACATGAATGGGCCTTCCCAACGTTCGGGCATATGTTAAATCTATATAAATCACCGGCAAAGTATATAATCACCGCTGTCAATGGCAACGGGTTGATTAACGTCTTTCATATCCCTCCGCCAAGAATTCCGTTAAGCTTATTGCAATGGAATTTCATTGGGAAAGTAAGCTAGTAAAGGCGTTGCCATAACACCTGAAACTGTCAAGTTCAATCTGTGTGGCGAACTATTTATTTTGTCAACGGAAGACACGAAACGGTAGCAAAATCATTTTAAAAATTCATTGTGTTAGGTTTCTTTTTCGCTTTTGGCAAGTAGCAGAGTGTAATAACAAGGATAATGTATTGTCCGCTGGTAATTATCAGAAAATAAGTCCCTTTAGGTCGAAGCAAAACCCCTCCGCTTCTGTTCTCCCTGTCGGGACTTATTTTCTGATAATTACCGGCGGACAATACATTATCCCTTACGTAATATAATATACACTGTCACCAAGACTTCAAGGCTCACCTAGCAGTTTGAATTTGAGTAATCATTACTTGTTTTAGTCCCAGCAATCTTGTTTTGTCTGAACAGCAATTTTTTGTCAGTGGCAGTCAGTGATTTCACCGGAAGTCGTTCTTGTTTGTGTTTATATTTAAATGTATTAGCAAACGCTTTTGTCCAAAACAAGGTACATTGTATTTGAACCAAGGACCAAACGAAATACACAAGAGAGGTAGCTCACCCCTAACTTCAGTATTCCCAGAGGTATCTCACCCCTAACTTCAGTATTCCCAGAGACACTTTGTCTTTGTTAGGGAGACAGGCTGCCCCTATTGTGTTGGAGCCTGGGCTGTCTACAGCTAGCGGTCATGAGGAGATGATGGCTGAATGTGAAAAAAAAAGTTCTGGTCTTGAGATAATCACTGACTACACCTTTAACAGTGTTTAAGACTCTTCAGCCCTTGTGTAGTTTACATAATTAGAGTAATTGCCATAATTACCATCAGATCTCGTCATATAGGCCAGTGACAGAGGCCCATTAGTGTATGAGTGTGTGTGTGTGTGTGTGTGTAGCGTTTGCATTCTGAGGTCTAAACACTGATCACTGGGAACAAAAGATTGTGAGGTCTCCTCTCACACATCAGTGCTCCGGTGAACCCTAAAGGTGAGGGGTCAGGGGTCAGGGTTGGGTGAACCCTAAAGGTAAGGGGTCAGGGTTGGGTGAACCCTAAAGGTGAGGGGTCAGGGTTAGGTGACCCTAAAGGTGAGGGGTCAGGGTTGGGTGAGCCTAAAGGTGAGGGGTCAGGGGTCAGGGTTGGGTGAGCCTAAAGGTGAGGGGTCAGGGGTCAGGGTTGGGTGACCCTAAAGGTGAGGGGTCAGGGTTGGGTGAGCCTAAAGGTGAGGGGTGAGGGGTCAGGGTTGGGTGACCCTAAAGGTGAGGGGTCAGGGTTGGGTGACCCTAAAGGTGAGGGGTGAGGGGTCAGGGTTGGGAGAGCCTAAAGGTGAGGGGTGAGGGGTCAGGGTTGGGTGAGCCTAAAGGTGAGGGGTGAGGGGTCAGGGTTGGGTGACCCTAAAGGTGAGGGGTGAGGGGTCAGGGTTGGGAGACCCTAAAGGTGAGGGGTCAGGGTTGGGTGACCCTAAAGGCTGGTTCTAGTGCTGGTTCTGAACGTGATCTGATGTGGACTGGATGGGTCTGATGTGGACTGATGTTGTGGACTGATGTTGTGGACTGGATGGGTCTGATGTGGACTGATGTTGTGGACTAGATGGGTCTGATGTGGACTGATGTTGTGGACTCGATGGGTCTGATGTGGACTGATGTTGTGGACTAATGTTGTGGACTGGATGGGTCTGATGTGGACTGATGTTGTGGACTAATGTTGTGGACTGGATGGGTCTGATGTGGACTGATGTTGTGGACTGATGTTGTGGACTGGATGGGTCTGATGTGGACTGATGTTGTGGACTAATGTTGTGGACTGGATGGGTCTGATGTGGACTGATGTTGTGGACTGATGTTGTGGACTGGATGGGTCTGATGTGGACTGATGTTGTGGACTAATGTTGTGGACTGGATAGGTCTGATGTGGACTGATGTTGTGGACTGGATGGGTCTGATGTGGACTGGAGGGGTCTGATGTGGACTGATGTTGTGGACTGGATGGGTCTGATGTGGACTGGAGGGGTCTGGCTCAAATCTGATCCACACTTGCCACTATTGTTTCCAGGCATAGACAGATCAAACAAACAAACAATCAAACACACAAACAAACAATCTCTCTTGTGTGTGTGTGTGTGCAGATGGCCTCCAGTGAAGCTGACCCCTCTGATCCTCCCGGGAACCCCCAGCCGGGTGACCTCATCGAGATCTTTCGGCCGGCCTATCAACACTGGGCGCTTTACCTGGGGGATGGTTACATCATCAACCTGACACCTGTCGGTGAGTAGAGAGAGGATGTGTGTGTGTGTGTGTGGTGATGTTTAACCTCCATCACAGACTCATGGCCAATGTGTGTGTGTGTATAGGTGTGTGTGTGTGTGTGTGTGTGTGTATATATGTGTATGTGCATGCATGTGTGTGTGTGTGTGTGTGTGTGTGTGTGTGTGTGTGTGTGTGTGTGTGTGTGTGTGTGAGATGTGTATGTGATGTATGTGTGTGCATGTTTGTGTGTATATATATATGGGTATGTGCATGTATATATGTATGTGTGTGTGTGTATATGTGTATATGCATGTGTGTGTGTGTGTGTGCATGTATATATGTGTGTGTGTGTGTGTGTGTGTGTGTGAGACTATCCTAACCTGCGTGTCCTGCCCCCCCAGATGAGGGTGTGTGTGTGTGTGTGTGTGAGACTATCCGAACCTGCGTGTCCTGCGCCCCCAGATGAGGGTGTGTGTGTGTGTGTGAGACCATCCTAACCTGTGTGTCCTGCCCCCCCAGATGAGGGCCAGGCGGCGGCCATGTCCAGTGTGAAGTCGGTGTTCAGCCGGAAGGCCGTCGTGCGCATGCAGCTGCTAAAGGAGGTAGTGGGCGGCGACTCGTACCGCGTCAACAACAAGTACGATGACAACCACACCCCTCTGCCCGTCTTTGACATCATACAGCGAGCGCAGCACCTCATTGGCCAAGAGGTGTCATATGACCTCCTCGGGAGCAACTGTGAACACTTTGTGACGCTGCTGCGATACGGGGAAGGAGTTTCTGAGCAGGTCTCTGACCCTCTGTCTCACACACACACACACACATAGAGCAGGTCTCTGACCCTCTGTCTCACACACACACACACACACACACACACACATAGAGCAGGTCTCTGACCCTCTGTCTCACACACACACACATAGAGCAGGTCTCTGACCCTCTGTCTCACACACACACACACACATAGAGCAGGTCTCTGACCCTCTGTCTCACACACACACACACACACACACACACACACATTGAGCAGGTCTCTGACCCTGACTGTTTCTCTCTGTCTCACACACACACACACACACACACACATCGAGCAGGTCTCTGACCCTCTGTCACACACACACACACACACACACACACACACACACACACACACACACACACACACACACACACACATAGAGCAGGTCTCTGACCCTGACTGTTTCTCTCTGACTCACACACACACACACATAGAGCAGGTCTCTGACCTCTCCATCTCACTGCCTCTGACTCTGTCTGTGTTCTCTGTTTTTGTTGTCTGCGGTATCCGTAGGCAACGCGAGCCATCGGCGCCATCAGTCTGGTGACGGCGGCGGCAAGCGCCTTCTCAGTGCTGGGCCTAATTAACACACGCTCCAGGAACCGCCCATTCTGACCTCCGACCTCCGACCTCTGACCTCCCCTCATCCTCACCAAGAGCCATCACATATGACCTCTGACCTAAGCGACCAGGAAGTAACCTGTTTGAAGTCTCACCTCCGAGTCCCACCCGCTAGCTCCACCAACCACAGATATAAGAAAGTTAGATACCGCATTGGTCTCCAGAATGTCCGAAAATAGGACCACCATCTTGGTGGGGGCAACAATCACTGCAGGCCAATGGAGAAAAAGGTGTCGCTGACTGGAAATCAGACAGGTGTCTCTGATTGCCGGCAAGTGTTGCCCATTGACAGTAAGGTGTTTGCCCCCAGCAATATGGAGGCCACGTTTACCTATGCCACCTAATAGAACTCGACGGACAATTCGGTATATAGCTTTATAATATCTATGCCACCAACCCTAAGAATGTTCATGCCTTCTGACCTCTGACTCCGCCCAGTCCAAGATGCACCTCCTCTAAGCTGCAGACCCTGTAAGCCTGGTAACCTGGATATGACAGATTCCAACCTGCACCCTGCCTCTGGTCAATGTGCTGTATTCAGTGGCTATTTAGTTACACAGTGGGCGTTTCTCAAAGTCAAGGATTCGTGCTTGGTAGAACGAGCCCTGCCGTTCAAAGACGAGGCAAGGCTGCTTCTTAGAATTCGGAAAACACACAATGGAACAGACTAGCGAGTGTGCAGGAAGCTGCAGGTGCATTATTAAAAATCATGTGCGCATATGATTGTGGGTGTTCCAAGCACGCAGAGGATACACTCATGCATCCTCGAAAATCTCAGAACGAAGGACTTGATAGAATTTTAATGCACCCTTGACATTGGAAGAGTGCTTGGTGAGATTCAATGAGGTAATGCCCTTGAAAAAGCATCAAGGACCCATCCTTGACTTTGAGAAACTGTCAATGAATGCCATAGAATAGGACTCAGTGTATGGACTTACCCAAGTCTGCAGAGGTTCAGATCCATGCTTAGTCTTTGCTGAGAAGCCAAGTCTCCTAAGGCCATATTCTCTATTAGCTAATAAAATCCAGCCATCATTTACTGCAAATAACTATTCATTAAAAATAAAAAAAATATTACTGTTTATCACCAAACTCATGACTGCAGCTGTTGAGATTTTGCAACACTAGATGCAGCTGATAAACAGTGGAATGTTTGTTGTGCTCAAAGGGGAACAATAAAAAAAAAAAGAAAAACATTGTTTTTTATTAAAAAAAATAATCATTTATAGAACTGAAAAACAAAATGCTTTAAGATTTCCAAAACATAGAGTTTTCCCAAAAGTAATAGATATGATGTTTTCATCACAGCCCATATGAAAAGGCCTAGTGGTTGTGCAGTGTTTCAATAAAGAATAAACTAATGAATGAATATGAAATGTGACTCGTGTGTATTCTTTGTCGTAATTCTTTGCTCACAAAACGTGATGTAAAACGGCCTAGAATTTAAATACATTTTGGGCATCATAGGACGCCTACAGGTGGCAGTAATGAACAGTTATGGCTCGGAGTTGGAAACAACCACTCGACAGAGGAAGAAGACAAAGCGTGTTCTGACGTCACCTTCCTGCGCCAGCCAGCTGTACACACGTGCAGTGTTTTCGGGAAGCGGCTGGTTAAAAAGTTAACCTGAAGCCCATTATTATATAGGACACTACTCGTAGAATTGAAAATGGGTAAAAAGCTAAAGGTCGGAAAGACCAGAAAGGATAAATTTTACCATTTGGCGAAAGAGACGGGTAAGCACTAACATGTATAGTAACATTAGTTGTTGTTACGGTGCTAGCCAGCAGTGGCTACTATCATTAAACATTAAATGGAAGCGTGTACTAGGTTTGACAAGGCATGGCTTTCACTCATGACATGTTTAACATCAACATTGGTGAACATATAACATTAACGCATGCCACAGTGAGCAATACCAGTAAAAACACGATTGATTGCTTGCTTGGGGGGTTCGTCACAAGATCTAAGTGACCGTGTCGTTGACATAATCCTTTCCCTAAAGTCATCTCTGCTTTTGCCTACCAGGGTACAGATCCCGTTCGTCTTTCAAGCTCATCCAACTGAACAGAAAATTCCAGTTTCTCCAGAAGGCCCGAGCTGTGTTGGATCTTTGTGCGGCTCCCGGGGGTTGGTAGGTCCAGCACAGGGTGATCCCCCATGACATGCGCCTTTCAGGATGATTTTGAGGAGAAAAGACACGGACATAACTGTTATTTGTGTACTTTTATTAATGTGTGATGACTAAACCAACCTTTGCACATTTCTCATGAAACATGCATAGCTGTGTGAAATGTTTTCAGAAACAGATCCACCGTGTAGATGTGAAACGACAAGACCCATGCGTTTTCTAATAGAATTACTTGTGTGACACTCTCATTGCAGGTTGCAGGTGGCATCTAAGTTTATGCCAGTGTCCAGTCTCATTATTGGTGAGTCTAGATTGAGCCAAATGACATCACCTTTTTTTAAATGCTTTGATGTTTTACTGTAATTGCACAGCATGTAGTTGTTGTGTTTATGGTCAGACACACTGGTTTAATTTGACCCTTCCTGACGTAGGTGTGGATCTGGTGCCCATTAAGCCGATCCCTAATGTGGTGGCCCTGCAGGAGGACATCACTACCGAGAAGTGCCGACAGGTATGATGCAAGGGACGGGGTGGAGAGGGTGGAGTGGCTGTTCCGTAGGCTCTTGGGACGAAAGGCTCATGCATGTGTCCTCCCTCGTGCACATGTCCTCCGTCCCTCATGCACGTGTCCTCCAGAAGAACTTATTATCAATTTTATCCCTCGTGCATGTGTCTTCTGTCCCTCGTGCTCATGCACGTGTCCTCTGTCCCTCGTGCACGTGTTTTCTGTCTGTCGTGCACGTGTCTTCTGTCTGTCGTGCTCATGCATGTCTCCTCTGTCTTCTTTCCCTCATGCTCGTGCACGTATCCTCTGTCCCTCGTGCTTGTGCGCGTGTCCTCTGTCCCTCGTGCACGTGTCCTCTGTCTGTCGTGCTCATGCACGTCTCCTCTGTCTTCTGTCTTCTTTCCCTCATGCTCGTGCCGCACGATCTGTCCTCGTGTCCTCTGTCCCCTGCATCGAGATCCTCTGTCCCTGGGTGTCCCTGCATTGGCTTGTGCGTGTCCTCTGTCCCTCGTGCACGTGTCTTCTGTCCCTTATGCTCATGCACGTGTCCTCTGTCCCTCGTGCAGGTGTCTTCTGTCCCTCGTGCACGTGTCCTCTGTCCCTTGTGCTTGTGCACGTGTCCTCTGTCTCTCGTGCACGTGTCTTCTGTCCCTTGTGCTCATGCACGTGTCCTCTGTCCCTCCGTCCTGCTCAGGCGTTGCGCAAGGAGCTCCAGACGTGGAAGGTGGATGTGGTCCTTAACGATGGTGCACCCAACGTGGGAGCCAACTGGCAGCACGACGCCTTCTCTCAGGGTACGGCCTAATGCTCAAACTCCAGCAGACTCTCTTACCTGCAGCAGTGTTGTGTGTAGACTTCTGTCATATACCTTGGATTGTTAAACAGTGAAATATATCTGCTGTCTATGAAAGTGCATGGACTTTTAGTTTGATAAAGCAGTTACCGGTAAATGCTTTTTCTGAAATTCTCACTTGATGTTTCTATAGAATACAAATAAACTTCATGTCTTCAAGTCTAAGCTGCTGTGATGGTTGGAATTAGGGAATGTTACTGGGACGATGTGAGAAGTGTCAAATGACAAGAAGTTTTTTGTAAGAAGAACTAGTTGTGCCGGACAGTGCTTCTTATCACCTGTTCTGTCTGACCCCTCTCAGCCAACCTCACCCTCATGGCTCTCAAACTGGCGTGTGAGTTTCTGGCCAAAGGTGGGACCTTCGTCACCAAAGTGTTCCGCTCCAAAGACTACCAGCCGCTCATGTGGATCTTCCAGCAGTTCTTCAAGAAGGTCCAGGCCACCAAGCCCCAGGCCTCCCGTAATGAGTCCGCCGAGATCTTCGTCATCTGCCAGAGTGGTGTGTGTGTGTGTGTGTGTGTGTGTGTGAGAGTAGGCTTGGGAATCAGTTCCAGGTTCCGGTTCCAAACATCCACATGTTAACGATTCCACTAACGATTCCCAATACAAAGCTTTGTTTTAGAAATGTTTACTTTTTTAGAAATTTTAAAGCGTTCAACTTCTGTATTGATATTGCACACTTGATATTCATTCTCTAAAACCACTTTAAGTTAGACATTCAAAGCCAACACCTCTCAAAGCCATCCTATAAGTATTCAGCAAATGGTACAGGAATCGATATGGGAATCGATAAGGAATCACATCGATAAGCAGACTCGACAATGGCATCGATAATTTCTCAACGATGCCCATCCCTGTGTGTGTGTGTGTGTGGTGGATAAATGTTTTTATTTTCTGTCTTCCTCCTCAGGCTTTCTGGCTCCAGATAAAATTGATAATAAGTTCTTCGACCCCAAATACGCCTTTAAAGAGGTGGAGGTGCAGGTCAAGACCGTTAAGGAGCTTGTCAACACAAAGAAACCAAAGGTGTGTGTGTGTATATGTATGTGAGTGTTTGAGAGTGTGTGAGTGTTTGCTCTGTGTCACTGCCTCCCAGCCTGACCAGTGTGTGTTGCTGTGTTCCAGGCTGAAGGATATGAAGTG
>NC_063197.1:32240314-32255314 GCF_017589495.1 Alosa alosa | reverse complement strand
CCCGTAGGATAACATTGAAACAAAACAGCTTCCGATAGTTAGCAATTGCATTTTTGCCAATTAGAAAACTGCTGAGATTGCTATCTCCCCCAATTAGAACATCTCTGGTAAATCTTCAGACTTTTTGAGTTTACTTTCTCTGGACTGATTTACTTAGTCAGGAGATTCTCCTCTTTGCTGATTGGTTGTTCTGCTGTATTGGTGGTTTATTCTCTGTGCTGATTGGTTGTAGGGTGACCTTCAGTGCCCCTGAGGAGGATGAGGAGGAGGAAGGCCAGGGCAATGAGCTGCTGGTCGACCTGGAGGAGAAAGACGAGAAGAAGGAACGCGAGACCAGCATGTGGTTCAGCAAGGTTGGACACACCGCACACACAAACACACAGTCACCAATGTATGTAATAGAAATATTTAGATCTAAACAATTCCAGGCACTTGGAAGTCAGTAAAGTGTAACCAGGCTGTGCTGATGTGTCTACAGGTAAGGTCGTAGGTTCTCGTATTCAGCCACCAGGGGGCCCTGTTGAGTGCACATCAGTTGTGTGTATGTTTTTCTGTTGAAGTTAGGAATTTCTGTTGAAGAGTTCTATATGAGATGTGGTGGGATTAACGGTCCCACCGCATCAGGAGTATAGGACAAGAGGAGGAACGGTCACAGTCTTCAGCTTCAGTCTGTCATCATCTTGAGCTGGATGAGGAGACAGTGTGTGTGTGTGTGTGTGTGTGCGCGTGTGTGTTGCTGACTCTTTTGTGTTCTCTTGAAGGGGATCTCTGAGCTGGAGCTGGATGAGGAGACTGCGTGTGTGTGTGTGTGTTTGTCTAAGCATGTGTGCATGCATATGTGTGTGTGTGTGTGTGTGTGTGTGTTGCTGACTCTTTGTGTTCTCTTGAAGGGGATCTCTGAGCTGGAGCTGGATGAGGAGACTGCGTGTGTGTGTGTGTGTGTGCGTGCGTGTGTGTGTGTGTGTGTTGCTGACTCTTTTGTGTTCTCTTGAAGGGGATCTTCTCTGAGCTGGAGCTTGATGAGGAGACTGATGCACTGAAGGAGATTAGGCAAACTCAGATACTTCAGAGCAAACAGGCCACCACAGGTGAGTGTGTGTGTGTGTGTGTGTGTTTGCTTGTGTGTGTTTGATGGTATGTATGCGCGTGCGTGCGTTAAACCTTCTGCGTGTGTGAATCGACACACAAGGAAAGGAGTATTCTGTGTTTGAGCATGTGTGCGTGTTTGTATGAGCGTGTGTGCGTGCATACGTGTGTGTGTGTTTGTCTAAGCGTGTGTGTGTGCATACGTGTGTGTGCGTGCATACTTGTGTGTGTTTGAATGAGTGTGTGTGCATGTGCGTGCATACGTGTGTGTGTTTTTTTATGAGCGTGTGTGCGTGCATACGTGTGTGTGTGCGTGCATACGTGTGTGTGTGCGTGCATACGTGTGTGTGTGCGTGCATACGTGTGTGTGTGCGTGCATACGTGTGTTTGTCTAAGCATGTGTGCATGCATATGTGTGTGTGTGTGTTTGTATGAGCGTGTGTGCGTGCATGTGTGTGTGTTTGTATGAGGGTGTGTGCATGCATACATGTGTGTGTTTGCATGTGCCTTTATGTTGAGCCTTCTGCGTGTGTGAATCGACACACAAAGAATGGCGATAAGTGTTCTGTGTGTGTGTGTAACCTGTCCTGTGTTGCTGCAATAAAAGGGCGAAAGAGGAAAGCTGAGGAGCAGCCGTCAGAGGAGCAGGAGAAGGAAGAGGAGGGGCCTTCACAGGAAGTGACTGCAGTGACACAGGAAAAGGACGAGGAGAGTGGGAGTGACACTGATGACGACAGCAGCAGCGATGATGAGAAGTGAGTGAATGGAGGAGGATGAGGAGAAGGAGGAAGGGGGGAGGGGAGGAGGAGGAAGGGGGTCAGGGATTAATTTGTATTTTATTATTACAGTAAAAGTAAGACATAAAAGATAGCATATGGATGAGAGGAGAAAATAAAATAAAAACACACACACACACACACACACACAGGCATGCACGCAGAACACGGCACACTTAACTAAACCGGCACCAAGGTCATACTGACTAGAATATCCAAAGAAGCTCTTGAAGGGCAGTGTCATCCTGGTGTTTACGGTGTTGTGAGGACGGGTGTTAACAGTGTTGTGAGGACAGGTGTTTACGTTGTGAGGACAGGTGGAAGAAATGACTGGAGTTACAGAGTGGCCCTTTAAAGATGATGCCTTAGCCCTAGCGTGAATGAGGACAGATGTGCGAAAGGTCATTAGAGGTCAGAACAGCTCTGTGATTTGGCAGAGATCGCAGCAGGATCGCAGTGAGAGTGAGAGAGAGTTGGCAAAATGATAGCCTGTCGATAACTTGGCCAACATCCCTTTCAGCAGGCACGCACCCCTTGAAATGGAACAGGGCGTCCTGTCTCGGTTGTGTTTAAACCACTCTCACTCCTTTATTCTCATGGGGATTAAAGAGTTTATGCCATTTCAGGCCCAAAAAACAAATATAAATGATCACATTCATCTAATCTTTCCTAACGATCCGCTAGCTGTCTGCCCCATAAGCAGGCCGTGAAAAAACGTCTCTGTAGGCAGCATTGGCTCCGAGATCTGTACACAAACAATTGCTATCAACAAGGGTTGGCATCCACTAGAAACATCGAAATATTCAAAAACTAATAACCAGGATCACGGTTTGGGAGAGTTTTAATTGCATTGGAGGGAGGGAGAAATGGTAAACTAACTCTCTGTTTTGTTTGAACCACAACAGAAGTGACGTATCCCCGCTATCGCTGATACAATCCTTTAATGTTTGGACCGTGTCCTTGTCTGTCCTGAAGCCATAATGTTTATATCATGGTCTAATGGTTTTAAAGGTCAGAGTTAATGTTTCCCACAGAATTGAATTCCATTTGTGGTGGTTGGTTTGCAGAATTAACTTGAATACAACAGTCTTTAACAATTAGCACAGTGTGGTTATGATGCTAACCAGATTTAAGCACAATTTAGTACAACCTGGAAAATCATTGTATGGTGGTCAGTTGAAATTGTGGTGGGCCGCCACAAATAAGTCAATGTATGGGAAACACTGCCTCAGGACTGTCTGGGAAACACTGCCTCAGGACTGTCTGGGAAACACTGCCTCAGGACTGTCTGGGAAACACTGCCTCAGGACTGTCTGGGCAGTGTTTTGTTTATTTTTCTCTCTGTTGATGTTGGTGTTTGATATGGGAAGTGGTAAACATTTGAAGGCCCAGGAAATGGGAGCTGATTATGATGCCTTTGAACAGTTGTGTGCGTGCGTGCACGAGCCCTGTCCCAGTTCTTAACATCGGTCGGTAAACGCCTCTTTTGCCATTTCTCCAGAGACATCGCCCAGATGAAGAGGTCAGCAGGGTCGCTGGAAAATCCTCACGGGAGATGGCTTAATTTAATGCATCTACTTCAAGTTGTGCCGGTGGAGAGCACCAGTGAGTATGAGCTCTGCTGGTCTGTGTGTGGTTGTCACGGTAACGGCACTATGGTAACACTGTGACCGTCTCACCTGTGCTCAGGTAAGAAGGCGCCGCCCCTGACCCCAGAGAGGACTGGGCCCCCGTGGAACTCCAGATCTCACCTCCAAGAAGAAAAGCAGAGACCTGATCGACGGCTCCTTCCAATAGGTTCTCGTAGGGTGTGTGTGTGTGTGTGTGTGTGTGTGTGTGTGTGTGTGTGTGTGTAAACTGCCTGTCTCAACTAAGACAGAGTGCACATGTGTCAAAGTCGAGGCCCGCGGGCCAAATGCGGCCTGCTACATCATTTGATGCGGCCCTGGAGAGCTGGCTTTTTAGAGTAGCCTATTCACTTGAAAAGAAATGTGTGTGTATTATTCACTCCAAGTTGGCCTACCATAATTACACATAATGTAATTACACAATTACCGGTACGTAATTTTACTACCATAATTACACATAATGTCACTGCACTGTAGCCCATGACAGTAGGCTATTTATATTTTCCATTTTTGATTTAAATGTGAAATAAACTAACTTAACTACACACTGTTTAACTGCACACTGTTTAACTGCACACTGTTTAACTGCACACTGTTTAACTGCACACTGTTTAACTACACACTGTTTAACTACACACTACCTGGCAGGCGCCCATTTCTTTGTGCAGGAGAGTGTGGTGAGAGTGCACGCCCTGGGAGATAGATGTTGTCACTAACATAACGTTTCAACCGTGTGTGTGTGTGTGGTGTGTGTGTGTGTGCGTGTGTCCAGGTTCGCGAGCTCCGAGACCACATGGGGTGTGCCAGCGTGGTTTGTGGACGATGAGAAGAAGCACAGGAAGAAGCCCATCCCCGTCTCCAAGGAGATGGTGGAGGAGTACAAGCAGCGCTGGAGGGAGATCGACGCCCGACCCATCAAGAAAGTAGCCGAGGCCAAGTCCCGCAAGAAGAGAAGGGTGAGACACACACACACACACACACACACACACACACACACACACACACACACACACACACACACACACACAGAACTAGCCGAGGCCAATGGCCCGCAAGAAGATATGGGTGAGAGATACTTACACACACACACACACACAAGCAGCTTTAGGGGCAAAGATCTATCAATCATAAATAGACATACAATGCATGTACCTCGACCTTCTCAATCAATGGCAGTACAAAAATGGCCACTGAGCTTATAACAATAACTTATAAATGGATGAAGGCCGCTGAGATTATAACAAGAACTTGTAAATGGATGAAGGCCGCTGAGATTATAACAAGAACTTCTAAATGGATGAAGGCCGCTGAGATTATAACAAGAACTTCTAAATGGATGAAGGTAACAGTGGTAGCAAGAGGCTACTGGTGGCTGATTGAGGAATTGACTCCTGTTGGTCCAGTCTTTATCACTGATATTGATGTGGAATATGATGCTCTAAGCACACAGTCAGATTGTGTTTTGCAGCATGACATCTTTCTTTTCGCCTGAGCCAAGGCCAAGACTATATTCAGCCAAAAAATGTTTTAAAAAAACAAACAAATGGGCTAATACTCTTTTAAGCACTATGTCCGGAACAGGATCTTTGAGCGAAAATGTCAATGTTGTGTGTCTACACTGAATCCGTTAAATATGCCTTTCTATTGGGTCATGTTTCTCATTCCAAATAGCAGAGCAAAGTTTCTTAAATCTAATAGAAAAGAATATAGACATACAAGGCCCCTGCCAACCTAGCTTAAAACAAGGAACCCAGTGAAACCAGGCTTAAATGCTTTGAGTCTAAAGCCACTAATTTGCTGTTCCTGTGTGGTTATCAGAGTTTAATCTGTGTGGGTGTGTGTGTGTACAGATGCTGAAGAAGATGGAGCAGGCTAAGAAGAAGGCGGAGGCTGTGGTGAACACTGTGGACATCTCTGAAAGAGAGAAAATGGCACAGCTCAGAAGGTCAGTTTAACACACACACACACACACACACACACACACACACACACACACACAACACACACACACACACACACACATACAGCTCAGGAAGGTCGGGTTTAACACACACTATTTACATTTTTTATCAATTTTTGTCCACCATCACAAACACACTTCCACTATCATACACACACACACACACTCCCACCATCACACACACACACACACAAACTCTTACCTATCACACACACACACACACACACACTATCACACACACCACACACTTATCATATAAAACATTCCCACCATTCTACCTCACACACACACACACACACAAACACACTTACCACTTACACACACACACACAATACACACACTTCCACCTCATCACACACACACACACACACACACACTTCCACCATCACACACACACACACACACACACTCACATCACACACACACACACACACACACACACTTCCACCATCACACACACACACACACACACACTTCCATCACACACACACACACACACACACACACTTCCACCATCACACACACACACACTTCCACCATCACACACACACACACACACACACTTCCACCATCACACACACACACACACACACACACACTTCCACCATCACACACACACACACACACACACACACACTTCCCACCATCACACACACACACACACACTTCCACCATCACACAGACACACACACACAAACACACTTCCCACCATCTCACACACACACACACACACACACACACACACACACACACTACCCATCCACTTCCACCATCATTAATACTACACACACACACACAGACATAAACACTTCCACCATCCTCATGCCACACACACACACACACACACACTTCCCACACTCCACCATCACACACACACACACACCACCACTTCCACCATCAGCAGCCAGGACACACACACAAACACCTCTTCCACCATCTCACACACACACACACACACACACACACACACACACACACTTCCACCATCACACACACACACTTCCACCATCACACACACACACACACTTCCACCATCAGACACACACACACTTCCACCATCAGACACACACACACTTCCACCATCAGACACACACACTTCCACCATTCCACCATCACACACACACACACACACACTTCCACCATCACACACACACACACACACACACACTCCACCATCCCACCATCACACACACACACACACACACACACACTTCCCACCATCACACACACACACACACACACACACACACACACACACACACACACACACACACACACACACACACTTCCACCATCACACACACACACACACTTCCACCATCAGACACAAACACACTTCCACCATCTCACACACACACACACACACACACACACACATCACACACACACACACACACACACACATCACACACACACACACACACACACACTTCCACCATCACACAGACACACACACACACAAACACCTCTTCCACCATCTCACACACACACACACACACACTTCCCACCCATCACACACACACACACACACACACTTCCACCATCACACACACACACACTTCCACCACACACACACACACTTCCACCATCACACACACACACACTTCCACCCATCACACACACACACACACACTTCCACCATCACACACACACACACACACACTTCCACCATCACACACACACACACACTTCCCACCCATCACACACACACACACACCACACACACACACACACTTCCACCATCACACACACACACACACACTTCCACCATCACACACACACACAATTTTTATTCCCATACACTGGAGCTGGTCTCCCCACAGCTTTAGATTGACTGTCTCCCTCCAGCTTTCCTGCCCCCTCCTCCCTTCCTCCTGCAGCATCTATAAGAAGGCGGGCGTGGGCAAGGAGAAGCGTGACGTCACCTACATCGTGGCCAAGAAGGGGGCGGGCCGCAAGGTTCCGCGTCCGTCTGGCGTGAAGGGCCAGTTCCGCGTGGTGGACTCGCGCATGAAGAAGGACATGCGAGGCCTGCAGCGCAAGGAGCAGCGAGAGCGCGGGGGCAAAGGCAGGGGGTCCCAGCAGGCAGGGGGGGCAAGAGGGGGTCCAGCAGGCAGGGGCAGGGCGGTCCAGCAGGCAGGGGCAGGGGGGAAAGGGAGGAGGAAGGGGACGCAAGTAAACAGGAAGTCGTCGTCCCCTGTCCCCCCACCAAACTACGCCTGTAATGACTTGTGCAGAGACACATGCGCACACCGGCTTGAGCTTGGGAATAACACCACCCCACCCCAGGGAATCCCTCTCCTGTCATGCATACCCATGGTGCATTGTGGGTAGACTGCAGGATCTTCTGCTTCTTTTTTAATTGACTGTGGGTCAGGGATGCTGTCGCCATGGCTACCTTGTCGGAGGATGTGAAATCTCGCCTAACAGGCAAAAGCTTTTTCAGCATGTGTGTGTCTGATCACATGCCCCTACACACACTCTGTGTATGAGAGACATTTTGCCTAAAGATGGAAGTTTGTTTTCCCTTCTTACTGTCAAAATGAAGTACTTTACGAATAGGTTTGTATTGTTCTATGGTCATGTATATGCATTTTCAGGTTTGTGATCATTGTAAATGATAAAGGCAAAAATGTATGTCGTCTTTGAAATAAACTTTACATAAACTCCTTGCTTTGAGTGGTAGGGGTATATACATGTATGTAAAAGGCTGATTAATCAATACATATTCCCTACTTTTGGAGTACATATATTTCTGTTTTGTAGCCTGTGGGGAGCCATTAGCCTGGTTAGCACGCAGACCTCATTTGTAATTGAGAATGGGTCAGGAAAAGGTTCATTGACTTACGACTTCTTGCAGGGGCGTAACTAATAGTGAAACTTCAAATTGGGTCATTAGACTCTTATCATATTGTTTCAAAAGTGTAGCAATCTCGAAAATAAAGGTTTTAAATGCAGTTGTTCACTCAATTCCAAATACACGTCCATACCGGATTATCCATTGTATTTGTGTTTTAGATTGTTTTAGGGACGTTGGAAATGGACTTCAATAGGCTCTTGACTAGACAGACCTGCAGAGCAAATCCCAGATTTGCCAAAGGTTCATATGGATATTCTCAGGCAAGGGCGGACTGCTAATCTGTAAGCCCAGAACTGCTGTCCATCCGATGAAAAGGCAGAAGGCCTCTTCATTCTTAATAAAATAATAGTTAAATGAATAAATAAAAAAAAATAGAAAACAAGAATATAACATGTAAATAGATCATTTACATGTTATAAGGGGTTTACAGTGAGCTACCCCTGTCTTGCGTACAGACTAGAGGTCAAACATATTTGACAGTGTTGCTTTCTTTAGGCTGTAAGATAAGGTTGATAAGATTTCTTTTTTTTTCTACCCTTAGTAAACGTCACGTTGAGGTGAGTTTAACAGATGTGACCTTTAGATTATTCAAAGATGCTATAGATGCTCAGGAG
Source organism: Alosa alosa (assembly GCF_017589495.1). Classification (NCBI taxonomy): domain Eukaryota; kingdom Metazoa; phylum Chordata; class Actinopteri; order Clupeiformes; family Clupeidae; genus Alosa; species Alosa alosa. The sequence goes on along the minus strand of NC_063197.1, from coordinate 32,246,390 downwards.
CTAGGCCTACTCTAGATGTAGCCTCCTTTATGTGATGAGATCAAACTCCCAATAGACTTGCTTAAAATGAGTTGAACATAGGTTTTTATATGCTGTACTGTAATATGCCATATTCGATGCATGTAATATATTTTAAGTCAATTTATCAATTAGTTTCCACAAAATATACCAGAAGTCATTGTTTAAGGGGTTCTTTTTTAAAAGTGTCTTCACCGGGGAGCATATGCCCCTGAACCCCCCTAGCCTTTCAGAGGCCCAGAAGTATTTTATGTCATGGGACCCAAATTGTCCAGCAGCACCCAATCAGTAATAACCATTTTTGTCAAATGGGACCAACTATTTTGAATGTGATACCTTGACTGACAAAGTATGTGAGACAGCAAGATGAGTGTATGCGTGCATAGTATGTTAGACAGCAAAGATGAGTGTATGCGTGCATAGTATGTGAGACAGCAAAGATGAGTGTATGCATGCATAGTATGTTAGACAGCTGTTACAACCACCCGGCTCGTTCTGGGTGATTTAACATAGGGAGACCACACGTGGGTAAAGAGTTAACAAAAAGATGTATTTATTAAAGCAATCGTGTATGCAAGATGTGAAGTCAGTATTAATTAGATGATTAGAAAATAAAGGTGTGGTGTACATCAGAGTAATGTGCAAAGCCCAAACAAAAGACAAAGGCGACGCATGCTGCAATGGAGAGAGGGAACCCTGAACTCCAGCCAGGTGATCAGCAGCACCTGTACCCTGACTCTGGCCTGCAACACAGAAACAGACAAAGACAGGCGAGCAGAGACCGGCAGGGTCATAACACAGCAAAGATGAGTGTATGCATGCATAGTATGTGAGACAGCAAAGATGAGTGTATGCGTGCATAGTATGTTAGACAGCAAAGATGAGTGTATGCGTGCATAGGCTACTGCGTAGGGTAGTGGGCCGATTTGGAAGGAAGTTTAGGGCCTTTTTCTAGTCCCAGTCCGTCCCTGTTCCCAGGCTACACAAGGGCATCATGACACAGTGAAAGGAAGTCCCTGGCTGTTGGGAGGCCGTGACCCACTGCAGGGCCCAGATAAGGCTTAGGCCAGCGGCCAGAAGCTATCGGGGATATGGAGAACAGAGCTGTACTGGCATGCTGAAGCATGTCTTGGAATCCTGTGGAGGGTTTTAAGATCTTGGCAGTGGAAAAGAGGGATAGCCTTTAAGTATAAGTATAAGTATATATACTCTTTTGATCCCGTGAGGGAAATTTGGTCTCTGCATTTAACCCAATCGGTGAATTAGTGAAACACACTCAGCACACAGTGTGGTGAAGCACACACTAATCCCGGCGCAGTGAGCTGCCTGCTACAGCGGCGCTCGGGGAGCAGTGAGGGGTTAGGTGCCTTGCTCAAGGGCACTTCAGCCGCGGCCCACTGGTCGGGGCTCGAACCTCCAACCCTCCGGTTACAAGTCCAGAGTGCTAACCAGTGGGCCACGGCTGCCCAAACAGGCAAACAGGGTTTCCATGAGTCATGGCATTTCGGGAATATCATGGAATTTTAGAAAGTATAGGGAATTTGATAATTTTGGGGGCAAAGTCATGGAATATCAGGAAATCTAAAAAAGTCAAAGATTTCTGAACGCTCTGTGGCTACTCTGAAATCTTTGGTCAGTATATTGTACCATTCGTTATATAGTAGATCATGGAAATTCAGATTTTTTTTGTCAGGGAAAAGTCATAGAATTTTACATTTGACTTAGAGTGGGAACCCTGTTTAAAGAATTGTAAAATCTTGTCAGTGGAAATGAGGGATAACCTTTAAATAATTTGTAAGTCTTGTCTGTGGAAATGAGGGAGAACCTGCAGAATGTTTTAAAATCTCTGTCAGCCATGATCAGCGGCTTTCACTCAAGACGAATGAGGGAAAGAGAGAGAAAGGTATGGAGATTCTGGCAAAACAAACTGAGAGGGAGATCAGGGTGTGTGTGTCTGTGAGAGAGAGAGAGTGATTGACAGACATGTGGTACCCCCCACTGGAGTTGGAGACTAGGAGAACTGTGTGGGGGGAGGAGTGGAGGGGAATGGAGTGATGGCAGTACTGTGGCAGGAGCGAGAGCTTGCACACAGAGAGAGAAAGAAAGACAGAGGGATGAGCTCACTGCTCACGTGCTGCACTGGATCATTCGTTCCATTGTGGTGGAGATAAAGCCAACTGGCCCTGGTGCTTTAAAAAGCAAAGAGACCCTCAGACTGCAGCTGCACACTGGGGAGACACACACACCGCTGCCATCACAGGTACTCACACACACACACACACACACACACACACACACACACACACACACACACACACACACACACACACACACGTGAACACACACACACACACACACACACACACACACACACACACACACACACACACACACACACACACGTGAATACACATACACACACACACACACACACACACACACACGCACACACACACACACACACACACACACACACACACACACCGTGAATACACACAAAGCTAATATAACAATTAAGACACCACATACACACACAGAGTCAATATAACACACCTAGCACACACACACTAGATCTACACAACATTTAACACTGACACATCACCATAGTGAGTGTAAAGTACCTTACCTTACTTACACTAACACTTACCACTTTAACACTCAACACTAACACATCACCACAGAGGTCCTTGTTTACACTACTCACACTAAGACATAACACTTTGACACCAACACACAGCACGACCACATTAGCACAGCCACACTAGTGGAGAATAACCAAATCCAGGCGTAACCATGACGAACTGAGTCACAATGGTCAGATGTTCTAGAATCCTCTCCCTGAATTCTGCTTAAACAAATAATCTGGTCAGAGGTCTTGCCGCCTGTGTTATCGATGCGTCGTGGGTTTAAGCAAATTCAGCCTCTAGCACCATGGCATTGCTGCCGCTGTTTCTGTTTGTGTTTGAAAACGACAGAGATGACAGTTTAACACAATGGGTCAGATTGTTCACGGTCAGTGGCTGTGTCCAGCAGGGAGCTCTTTCCTGCTTTTCTGCTTTCTCTGAGGTTCCCTGCAGAACAGAGCTGGTATTTAGCAGATGAATGTTGGATTGTGCAGTGCAACGCTTTGTCAAACACCACAGGCCAGTTCTGCTGTGTTTAAGGGTGGGAGGATGGGTGTGTGTGTGTATTGGGGGGTGGCGCATCATGGTGAGGGTTGAAATGTGCTGATGTGGTGGGTGCTGTGTGGACAGTTCACATTCATGGTTGAGAAAGGGGTAGATTAATTAATTGCCCCCGCAGTCTTTTTCACGGGGGCTTCGGGGGGCAGAATTTATAGTGTGTCCAGCTGTGTTCCACGAGAGCAGCTCCCGGTACATGGCTGGCCCCTTCATCTCAAACCTGCTGAGTCACCTTCTGGATGTAAGTGGGCTTTTCCACTGCTGAGTCACCTTGTGGATGTAAATGGCCTTCTCCACTCCACTCCGCTCATGACGACACAGATTCCATTTGAGGTGGAGGTTACTGTAAGACTGTATGTTTTAATAATTGTATTTATTTATGCATTTAGCTGATGCTCTTATCCGAAGCGGCTTACAGAGACCACTAACAGAGACAGTCCCACCGGGGCAACTGGGAGATTAACTGCCCTGGTCAGGGGCAAAGCGGTTGCAGGCAGCCAGGAATAAAACTCCATGTTAGAGATTCAAAACACTTCCAGGTGTCTCAGACAGACAGGCATCATTGCAAGTCTTGTTTGCAGGTTGATGTTTAGTGACCCATATTTCCCTCTCTGCTCCCAGTGACCACGGCCTGACCTTGTGTGCCTGTTGATCTCCAGGAGGACTGTGCTATCCCAGGTCTTCCCTTGATGTTGTACACGTGGGCAGGTGGGGGCACACTCTGTGGTGTGGCTGCCCTGGTGCTGCTCATAGTTTCCACGGCGACCGACTTCTGGATGCAGTACCGTTACTCGGGCAACTCGGCCAACCAGGGACTGTGGAGATTCTGCATCAACAACAAGTGCCATGCTCACACTCTCACTGTGGGTGAGTGAACGTGCGCACACACACACACACACACACACACACACACACACACACACACACACGCCCACCCACATACACTCACTCTCACTGTGGGTGAGTGAGCGACACACACACACACACACACACACACACACACACACACACACACACACGCCCACCCACATACACTCACTCTCACTGTGGGTGAGTGACCGCGTGCGCGCACACACACACACACACACACACACACACACACACACACACACACACACACACACACACACACACACACGCCCACCCACATACACTCACTCTCACTGTGGGTGAGTGACCGTGTCGCACACACACACACACACACACACACACACACACACACACACACACACTTACTGGGGATGAGTGGACAAACACACACAGTTGACAAGCACTCGGTGTAGGTGAGGGGCCGTACACACTCTTACAGGGGCTGAGTGGACAGAAGCACACACACACACACACACACACGCACACACGCACGCACGCACGCACGCACGTGCGCGCGCTGACGTACACTCACACACCCAAGTTTACTGAGGGGAGTACGGTAGGCACATTCCTCCTTGTTATGGGAGAGTGACTACAGTACACACTCTCATACAGTCACACTACACTTCACACACTCACTCAAATTAGGGCGGGCAGCCTAATGTCCTTCCTTCTACACACACACACACACACACACACACACACACACACACACATACAGGGTGCGATTTGTGTAAAAACCAGAGGGGGGGATGATGATTTTGAATAAGTTTGTAACCCCCCCCCCAAAAAAAAAAAAATGAACGAACGAACGATTCATAGCCTATAATGTCATGGCTAAAAAGATATTCATTTTGCCACCTTTGTAACATTTTAGTTTTAGTGTACCGTGGTGTATGACTTTAAACAGCGAGTGTGCTTGGTATGATGATCAGCTCCTCTAATGCAGGGTAGGACTACGTTTTGACAAGCATACAAATTCATCTTGTTCTTGCCCCATCTGAAATGACTTCTCTACTTTTGCTGCCTCCATCCTTTCTGTATTTGTTGTGTAAAAAAACGTTGTATATGATGGCACTGAAGTCTTAAGTTAGTGAATTGGCTAACAGTGTTAGTTGGTAACCAAATATCCTACACATTGCGCTACATTCAGCAAATATCTCCTCATTTAATGTAAGTTCCTTCGGACAATAGGCCTACGTTCTACTCTACGTGCAGTTGTCCTCCATCTCAGTTGCATCAGTTTTCTACATTTTGAAGGTTCTAAAATATGACGATATGCTTCACTGAACCCTTCTTGTTTTCTTTAATTTGTCCAGCTAACTTTTCCATTGAATCTAGCCATTTATGATGGATTACACACTCGACATTCTGAAATGTCCTGCACAATCAAGGCCAAATTAAGTTATCACGCAGCCACTCTGTCAGCAGCATGAGTGCTGACGATGACGGTGCGTTTCTGATGTCAGATTATTATGTAGGCTAGCCTACTAGACTGTTCTCACGTTGCAGCGCTTTACTTATATGAAGTAGCATTAATCAATATGAGGGGCAGAGGGGGATAAATGTTGTCCCCACCGGCGATAAAAATAATTTAGCAGAGGTAGGGATAGGAAAACCAGAGGGGGGGGAAATCCTCACCATCCCCCCCTACAAATTGCACCCTGGGCGTGTGTGAAAAATGAGTCTGATTATACAGTCTATGGTCTGATCCTCCGGAAACAAAACAGAACAGTCAGGATCTGAAAGGAAGCAGATAAGGCCTTTGCAGGAAAAGGGTTAGATTGTGTGCAGAGATAATCCCTAATGTACTTTCTCTTCGGGCACACACTGGGATGGGACTTCTGTTTGTTGCACCAGATTGCACTTTGACTGCCAGGTCAACGAGCCTGGCCCTTTGGCATGGTGTTGTTGTGTTGTTGGTTGGTTGTGTGTTTGTGTGTGTGTGTGCATGTGTGTATGTGTGTGTAAGTTTTAATTTTGTTTAAAAAGTTTTTATGCTGAAA
>NC_063197.1:32142814-32235314 GCF_017589495.1 Alosa alosa | reverse complement strand
TTATGAATAAACAGTTGAACCCTGAACCTTGAACGGCCTTCTATAATTCAACACTGGCTTCAGGTCAGTCAGTAGAGCATTGATTTGACAATGTTTCTTGCAAAGTAAAGTATACCTCTGAGCTGATCGAAAAATATAACACTTGTTGATTACTTACTGTAGGTTTATGGGTTAAGGATAGTTAAACCCACACTGAAAACCCACACTGCCAAACACAAATGGGGAATTGGCATTTAGCAATAACACTAAACTAAACACTAAACACATCTCCCAGAAAATCTAAAAAAAGTATTCTCTCACCAATAACAATTTTAAATCTACATTAAAAACCTTTTTACTTTCTTGTGCCATACATCGCTGCAGTTTATTGATTTAAATGTTCTTTTCTTTACGGTATATTTGTGGCTGGTTTGCCATGGGACAGGGAGTGAGAGAGATAGTTTGGAATCAGGAAATTACCTTGAGTCAGACCCCAACCCAGATCTTAGCATAGCAATTTTCCATTTATCCATCTTTGCAAAATTCCTGTCTGTTTTCAACTCAGGGAAATCCCACTTCCTTGTGCCACTTAGATGTTTTGCCATCACATCTTCTTAAGGATGTTTTTGTTGTCATCTGTCCCCTTGTTTTGGCTATAATTAATAGCTCCTTAGCTAATGGAGTGGTCCCCTCCAGTTTTAAACAAGCATTCAACCTCCTTAAGAAGCCCAGTCTTGACCCTAATAACCTTAAAAACTATAGGCCTATCTCCAAGTTACCCTTTATCTCCAAGATCTTGGAAAAGGTTGTTCTCTCCCTGGTCTCCTCTTATTTAAACACTTTCATCATCTTTGATAAATTCCAGTCTGGTTTAAGATCACTCCACAGTACTGAATCTGCTCTGTTGAAAGTCCACAATGACATCCTCTTCTCAGTAGATACTGGTTCTTGTGCCCTCTTGGTCCTTCTGGATCTTAGTGCAGCATTTGACACTATCGATCATGTCATCCTTTTAAAAAGGTTGGAAGATGAAGTTGGTTTGCAGGGCCCAGTGTTAAAAATGGTTCACATCCTATTTGACTGACAGAACTTTCTTAAATTTTAGGCCCGCTCTTATTTTTATTATACATGCTCCCCCTGTCTACATACTCTCACAATGTTTTTAAAAATCATGGTGTTTTCCTGAATTCATCTTTGAATTTTAACAAACAAGTCAGTAGTGTGGTGAAGGGTAGCTTCTTTCAGCTATTTCTAAATTGAAATCCCTTGTTTCTTATAAGGACCTGGAAACACTCATTCATGCCTTCATTACATCTAGGCTGGACTACTGCAATTCTCTCTATTATGGTTTAACACATTCCGCTGTTGCTACGTTGCAACTAGTCCAAAATGCGGCTGCCATATTACTGAATAAAACTAGGAAGAGCGAGCATATCACTCCTGTGTTGTCCCAACTACACTGGTTACCTGTGAGATTCAGAATAGATTTCAAAATCTTACTATTTGTTTTCAAAGCTCTGAATGGTTTAGCACCACATATTTGTGATCTGATTAGGCCTCATTCTACCCTTAGGTCACTCAGGTCTTCCTCCCAACAACTCCTTGCTGTTCACCCTTCCCGCCTAAAAACCAAAGGGTACCGGGCTTTCTCTGTTGTCACTCCCCGACTCTGGAATAGTCTTCCTGTCCATATTAAGTCCAGCCCAACCTTAGATAGTTTTAAATCTAATTTAAAAACCCATCTTTCCCCCCTAGGTTTTAGTTTAGTAGATTAATTAATTAACTTTAATCTCCCCCATGGTTTCATTTTTTAAGTCCATTCTTATTTTCATATGTATGTAATCATTTGTAAAGCACTTTGGGTCAACCCTGTAGCGTAAAATGTGCCATATATTCCCCTGTATTCCACTATGGAATCTCACTTCCTCTATTCCCCTATGGAATCTCACTTCCTTTATTCCCTTTTATACCATGGTCTAGGTTGAAAAGGGTGTCGTTTAAAAAGTGATATACTACACCTATAAAATTATTATGACGTTGCTTGACAGCACCTGAGTTAGTCCGCAAAAACAGCTGAAAAAACGAACGATTTTAACTCTAAAACTCATTTAGTATTAATAATTGATTTCATATTTATTTTTATTTCGTAAGTGACCATGGTATAAACGGGATAATGCCCTTCGATGCGTCCATTATCAGAAATAAATGGACTTCGCAGAAGCAACCATCCTCCGCTTTGCGTCGGACAGTTCACGCCTCCGCGTCATCCATTTATTTCTGATAATGGACACCTCGTCGGGCATTATCCCTTACTTATCACCCGGAGAGAAGAAATACTCTTTTCTGATTGGCTGGCGGGGTGGCTTTTAATTCTGAATAACAGGACACCGTTCCATATCAATGCCAAAGATCCTTAATATGCATTATTACATATTACATATTATTACATAATATGCTTTATCAACCGTCTCTGTCAATGCTTATGAATGGTAACTATAACAACCATAGTAGGACAACGGTTGCAGCGCTCCAGAATCTTTGGTTGCAGGCTTCACAACAATGGAATCAACTGTGAACAAGCTAACTGTCCATGCTAAAGTTGTACAACAAGCTGAACTAGTGAGCTTCTTTTTAAACGGAACCGCGTGTTTCCTTTGCTTTACAGTGGCAACCGGGTGATAAGCGGGATAACGGCCTTCGAGGTTGTCCAGTTATACGGAATTAATGGACTCGGGCCTCCGCTGCGCGTCGGGGAGTTTTTTGCCCCTCGCCCTCGTCCATTAATTCCGTATAACAGGACATCTCGGCGGCCGTTATCGCTTACGTATTCCACTATGGAATCTCACTTCCTCTATTCCCCTGTATTCCACTATGGAATCTCACTTCCTGTATTCCCCTGTATTCCACTATGGAATCTCACTTCCTCTATTCCCCTGTATTCACTTGTTTTGTGTTTTTTCTCTACTCTCTACTTTTTTCTCTACTACTGCATTTGCTTTACATTTTGTACTATGAACGACGCCTGAGCTTACCTTCGCAACCAGGAGAAGTACAACTGTAAATAATAACTAAACAAGGTGGGTTAAATCAAGGTGGGTAACGGTTAAATCAAGTCTGCTTGAAGAGTTAAATATAAACCTGAATGCTGAACCCAACTTGAGATAAATGGCGTATAAAAACAAGTGGACAAACATATTTGCAAATGTATTGACACAGGGCATAATGAAGCATAAATGAGTTGAGTAATTAGCAGCATTTTTGAACATCTGAATTAACATGACTCTCGACAACTTACACAATACTTTTAACAGCTACAGATATACATACAGACACATGGCATTCAGTCCCTCAGAATACAGTGTTTCCTCTGCAGTAAACACATATGCACATAGCACGTCCACATCACATAGAACCCACTCAGACAAACCTGGCTCTACCAAGTCTATAATAATGACAGCTTGGCTAGTCATCTGGAGGAACAGAGAGCAAGAGCTGAGAGTTCACACAGTTATCATCCTGACCCTGACTGTCAGATCACGGTGTTGACCCTCTCCGTGTGCTGGGTGCCACAGCACGCGACCTTCAGAGTCCCCCAGCTTCCACGCGCCAGGAAGTAGTAGCTGAAGGCGTCCAAGAAGCAGTTGGTGGACGCCAGGCTGTTGGCCACGTGGACAAACGAGTGGGCAGCCTGCTGCAGACCACAGTCGTGTGAGTAGGTCTCGCTCAGGAACTTGAGCAGGTAGCCGAAGTGGAGCGGCGAGAAGCAGACGATGAAGATGGCGAGGTTGGCGGCGATGATGCGCACTGACTGGCTCTTCCGTATGCCGCCGCCGCCTGAGTCCGTCCTCCTGGCGAGGGTGCGGATCACCGTCACCGAGCAGTACGTGATGACGACGAATGGCACCGCGTAGCCCACCAACACCAGCGTCAGGATGAAGGAGAGGGGCAGCGGCCAGTCCGAGTTCTTCTGGAAGCATCTGAAACCGGACGAGTTCGCTGGTGGAGCATCTACCGAGTGGAACATGGCGCTCAGGGAGCCGATGACCACCCAGATGCCCACACACACCACCAGCGCCTTCCATGGGGACATAACCGCCCGTGCCCTGAAGGGGTACTTCACGGCCACGTAGCGGACAACGCTGATGGCCACAGTGGTGAAGATGCTGACGTACATGTTGACGAAGTAGGTCGAGACAAAAGCCAGGCAGGAGCTGACGGAGAAGGGCCAGGGGTTGAGGTACGAGTACATCCTGAAGGGCAGCGAGACCAGGACGCAGCTGTCGGCCAACGCCATGTTGGTCAGGTACACCATCATGTCGCTGCAGTTCCGCCACTGCCGGTAGAAGAGCACCAGTACCGCAGCGTTGACCAGGACACCAAGGACAAACGTTGGGATGGCCGTCACGATCTGGAACACCCGCACCTCCTCCGTGATGGTCAGATTACATTGAGTCATCTTCACCCTGACACACACAAAATCACGGTCAATGTCAAAGTGAACTTTATCATCCCTCAAGGGGAAATTTGTGTGGTCATCGCACATCTCATCACAACATAAATATTCAGACACAATGACATAACTATGGTGGCCTGGAAGAGCAAAAAAAAAATAACAATGGTAAATGAATTATTTACAAGATTAAAAACAAATGTAGAAGTTTTTAAACAAATGTACAATGTTTTAAGCAAATGTACAATGTTTTAAGCATATGTACATTAATATTCATGTACCAGAAAAAAGATATACAGCTTTGAATGGACCATGTATAATGATTATTGGGCCAAAATCGTATATCACATATAGATATTAGCTGATATCTCCCATACTGGTAAAAGGATCTTTACCAAACTTGGTGTACTTACTTACCATAAGTTCTTCATAAAATTAGTAGGTGTTTAATGTCTTGGGGTCAAAGGTCAAGGTCATGTGAGGTCATACTTGATATGCAATGTTTGTTTTATACCTCTCAAGCAGATTGAAGAATCCTCATTAAACCCAACACAGCTAATTAAGCCTAAATTAACTGATAAGGCATTAAAGATCATGGGGTCACAGGTAGAGGTTAAAGGTCATGAGGCTATAGCTGGCTGAGGCATAGAATCAACTATCTGAATTGACATTAAAAACTATTAAGACATTTATTAAAGCAAAACAAAATGTTCTGTATAAAAACAGTTGAAAACCTCTGAAACCAGGGGAAATCAAAATAATTTGCTGTTTTAAAAATGCAACCATCTGTGTGAATACCTGTTTTAAAATAACTGTTACAGTTGATAAATGATATTGGAGTAAAAAACAAAGTACTATTCCATAGCATTCAGTACATCAATAAGCTGAATAGCAGAAGTTTTAGATTAAATCCAAACCATTTCTGTCAAACATCTGATAAACATTGTCATCTTGAGCTATTTCCTTCAACTTAAATGATAACGACAGACAATCGATGTAAATGTCTATGTTGATAGAATAGTGTTAGAAATAAAAACTACCCTTGCATTGCAATGCAATAGTTATACTTTGTTCCCTGACGTTGGTAGTAGGCATATAAGCAACGGCAGTAGGACTGATATTACCTAGGATTCTACTAGGTATTATGGTGGGTTTTCAGGATGTGAAGGGATGTGATCATGGGTTTCCTAAGGGTTCATACTATTGCATGGGTTTTCATGTTCTAGAAGAATGTAGTCATGAGTGTCATAAGTCTTAATGCCACTGCATTTACTGTGAGCAGTATGAGGTTATTGTATCTTGTGTAGGTCAGACCAACTGTCAGAAGAGTGGGGTGAGTGGAAAAGTACTGGGGGTACCAGGATGAGAGGATCTCCTCCTTTACATGGTTAAGGGAGAGGAGGTGTTATCAAGCTGGTGAGGACTGGACAGGACAGGGATGAGGAGGCCACTGTGCCTTATGAGTTAGGGCCTGTCCAGCTAGGAAAAGAATAAGATAAGAAGGCCTTATTTCACCAAACTGGAAGGAAATAGAAAAACTTAGGGTTACACTATTTTACATATGTTACCTATGCATTACATAGGTTTGTATATAGTTTTATGCATGATGGGAAGATGGTTTCCACCAATGTAAGCGACCCTGCTTGGTACTGATTGGTGAAGGGTGTTGATGGAGATGGCGTGAGAGGGTGGCACTTCTCAAGGGCTGAGGAGTATAAAATATAGTGTACAGTATAGCCATCCGTAGGGGAGATCTTGTCGGGGGCCCCAGCTGATGACATGTCCTCCCTATTGCGTTGATGGTTGGTCTGGACTTTGGTTGGGCTGTACTATCATTGCAATACGGTGAATAAAGATCAACAGTCTTCGGAAAATCTTATATCTACATAGTCTCCTTCTGACGCCTTGTTCCAGAGTGCTAAATTACTAAATAGTCAAGTGGTAATTGTTAATTGGACAATTGGATTTGGAAGTGGACATTTTCTAGCCTGGAAAATCCAGACCCTGGTAATCTAAAAAGATTAAGGGTCTGGCCACAAACAATGTAATGGCCCAACTCGAGGGGCGGCACCAAGCATGCATTTGAAAATCTCACTGCACGCAATTGGATAACACTAGACCAATGTTTACTCTGAATGATTCCAGACTTTAACACAATTGGATAACACTATTCGCCTTAACGAGGCTGAGGGGTACACTTGCCATTACACCTCAGTCCAGCAGATGGTGGTGGTAATGCACTCCGTTTGCAAACAGCCAAAAAAAGCTAACCGATTAAAGAAGAAGGGTTCACTGGCCTGTTCTTCTTCTTCAGTGAATTGTTTTTTAGCAGTTTGCAAACGGAGTGCATTACCACCACCATCTGCTGATCTGAGGTGTAATGGCAAGTGTACCCCTGAGACTCGTAATGGCCGCCGGGTGAATAAGGCGAATGACCAATGTTTACTGACCTCCAACGTTGCAGCGTTGTCGTCATCAGTTTATATATCAGATACACCGAATTGATTGGTTCCCCGGGATACAAGGGGTAAAAGTAACGTGCATCATTGCTCATTCCATTGTGCTCTCGCAAGAACTCTGGATTTCCAGGGTAGACATCTTCCACGACAGGGGAAAATATTGCTTCTTACAACAGTCTCATTTTGTGTCCCTTGATGTCCCTTGATGTCCCTTGTAAGAAATTATAAGGTGGCTTGTAACTCATACAAGTAAATCCCATTTTTTAAGAGATTGACACGTTCATATTTAATTATATTATTGATATCTACCGTCAAAATCTTCCAAAATATTTAGATATTATTTTTTGGCCACCCCTAACTTCAACTGAACAGATAACAACGGACATGCCACATTACTAACATCAAAACTGGAAGACAATGCTAGTCTTCAGGGTCACAGAAATTGCCAGGAGAAAGTGGACAACGCCTTGTCCATGAAGGGAAAATAGCAAGGGCCACAGTTAGCAATCATACTAACGTATGGAATATCACAACAGCACAGAAAGCTATAATTTACAGCTGCAAGTAGCACTGCTTGTACTGTGGAAATGACTGCATGGGCAATATTGAAAGAGATATTGGTCAGGTCATGACTATGCTAGTGGAAGTATTTCACTGTTATGTAAATGCTAAGCACATTTGCCTACAGTAATTGCAATCAGATTCTTGATTCTTACATACAAAGGAGGGGTATTAAACTCATTGTGCTGAAGATAGGGACTGCCCATGTCAAAAACAACCATGTCTATGTTGTGCAACATAAAAAAACACTATATTTACAGTAATTGAATTGAACATGGCATGTTAATTAGCATGTCTCCGCCGTCTATAACCTTGTATGTCAGGGGATGAAACTGACCTTAACCTTTGACCCCATGGCCCTGAGTCCCTAAGTTCATCTAACTTGTATAGACAATAAATGTACTAGAGTTAATGAAGATCCATTAGTCTGCTTTGGAGATATGAACCAAATACTGCATGTGAGTTATTTGTGTGACCCCTTGTAACCTTGACCTTTGACCTCAAGACCTAAATTGTCTTGCCAGCTCTTTGACAACTTATAGTGGGTAAGTAGACCAAGTTTTGATGAATATCTTTCAATTGGCTTAAGAGATATCAGCTAATATCAAGATGTACTAACATACGTTTTTGGCCCAAAACTCATTGTGCCATGCTCCATTCAAAGCCCTATATTTTTTTTTCGGACAAATCTGCGCTGTAGGCACCACAGATTCTTAATCTACAGAAAATTACGATTCAAATGATACCAAATTACCCACCAGCCCAGCACTAAACTCCGAGAACTCCGAGCGTGGTAAACAAAATCGGATATTTCAGGCAGTAAAAACCCCGGTAAGAACCAAACTAGATTTTGTTCAAATCTACACACACCTACTGAAAAATGTAAGGTTCATTTAGCAAATGTTATTTTGCAGTATTAAAAAACATCGTTGTTTAAGAATTTTCAAACGAAATGGTTGGTAATTAGCACGTTTACGATAAATATCAAATATCTAATGTGGTTAAAATAGCCAGGAGGATTATGGGAAACACACTCGCCTGGCCAGACGTTTCTGAGCAGTCTACTCTGCTGCACTCTGACCTGCCCCATGTCACAACGGTGGTTATGGTAATAGAATTTACCAGATGCTTTTTCCCAAAGCAACTTACAAAATAAAACAATACAATAGTCATAAACTAACAGTAAACATTTGTAATAAGTTGGTAAGTTGGTAAAATAGCAATAATAACAATAATATATAGTAGGGATGTAACGATTACCGGTATAATGGTAAACCGCGATAAAAATGTTGACGATAACAGTTATCGTTTTCATTTCAAATATCATGATTATCACAAATGATTACCACGGTGTGGAAACCGTGTGTTTAATCCTTCCCAGCTTCATCCAAGCCTGCTTTTGACATACAGTAGGCCTGGTACTATGAAACAAAACTGGTACCTTACTGATTCTGTTATCTACTTGATGGATTTAATTGTGGCACAAAGCCAATTATACATGACCAAGGAAAAAGTGAACGGGACAACACACAATGGCACGGTAACGTTATGCTATGAATTAAGAATGCTCAGCTCAGCCATTTTTGTTTGTGCAGTCAGGATGTATGCCTATGAATGTGAATGAAAATATGCCCTTCTCCAGTAGCAATAGGCCACCTTAAAATGCACCAGAATAAAAGAATCACATCTACTCAGTAACAATTTTTTACCCTCCCACAGCACCCCCTCTATGAGCACCCCCAGATGAAAATGAGTTCCAGCGTCCCTGGTTAAATGTTGCACTTTTGATAAGGTTTTGCCTATATTTTGTAATATTGTAATTGTAATATTTTGTCACACTTTTTGAAACTATTTCAGCCTATTAGTCCTTTCTGAACATATTGAACACACTTTTAAAAATATCGCGATAATACCGAAAACCGTGATAATTTTGGTCACTATAACCGTGAGGTTAAATTTTCATATCGTTACATCCCTAATATATAGGCAATATCAACCATCAATAATGAAAATAAACAATACCATAAATATACAAACCATAAGTCTTAAGAACCACTTCAGTGGTTAGCAGGCCTGTAGCCAGCTATGGGGTCACCGAGGTCTGGACCTCAGTCATTTTTCAAGAGTTAATTATATTTTTTTAAAGTATTTTTTTGGGCTTTTTTCCCTTTATTATGACGGGACAGTAAAGAGGCAGACAGGAAGTGAGCGGAGTAAGAGACGACCCGCCGGGTCCCCCTGGGCACATGTGGTATGAGAGCTGGAGCCAGTTGCGCCCCCCAAAAAAAAAAAATAAAAATAAAAATAATAATAATAAAAATTTGAGGCTCTGTTTCATTTTTATTAATATATAGTAACCTTAAATGATATCCATAGAAATGTACTGCTCTGTAATGTTCTTATGACAAGCCAAAATTCATTCAGCAAGGCACATTCATAAAATGGCTCCACATAGCCTATCTTGCTGTAGCCTGAACTATCAATTCTTTGATAATAACTAATTAAACACTGTCTATCCCGTGACAATACGCTACATAGTGGAGGGCCAAATGATTTCAAACAAAATACAAAATCTTATTAGGTCCAACTCTATAAAGTAAAAAAAGCCTAAAGAGACATTGCATTCGGTGTAATAATGAGGTTAACAAAGCTACTCTAGTTTGTTATCTTTTAAAATAAACATTTTGGAGACAAACGGAGTCATAGCCGTGGGAAGTGGGTGCAGGAAAGCACGCGTATTTATGTGTCATACCACTCACGATCAGAAAAAAAGAAGCTCTCCGTCCCCCTGTCTATTATTCTATTATGCACTAAAAAAATGTTACATTAGACCTGGGAGATCTAAACAAAAACTAAACAAATTAACAAAACAAACCTGAGGGAGATATCCTATGACGCTAGCTTTATGGTACGACAATATGCCATATTAAGTAGCTGAATATTACCGTGAGTTTCCCAAGGAGCTGAACACGGGCCGCCTCAATCTTCAGCTTAAAATGATGCATAGTGTTATCGGGGAGTCTCGGTGCACCACGGTGAAAGGTGGCATGGATATTGAGTAGCCTATGCTTCATCCACAAACAAGAGCTCTCTTCAGCGAGGTAGATGAACTTATTCATCTGTGTCTTTGCGTGCCTGTTTCAGTGGCCTCCTCAGAGCGTTCTTTCTCTTCTTTTTGAAAGTGTAGGTTAAAGGCTACACCAAAGATCCTTGATTACTAGCAAGATAGAGCAACGTAATTCGTTACTATGGGAGCAAAATGGGACAGTTCCGGTCTGCATAAGTGGGAGTGTCACCTTACGTCACTAAATAAACTTTCTCTCTTAATAAGCAATAAGAACAGATAAACATAATTGTGTTCACAATATCATTGTCTATAATCATGTATGATACACTGTAAAAATTGGATAGTTCCTTGAAGAACCTCAATGTTACTCAAAGAACCCAGGGGCTCTTCTGAGAACTCAAACGTGCCTTGATGCTCTTAGAGGTCACTGCAAGAACCTTAACGATTTTTCAGTATGAAAGGAGGTTCTTCAAAGAACCCAATTTAATCAAGGTTCCTGGAGGATCTCCAGCTGAGAAAGAATATGTTTCTTGAATTTATCTTTTACAGGCCTATATTGCTATGTAGCCTAGGCCTAACTGATTCAAAACATAGCCTTATCAGATAATATGATGGCTAGACCTGTAGCCTAGGCTATGCCAACAAAATAAGAGTTTTGATGAATAATCGCCTATAGTTTGACTAGTGTTTCATTGCGCAAAAGAGCTGAAGCATTCAGTTACTTGTGTGGTGTTTTGTTAATTGTGTGTAATAAACTATAGGTTAGGCCTACTGCCTAGTCTATGCCAAAATAGCAGCAGAACACGGTCGGATAACTCGATGGGCGCACGGGTGTTGCTCGAGGCGATGACGCGCGTGTGGAATCTTCTTTAAAAATGGCAACAGAATTTGACAGTTGAGTCAACGTTACTACAGGAGGTGAGTGCAACATTTTGACAGCCCTATCTCAAGCTTTTTTAATGTTGACGTTTGTCAGAAACTATACCTTAAATGATACATATCCTAAATGGAAACGAGACGTTTTAACCATAACGTTAACCTCATTATCAGATATAGGCTATAGCATACAACTAAAGGTTAGGTCAACGTGTCATCGTTAGTGAACGTTAATCTTAACTTTTTGTTTAACATAACGTTAATGTTAGAGCTTAGCCTTATGTAGCCTACCGTTAGTTTGTTAAGTTATAAGATCGCATTATGCCTTGGCTTGTATGCTATGCTTAAACTGAATGTTAGCCAAATATTCTGTTTATTTTACTCCTTCAGCACAGACTTTTCAACTTCCCGTGTTTCCAACTCTCCTGAAATGAAAGCTAACATTAATGGAGGAAGTCCTGACGTTCATACTGCTGCACACAGATTAGAAGCTATTAAGGTTTTGCACCTACGTCATAATGTCATGTGACCGTTTGTTTACAACTAGAGTGGTAGGCAAGAATGGTAGGCAAGGCACTGCAGAGAGTGGTAGGCAAGCCTACAACAGTCGGGTTGCATAGGCTACACATAGTTACAAATAGCTTCAAAATTGAAATTTTAATATCAAATATTGACCGGGATGACGACCACTTGTGTAGGCCCTAACAGTTGGTTTTTGCAATAAGAAGCAAAAAGGCGACGAACGACCATTTAGCCTACCTATCCTCGTGGTTGTGGAGGATGATCGTTAGCAGCTGTGAAGTCTTTTATTCTCAAGATAGCCTAATGGTGTAGCCTACTGTCTCTGAAGGCGTAGGCTAAAATACAACTATCTACAGTCATCCAAAAATGAATTGCCAGAGACAGGCTATGAAGGGAAAAAGTGCAGCATTTTAAACATGGCAAGATTATTTTTACCGGAACAGTTTGTTCTAATTTGTCTCGTGAAATTCGTGCTTGTGGACATCAATCACCTATCTTCTGTCCTTCTATTTCAAGTTATCATGTGTGTCATTTGATTATATAATCACAACAAATGCTAATAAATGAATACAGAATAGGCTTTTGTGCTATAGGCTAACGTTACAGGTCACTTAGGCTAACTCCCGTATGTCAAAATAAACTGATTTGATCCTAATAGTTTAGCGATCACACACAACAACTTAACACAGCAACCTCAAACACCACTGTTGAACCTAGGCTACTGCTTCAGTCATGTAAGAAATAAGCAGTTTATGAATTATCTTTACCCGTTTAATCAAGTCCACATGACCAAAATAACAACATATTTAAAGGCTGAGCTAGCATAACAGCCTAATATAGGTGATGCTGCAATGGATAACTAATAAAAAGTTTCACACAATTAATGAACTTTATCACTCACATTCTGAGTTTTTCTGGGTGGTTATATATCCATGCAGATCGTCTTGGAATAAGCCATCGCTGTTATATGATATAATATGTTACAGGATTCATGACTAACGCCATTAATGTTATGATGCTGACTGACGCTGGCTATAACAGTAGCTTCTAGGCTACCGTTTTTTAAAGTCTGCTGAGTCTACTGCCTACCAAAACCTGTCGCTGTTCAGTTGAAGTTAAATGATCAAATATTTGATTTTGTGTCAGCTTTCAGAAGGAAGACATGTTCCTTTCTGGTCAAATTTCACAGCTTCTAAGAAAGGCTATCGTCTTCGTGTAAACCGAGTTTTGAACAGAGAAAAAAAGTTAGGCTACCATTAGGCTACATGCAGGTTCTCCGATACAGATCAATGCACCAAATCAGGGCGATTTTAGCGAAACAACGTTCATGTGACAGGCTATCAAATACTGAACAATGGGATAATGTTTCATCATCACCTTTATTGATGCCTGAAATGTTGACATTGCTGAAATACAGAGATGTAGCCTACTGAGAGGCAGCTGCAGACAACAATGTTCAATTGGTTCAACTTGTCCCTTGCCTACCAGCTGGATGTAAACAAAGCTATAGAACCTAGAATACGTCACATGAAAAACGTTAATAGGCTACAGGTCCTAGATGCTATTTGATTCAATTTCAATGTGGTAAGTGTATATAGCATGAGGTACAGCTTTACTTAGTGTTCTTCATTTGCATTCATGCAAAACAACAACCAGTCATTTAAAATATAGGCTACTCCATCTCTATGTTTAATTTCAAAGGTATCCAGTATCATGACATTTGTGCTGCTGCTGTATCTAAGCACACTTTCCTCCGGGATCGCACAGGATCAGGATATGCATGTAAGTAGATTATTATAAGTCATAAACATACAGGTAAGCATAGTGGCTGTAGTGAGGGTCCTTTTTTAGTGCACCTAACAAATAGGGATAATGGGATGGGATATTCCTGTCAGGGGTATTCAGGTTGTTGTAGTCTCTTCAGGTTGTTGGATAACCTTTCATATTATAGTTGGTTGGGAATGCTAAAAACAAATCAAGAAGGAGAGAATCCCACCGAGCCTTCCTTAAATTGGATACCATCGAGCAAAGCATGGGAAAAGACAAAATTCATCACTCAATGCATCTGTATCTCAAGCAGAAGCTTTCAGAATTACACTTCACTGTGATCCTTATTGATGTTTACTTTGATTCCAGGACAAAACTCAATCCACTGTGAGGGAAACTGCACTTTTTTTTTTTTTTTTTTCTATTCACACAGATGCCTGCTACCCAGGATGCAAACACTGTAGTTCGGGTATGGTGTGTGTGTGTGTGTGCGTGATGTTCACTGATGATCTTTTTAAACTGACAGATTGTAGATGTTCTCGGTGATGAAAGCTGATCCAAATCCAATGTAAGTTTTCAGATGATGATTAAACACCATATATTACTACTTATTACATTTCTTTAACCAAATTGACCTTTACTTTAAATTGAATGTAACACTTACAGGACAATGAGACAAAAATGAAGGAGGAGTGTTGAAAAGTAAACCCTGATCTAAATACGATTGAAAACAGAATGAGGAGAACAATCAATGACAGAGTGGCATTTATTCAACGCCAGTCCACACAGGAAATCCTTACCGAATACCCAGCTTTACACCACATTTGAACTGTGAGTTAACATTTGGTATTTAGTTCACTGCAAATTATTTTTCAGATGTTCTTCTGCCAAGCAAACATGTCATTTGTTCTCATCTTTTTAAAGGTTTTCTCTGAAATTCAGCACCTGCATAACATTGACCTAAGTACCAATCTGCACTAAATCAGGCCTGTGAGGAAACAACCTACAAATACAAAGGTATTAAGAAGTTTTATTTACACTTCATGTCATTACTGCTAAGTGTATTGTTCAAATTTAGGACTCTTTGCAGCAGAGCGGCCATATCTGTTTGGGGACAATCCTGACAGGCTCATACGTTGTGGATAAGGTAAGAGTACCAGTCATTTGACACTGTTAGAAACTTCCCCTGCCAATGGGCTTGAATATCACCAATCACCATTCTAAATACTGTTATTCTGCACTTTTCAGATATCAAAGACACCCGCACCTACCCTATGCATGAGGCAACCCCTTCGAGGAAGACACCACCATTACACTTTGCATGGACGGACAAGACGTCATAACACCAGAAGATGTGTTGATGGGCATTGGAGCATTGCTAGCAGTTTATTTAATTTTCAATATGGAATACCCGAAGGCCGTGAACAAGACATTGTTGTTTTACAGTCTATGTGTGATATTAAGACAAAAGAAAAAATCCCCATTGCCGTATTTTGGATGTCAAATTTCATACTCTAAATTAAAGGTCTCATTCACTGAGAAACCATTTAATACGTGTTACTTTCGAAATACTATAGCTCACTCCAAGTTACATATGCATGCTGTACGTGAAAATTATCTTCTACCCCCATTGCCCGCATTAGCCAATGAAAGAAAATACACAGAAAAACAAGCGAATCAGAAAGAGCCCTTCCCAATGAGGCCGAAGGGAAACTGATTATTCATGGCCTCGCCCACCTTGGCTTGTGACCGCCTACAGGAAGACTGGAAGATTTTGCGGCTAGGGGATTGTCTCTCTGCAGCTAGGAGGAGTTAACAGCAAGTTGCTAACATGGCGGAAAAAAATCGTGCCTGTGTTATTTGTGGCAATAACACATCAATGTTGCATGTCTTGCCTTAGAAACATGAGTTGAGGAAGAAATGGTTCGGATTTATCGTTGGAACACCACCACCGAAGTAATGCAACATTAGTTCTGTGTTCCAATCATTTCGACCACACTCACTGCCTACAGTTAGAAAGTGGTTTTGCATCGATGTTCTGAAAACCTGGTTCTGTACCGTCATGATGATCGACCACCAGCTCACAGGCTGTAAGTACAAACAAACTTTTCCACCTAACGTCTGTTACAAAATAGCATGTTCATATTCTTCACGTTAGCATGCATGAAAAGGGTAGCCTACAAGCTAGGCTTAGGCTAGCCTATATTACAGGAAGCTACACCAGGCACGTAACTGAAGTGTTCTGTTCGCGACGTGTAAAATCAGAGAATGTCTAATAGGAAGGGCTCTGGTAAAATCCATTTGAGGAATGGTCTATTTTCCCGAACGTAGCCTACAGGCCACTAACACGCCAGGTGTAGCTACTTCCATTGATTAGGCCTATTGGAAGCTAATTGTTGCAGTACATAACGCAAACAGAATGCTTCAGTTACGTGCCTGGTGTAGCTACACGCATAAGAAAATGACCACATTACCCAGAGATTTAGCTTGTTGAACCTATCATCTTCTAACCTAAGTGTTAAACCACAAATAATAATATTAGCAACAATATCTTATGCTCAACTAAGTACGGGTATTGTTCTAGTCTAAACAGGGAAAATCAAAAATACAATACCCGTGCACTATTAGGCTAAGTTGCTATCCCTAGAGCTCAGGTATTTACATTTCAGTCTAATTTATGTCTTCTTGCCATTATTACATTGACCTTGATGATGTTTTGTTTGATTACTTGCTGTTTACTTAGTGTTTTGTATGTCTTCCAGAGCACATCCTCATGTCAGGCTACACAGCTTTCTAGCCTACATTAGGTCATCAAGTTAGAAGCAAAGGTTTGTGATCTAACTTTTATTGTTGTGCTAGTTAGTTTCTAGAAGTCTTTTTCTAGTAGGCTAATACAGGTTCTTATGTGCTCGTCAATGTTTGGGAAAGTCAATTCATGGATTTCTTCAGGTCACCTTCCACAGGTGTATAAAATGAAGCACCTCAATTATGAATGTAGACTGCATGGTGCTTGATTAATACACCTGTGTAAATGGACCTGATGAAACCCATGAATTGCATAACAGATAGAATTGATATTACCGAATGTCTTCTTGTGGGTGTGCTACTTAGTACATCATACACCTTACCACAGTGACTAAAATATTTTTGTTTCCATTGTGCCAGTACAGTTTTGTGTGAGATAGTGAATGTCCTGTGTACTATTAGTATCTTGTAACTTGACAGTAATACACATTTATTTACTTTAGGTACCCAAACAGAATACTTAATGAAAAGTATGAGTATTGATACAAGCACTCGCGATACACCATGGGCATGGGGGCCTGCTACCTCTACTGCCATCAAGCCTGTTCATCCAAGGCCAGCTAGAAGACCTCGGGTTGATCAAGAGGTGGAGGAGGATGAAAGCGACATCTCCACAATAACACCTGATGGCTCCATCTATGGCCCAGCGCAATCAAAGAGCAATGTAATAGAATCATCACAGCCAACGAATGTGTTTTGTGTGTTGTCCCTTCGGATCCCCAGGACAATACAAGCCGAAACAGCAACTCAGACCTTTTTCCCTAAATAATCCCAGCACCATCTTACAAAGGATCTGTAGGCCAGATGTCCAAGATCGCCTGGCAAAAAGAGGACATCGTTAATTCTGTGCATAGTTTGGATGTTCTTGTTTTGTGTTTGCATTATTTTAATAGACTGCAATATTACTATTTGTCAGTGTTTCACGGACCACCTAGCAAAAAAAAAAACAGTAGACCTACTTCAACAGTATATTACACAATAGGCCTTCTCACTGAACCACCTTGCTTGTTGTCTTGCACCTTGCTTATGGTGTCAGAGGATTCATATGATTTAAACTGGCATAGGTTACATCAGTGTTGCAGAACTGTTTGGATTTACATACAAGTTGGTTCAATATTGCAAACAACTCATCTATTATATTTTACCACATCTACTTGTGGAACACTTGAGATTGAGTACCACTGCTGTATGTAAATATAATAAAGTTATTTATTGAAAATTTACCTGTTTTGTATATTTGTTTTAGGAGTTTCATCAGTTTTTGTCCCTTTTAAGCTAAAGGTTTCTTACATTTCATATCTTCTGTCTCACAGAGGGCCATAGTAGTCATAGTCGAATGTTTAGTGCATTTTGAAGGGAGTACATTATGTTAAGGCAGACTGGTTCTAATCCTGGGTACAGGGTCATACAGACAACAGGGGTACTGGTGTTGCCCATTTTTCTAACCACATGAGCAATCCCCTTATGAAAAAGTAGTGTAGGAATCTTATAGTATTTTGGGACAAAATATTATAGTAATCTTATAGGAATACGTATTTTGGGACATACTGTAGAAGTACTACTAATAACTATAATATCCTATAACTGCTATAGTTTTTCTATAGTAGTCTTATACTATAAGATTCCAATAGTACTTTTTCCTAAGGGTCATACGTGACAGAAAACAACTTGAGTAGGCTAACCTCTGCCAATGTAGGCTATCAAAGCCATAGTTTATACTCATTACTGGAGCAGTCTTGCACACGTTTCTCTGCCGGTGCAATTCCAATTAAATATAGCTAGGAGTAGGTAAGTGTGTTTGCATTTAGAACTATATATATATATATATTGAGCTATAACCAAGTGGTCTTTCAATGATAGTTATGGTTTGAATTCCATGATACTATCTATTCCGATAGCATACAATTAGCAGGCTAGGTTAGTGGCTGAATTTAGGGTGCTTATAACCTGTGTTGTGAAGTAAAATATCTACTAGGAAGATTGCAAAGACTTTTGACTGTGTAAAGAAATAGGTCTTTATTTTAAAACGTTTCCAACTGTTTATTACTTGAATGCAAGATTACTATTGCCACAAACGTTTACCTCTTTTAGGAGAAATTTTAAGCGGACATGCAATTGTTACCATTCTATTAAACCAACGTTCACCGACAAACGATCAGGAAGCGGTTCTTCCTACTCGGATCAAACACATGAAGTTGTATCTCCGAAGACATTTTGTGTCGAGTTTTAGCCAGGTTTTAGCACTGTAAAGTTGAATATGGAGCATAGCACAGGCAGAATCGGATGAGGACGCACTGGAGGAAGCGTCACAGTACTGTTAGCCAATCAGAGGTGACTTCATTAGCATGTCATTAATATTCATGACTAGAGGCGAAATCCAGTCGTTCCTCCCCGCCCACCTTCCCCACCAAACTAGAACAGCATGAAACAGTCGCAGGAGAGCATTTTTTTCACCAGAACCGGCTCACAGGGCATTCATCAACACTACAGACCACTGCAAAATTAATGAAAAAACGATGAGATGAGACCTTTAAATACTGTAGTTCAATCAATCATTTATTGACTATTTCATTTAGATCAGGAAGTTAAAATTGTGATGTTGTTAATAGCATTGTTTAATAGATGTTTTCATTCATGCCTTCATGTATGTAGCCTGTGTATTATTTGTTTATTTATATATTTATTTATGTATGTATATCTGTCCATCCTTTCATGTACAGTATTCCTAATATTTTGCCATTGACATGCTATGCACTTTTGATTAAATTCTTGCTTAAATACATCTGTTGTTTCATGTACATTTATCCCACATTATAATAATAAAACGAATAATAACAATAAAGGTTAATACATTCTAATAATAATAATAATAATAATAATAATAATAATAATAAAGGATAATAATAATGAAGGTTCTGTAATGAACTTCAAAAGGTTCCTCAAGCAACCTTTGAAAAGGTTCTTCAAAGAACCTTTCTTTAAAGGTTCTTCGAAGAACCTTTTGAGGTTCCCCCACAGTTTCAAATTGAAGAACCCCTAAAAGTTCCTCCAGGATCTTATAATTTTTACAGTGTACCAATGAATCATTCTGCTTTAACCCTCTCTGGCTACACTGTGCGTTTATGATGTCAGCATTTGTTGTAGGCTATATTTGTGATATGTGGATCAATTTAATGTAGGCTAGCCTATGAATATTGCGTTGTGTAGGCCTATGTTATGCATATGTTTTGCGTCAATGTGCTCTGTCTAATATGCTGTGCGATAGGATCTTTAGCCTGTTTTGACACCCATGTCAGAAGCGTCAATAATTATTACGTTTTATTAATGTTGGTGTTCAACAGTTTTATATTTCACGTGTTCACCGTCGATTTCGGTGCAAGGCTACAGCAACTTTGTTACCTTACTAGTGTAGTGTCAGATAGCAGACGGTTACTTTGTTTGCGTTAGTATCAATCTGTGGTTTGCGACATTTTGTCGCATTTTTTCTGTAGTGTAGCCATAATGTTCTTGACAGTGATGTATGCCTGCCTGTGCTGTGTGTCACGCAATGCCAGTATGTTGTTGTCCATTAGCAGAGAAAGGCGTTTAAATAAAATACAATAACTTTTTTTAACCCCCTACAGCACCCCCAACCAAAACTCACTTCCCACGGCACTGAACGGAGTCATACCAAAAGTCTATGTCCAGGAATGCATTTTTTAATCTGTGCCCAGGGGTGCATAATCCATCCATGTCATGTCCGTCAAAAGTTTGGAGTAGGCCTACCCTAATTGACTGACTTAATGACTTGTTTGACCCTATTGATCCTGTAATAAGCATTTTTTTCTCATCTCAGACTTCAGGTGGGTTTCCAAACAATCATTTTCCTTCCCGTTTCTCTAGTTTTTTTTTTCACCTTAGAACAAATGCAAAAAAGGTTTAACACCTGCAGACTCGCGGTCTTGACAAGCGGACATTGATGTGAAGTGAATCCACACCTCTCTAGTCTTTTTTACAGAGTCAGTTTTAGCAGTTCCCGTTTACAGTTTTCAGATTTTTTCAGTTTACAAGTTCGTCTTACCTGTCGAATGAAACATCTGCAAGTGGTGTCACAGCGTTTATCCAGTAGCCTACAAATACAAATCCTCATACAATTGAGCATTCCGCATGCCTGTCATGCACGGACACTGAAAACCTACTTTCGGTTTTGTGATTGCGCGGCCGTTCACAGACTAAAGGGTGTGGGACGGCCGGGAGGTAGCCTACTAGACTGGACTTGTTAAGTGTGCTTGCAAAGCAGCACACTTATTGTTCTTCGGGGGCGTCGCTAGCTATTTAAAACATTCGGGGCTAGAGCCCAGAAGGTAGTGAACTTTTTGTCTGGGGGTTCGGGGGTTTCTCCCCCGAGAGATTTTGAAAATCGGGCTGATGAACATGCAATTTTAATCTACTTTGAGAATGAAAAGGAAGTCCAATTGTAATGACTCACGTCACGGCATTCTGAATATTTTGATGTTTAAAGACCGTGTAAGGAGAACGTCTCTTCTGCCAAAGTGCACCACATACAACACCCAAAATATGACATTAAAATAGCCTGTAGAATAAACATCGTCATGCACCTCTGTCAAGTGCACAGGTCTGAGCGTTCGTCTCGGGATAAACATTTGGACGTCATCCCCTTCAATTAATGGGCTATGGGTGCCTTGAAAGCAATGCATTTGGGTTGTGTATCACAAACTTTTGCCCAAAGAAAAAGTTCCATTCTGTCAAAGTCAAGCCCAACATGCATTGCTTGGAAGCCCCCTCAAACGAGGTCAGGTTTACCATTTTTACTGCGCATGTGATTCAATAGTAAATATTGAAACTGAGCTGATCGAAATGTCCTCCTGGTTTGCGGGAGATGATGACACACTGAGTTTCCACTTCTTGTCCTCCCTGCTCTGCCCTTTTTTTCTGTAAAGAAACTTCTAATATCCATTTGTCCTTCTGTACACTTATTTCGCTAAGGCTAGTTAGTAGAAGCACGAAACAGCAATGCGTAATAGGTAGAGGAGAATTGAAATTGCAACATTTTGCAACAAATGATTATAGGCTGCCATGGGCAGCCATGGCCCACTGGTTAGCACTCTGGACTTGTAACCGGAAGGTTGCCGGTTCGAACCCCGACCAGTGGGCCGCGGCTGAAGTGCCCTTGAGCAAGGCACCTAATCCCTCACTGTTCCCCGAGCGCCACCGTTGTAGCAGACAGCTCACTGCGCCGGGATTAGTGTGTGCTTCACCTCACTGTGTGTTCACTGTGTGCTGTTTGTGTTTCACTAATTCCCCGATTGGGTTAAATGCAGAGACCTCACCATCAAAAAAGTAAAAAAAATACTATACTACTATACTAAGTAATTTAGGCAGTGGAATTAATTGACAGGCTTTAGAGAGCCTGTCAGCAATAACTAAAATTATAGTGTTACCTTCTGAGATGTAGGCCCGTGAGGAGTTGGGAGCAGTAGGAGCATCCCTTGAGAATGCTGACACAGGTTTGAATAGGAGCTGAAGAGAAGCACTCCTTGAGACTTCGTAAAACCTGGTATGGACTCAGGAGTCCACCCAAAAGGTGATCCATTTTTCTTTGTGAGGGCAGTGATAGGAGATACTGAACTAAAACCTTTGATGAAACTCCAGTAGAAGTCCACACACCCAAGGAATTGCTGACTCAGAAATGACACTTCGGTGACATGAAACTTGCACTTCTCTGGCTTAACAAAAAGGTGATTCTTTAAGAGCCTCTGTAGTACCTGACCCACATCAGCAATGCTCATGAGGTAAATTGGACAAATCTAAATAATAACTAGATGTACCGCAGAGCGGTACAAAATATGGCCACCGCCCAGTTCAGCACATTTTTTCCACAAAAATAAATCACGCTGAAAGTATATGATTCTAACTGTCTCACTAAATTGCACTATGCACACTCAATTCTCACTGGTATCTGCTAGACAACAAGTACCAAAACATGATTAGTTCATAGATTTCACATGTAAAATTCATTTTATACAACCCCACCCCCATCTTGCCTGTTCATAATTCTGAGAAATTCTTGAATTGTGTGCATGTGTGCGTGTACATGTTTATGTGTGTGTGTGTGTGTGTGTGTGTGTGTGTGTGTGTGTGCGTGCTTGTGTGTGTGCCTGCGTATGTGCCTGTGTGTGTGCATGTGCATACTGTGTGAGTGTGTCATACGTATGATTACTGTGAATGTATGTGTGTGCGTGTGTATCTGTTTATGCACTTGTGTGCATATGGAATGGGTTAACATGACCCCTGGAGGCAAACATACGCAAAAAATTGGTCGTCCTAGGCCCTACGGTTCTCAAGATATTCACAGAAAACTCTGTTGGTGTACGGTCACTAAATGTACACGTAAATGTAAGGCCCCCCCCATGAACGAAAGTTCACGAAACTTGGCATGCATTCGGAGGGTGTCATAATGATCCTACACTTTCAATTTCGTGCAGTTTTGACCATGTCAGCCAGAGATATTGTGATGAAAACACCTCATTTATTGCTTTTTAATTTTTAACTAGGTGGCGCTATACATGAAATAAGTGGTAATGGGATGGGTTGACATGGCCCATTAAGACCAATATACAAAAAAAATGTGGTCCTCCTAGGCCCTACGGTTCTCGAGATATTCACAGAAAACTGTCTCCGGCCACCTACAGGCCAGTTGGTGTATAGTAACATAAATTAATTTATTGTGTGGCCCCCCATGAACGGAATTCCACGAAACTTGGCGTGCATTCAGAGGGTGTCATCTTGTCCAGTTTTGACTATGTTAGGTCACAGATACCTGCGATTACAACACCTCATTTTTACTTTTTTGTGTTTAACTAGGTGGCGCTATACATGAAATGAGTGCTTATGGAATGGGTTGACGTGGCCCCTTGAGATCAACATACAAAAAAAAGGTGGTCCTCCTAAACCCTACGGTTCTCGAGATATTCACAGAAAACTGTGTCTGCCCTACCCTCCTTTCGGGGGGTCCAGTCCAGTGGGGGGGCTACAGATCAAAACGAAAAACGATGGTTTCATGCTATCCATGTGGGTTACATGTCCACCAAGTTTTCGTGGTACCCCGGTCTTTCAGTGTCCAGGAATCCTTGACAGAAATTTGGCCATGTAAAAAAAAAAAAAAAAATCTGACTAAACCTATATGACCGCCGCTTCGCTGCACGGCTGTCATAATAATAATAATAATAATACGCTTTATTTGTATAGCACCTTTCATACACAGAATGCAGCTCAAAGTGCTTTACATTTGGAGCATGTAACACAATAATAGTCAGTCATTATCAATCACTTTCACTTTTCTTCATTGCTGTGGCTGTTTATGATCCAATCAGCAACATATCAGAAATATAGAAAATATGTCATTCAGATAACACAGAATAATTTATCATATCATGCAAAGCATCATTTATCAGTGCATTGGTGAGTCCAAAAGGCATCACTTGATATTCATAGTGCTCAGAGGGGGCGTTGAAAGCTGTTTCACCATCCACCATCCACCTTCTCTGATGTGGATGAAGTGAAAATTACAGTTTTTGTAACATCCATTACACCAATAAAATGTGATGGTATGGTATGATTTGAATAATTACATGAAATTTGAGCATTTGCTAATTTTGGCTGAAGAATGTAAATGATAAAAAATGCACAAAAAATGAATTATCATTCACATCATTGCCAAGGCATTTTACTGGCGTTATGGATGTGACAAAAAGTCAATTTTTCGTGGAATTGCCCTGTACTGATCTTATTAAGACCCTCATGGGATCAAAAGAGTATATATACTTATATACAGGAACGCAATCCAACATATTTTTTTCCCTACAAAGAAAAAACCCTTTACATTTATATTTTGAGCATTGTCAGTGTTATAAGATAGCATTTGTTTTTTGATGTGCTAGTTGACCCATTAGCTTTCACTATAAGGCCATTTACTGTTCTGGCAAAAAACAGTCTTGCACAAAACTCCACTAATTATGACCGCCGTTAAGCTTAGCTACGGCTACCGGCTAGCCGAAGCTACCGGCTAGCTGGCCGGTCATATAAGGGATTGTTTTTTTTTATTCTTTTTTTTTTTCCCCCGTCATCTACTTCCTGAAATGTTGGTCAACGATACCCGGGACACCGAACCACCGGGGCACATGAAATTTGGTGGGTATGTAGCCCCACTAGACTTTTACGGAAATAAATTGTTTGGTCCCCGGGGGCCACTCCCCCCCGCACTGGGCACCCCGAAAACCAAAAAATGCTAGCCTGGCGAGCTTGACCCACATTAAAATGTAGGGTCTGGGCACTCACCGTTCGCAGTGCTCAGTCCGAGGGGCGGGATAATCAGTTGTCTTTCAAATTCCCTCTGCACGCAATAGGACGCAATAGGATATTTGTTTTCAAGTAGCAGGGAATTCAAGCCAAACCGTTGCAACTCTGCCATCAATCATTATGTTAAGCCCACCAAATGACTCTATACACGATTTCAATGGCCTGATTAAGTTTCGATTTCTGGAGCTCACAAGCAAACGGAGAGTTGCTAGGCTAGGGGCGCGTCTAGATTTCTAGGCTAAAAAAATGGTTTTTCCTAAATAGCTACCTGAACCGTGGCACCGAGGATGAAGAATTTTTTATGGTATGTTTGTCTCAAGGGCCCACATCAACCTAGCCCATAATCACTAATGTGTGATTTGCAACCCCCTCCCCCCCGGTAAAAAATGAAAATGCAATATCATTCTGCTTTAATCGCCCCTCTCTTCAGTTAAGATGTTCAGAACTGCACCAAATTGTATGTGTATGATTAACCTGACATTCTCTGGGGGTATGCCAAGTTTCGTAGCATTTTATTCATGGGGGTCTAAAAAAATTAAGTTATGTGTACATTTAGTGACTGTACACTCATTGACCTGTAGATGGTGGTGCACACATACACACACACACATGCTGGGACATTTCTGCTCAAAGTCTCAAAAAGCATCTGAGTCAACGTTCGTTCCCAAACACCCACTAGGTTACTTCAATCCTCTATTTTTAAAGGTGATTCAAGTAAGGAAGAGCATGGCTCAAAGTAAAGTAACTAGGACTGAAACATAAATTTGTCAAAGTGAATCATTTGTGTCAACTCGCCGCAATGTAGATTTATTAACGCACCCGTGATGATTTACATCTCCATTTAAACCAAATGTTTTAGAGCGCACGTTGAGAGATGTATCCAGGGCAGGGCTGTGCCTACACATATTTGTTGCACGTGCTACAAAAATCATTCTTTGCGATGGATGATTTAGTACCAACGTTACACCGGTCTGATACACTTTTGCCTATGGCCAGTGCCGGCCCGAGCCTTTTGGGGGCCCTAAGCAGAATTTGATTTGGGGGCCCCCTCCCACAACGCAGAGTCACCTGTGCTTGGCGATATTTGACAACTTCACACTATAATGTCATATTATAAATTAATACAGTTATGTATTAATACAGTGACTGATTATGAACTACTGTCCCCCTGGACACAGATGCATAAGGACTCGTAGGCTCATTCAGTAATCCATCCTTGCTCACATGCCAAAAATGTTTTGGGGCTCGCTCTAGACTTCTGGCCCCATGTGCTTGGTAAACCAATGTATTAATATAGTTGTTATTTACACCAACCCTGTCACCTTTTAATCTTAGAGGGTACTAAAATCACAGATTTATTTGAAACATTCATATTCAAAGTGAAGCACTAAGGGTGGTTTACTGAAGTTGAATTGACAAATAACAAAATACAACAGCATTTGTATTTGTTGTAAACAAGTACATCAGTTTAATGACTTGTTTTTCAACAGATTTGCAGAATAAATCCGCAAATGTGCATTAAATGAGCAATATTCAAACTAAAAAATAAAACCAAAATAGACAAACAATAATAATAAAAAAATAAAATGTCCCAAAAAATAGATACTTATTCCTACTTCGTTCCTGGCTTTCAGGCATCTGCAACTCTGCAGTGGACGAATCTGCAATGATTAAATAAATACATAAATAAATAAATAAATAAATAAAAAAAACTATGTTAAATGTGTCATGTCATATTAACAGGCTATGTAACCATTTGCCATCAAGAAAACCTCACCTTCTGTGTCATCAGCCATGGAGGCAGACACTTGATGAAAAAAATTAAAATATTGCATAAGTGCATATTTGATCGAGCAGAATGAGTTTATTTTGCTATCATTACTTACACTCATCAACAAGCAATTCCACATCTAACAATTCATATTCTATTGGCAAATGAGGCATAATTGCCATATAGTGAACGCTTAACATGGTGATCTACTGCAGCCTAAATATTA
The DNA here is from genome assembly GCF_017589495.1 of Alosa alosa. Lineage (NCBI taxonomy): Eukaryota > Metazoa > Chordata > Actinopteri > Clupeiformes > Clupeidae > Alosa > Alosa alosa. Next base: position 32,208,473 of record NC_063197.1, on the reverse strand, counting down.
GAGTAGCACCGCTACATCACTTGCCACTATCTTAATCAAAAGTCTATTTTCATCACAGAAGTCTCCCCACCCAACATGGTATATTTTCTCAAACACTACCATCTCTCTCAATGATCGAAAGCAGAGGCGCACTGTTCCATCTTTGCCTATGAAGCTGGAACGTTACCGATGCCCAGAGTCGCGCTAGTCAGTGGGTTGGGGTTGGGACTGGGACTGGGAGCCTGGGCTTAGCCTGCTGTTGCTATCAGACTTACCACTATGTCACATATTATAGAACAGTAATAAACTATCGACACTTTCAAGTGCGAAATCAGAAACAATCCCTCTGTGGTAAATTTGGTAAAATTGGTATAATATGTATAATTGGTAAAATATGTCTTGTCTTCACCGTGGGATAGTGAGAAACGTAATTTCGATCTCTTTGTATGTCTGGAACATGTGAAGAAATTGACAATAAAGCTGACTTTGACTTTGAATTTGCCTTCAGCTACGTTTTCATGTAGCTACTGTGCTAATGTCCACTTCAGTCAGCTAGCTAACTTCAATTTACAACATAAGTCCACCTTTGGCTAGGGAACATGCTTGATTGAACATCCAAAACAATCCCAATATCCTTGACATCTAAAATACACCTAGATAAATGTATATTAATGGGAGACATTTCTCTGTTGATGGCGGGGATTTAGCTCTGGTGATGGCTTATATTAGATCATGACAGCTAGCTAGCTACCTCAAGCACAAAACATACTGTAAATAATCATGCAAACATACCTGTATCTTGCTCGTTTTTCTCCTCCTCTGTCATTTTCTTCTTTCTGTTTTCGCACCAGAGGGATACGTGCTTTTTTGTGACTTGTCTTAACATTGCCGTCTCTTCCGATTTTTGAACTTGATGCAGGGTCTGCACGAATTGTCTATGCACCCGAGGTGTCTAGTTTATGCGCGTGACTCAAAGGCTGGCAGACACAGTAGAGGTAGGCAGGCATGTTTATCATGAAATCAGAATTTTCTTGTTTTGAATTATTAATTGTTTAATTTATTCATTCATTGATGTCACTTGTTTACGTTATTTATTATGTAAAAAAAAAAAAGAAACTCGATTGGGGGCCCCCTGGTGGCCAGGGGGCCCCAAGCAGCCGCTTAGTTCGCTTATGCCTCGGGCCGGCCCTGCCTATGGCTATAGCCTACCGTGAGATGCTTTTTGTTTGTTCGAAGTGCGTGTTTAGGGTGTGAGAGGGGAGTCGATGTGCTTTGATTCCGGCTTGGTAGTTGTAGTCTATGCGATTAAAAAACACGTGTGTGTGAAGTATCCAAACAATGATCACGCTTTCATTATGGCTGCTTTAGCCACAGACCTTGAGCTACTGTACAGTGGGTTGGGTTCCATTTAGAAGTGTCCACTTTTTTCGCGCTTTCCGTGATTCACACAGAAATTTAAAACAATATTTCTATCGGGCGCCCATGGACTAGGCTGGGTGAACCCAGCCTGATCTGCCGGCGATTTCTTTTTCGATTTCTTAAAAGATTGAGCTTGGTCTGGCGAAAGGCAGACTAACCATGGACCTCACAGTTGCAAAATGCAAGGGAACATGAATCTGCCTATATTTGCATAAACAATAACGGACAGCAGCTCTTCAACTTGGCCCGTTAAAATGTGTATCTAGAGACGCATTTCATGAAGGCCCTTTTGGACATGTCAGCTATTTGCACCACTGGGTAAAACTGCATTTTGTTTTAGACTACTGGTATTTCATTTGTGCATTGACAATTAAGTTGAATATCATATGAACTAGATGACTAAACTCTTGCATATGTAGAAGAAGAAACATTCACCTTCTGCTTTTCCCAAATACAGTGTAGCCTACAGATATACCTTTCATCAGTCCAGTTGCAATGGATGGACTGTGATGAACTGCCCTACTTGTGATTGTTTAGAGATTTTAAAGGTTTTATAACAATGCTACAATTTTTTTTGGCAAGTGCTACAAATCTATTCACCTTTGCAGCGCCAGTAGGCTACTTTCTGTGCGGCCCACAAACACACATGCCAAACAAGCATACACAAAAGTTTCAAGAGTGGGGGATGGAGTAGAAGATGGAGACAAATTGATTAAGTTAATGTGATTTATTTTCGCGGAATGGATGTACAGGATTGAGCAGCGGTCATATTTTGTACCGCTATGCGGTACATCTAGTTAACATAATTTTGCTCTCAATCAAAAGGTTGAACTTGTTAACTACCAGAAATAGACTCTGTATTGTTTTTACTCCGGAGTTACACTTTAACAAGATCTAATTTTATCCTTATTTGTTATTTAACTAGCTGTAGGCTAAAACATCCATTAAGTCAATAACATCTCTGAAGGGTTTGATGATTTCCGTCAGGTTATTAGTGCTCTAGCCTACATTTTGATATGTCAGTGTTTACATTTTGGGGTCCAATTTAAGGTTAGTTGGTACAATTGGTTGATTTATTTCACAGACATGGAATCCTTAAATTTGTCATTAGATTAACTAGAGCCATCCCTTGCCTTGCCCGGGAAGCCTAACGATTAAAATATACGTTTGTGAAATAGAAGTTTGTGAACATATTTGATCAAATCAGAGCTTGATTGTGGAAGGTCACAGCGTTGACCCTCTCCTCGTGCTGGGTGCCGCAGCATGCGTCCCTCAGAGACCCCCAGCCACGCGCCAGGAAGTAGTAGATGAAGGCGTCCAGGAAGCAGTTGGTGGACGCCAGGCTGTTGGCCACGTGGACAAACGAGTGGGCAGCCTGCTGCAGACCACAGTCGTGTGAGTAGGTCTCGCTCAGGAACTTGAGCAGGTAGCCGAAGTGGAGCGGCGAGAAGCAGACGATGAAGATGGCGAGGCCAGCGATGATGATGCGCACTGACTGGCTCTTCCGTGCACCACCGCGGTCCATCCTCCTGGCGAGGGTGCGGATCACCGTCACCGAGCAGTACGTGATGATGACGAATGGCACCACGTAGCCCACCAACACCAGCGTCAGGATGAAGGAGAGGGGCAGCGGCCGTTCCGAGTTCTTCTGGAAGCATCTGAAACCGGACGAGTTTGCTGGCGGAGCGTCTACTGAGTGGAACGTGGCGCTCAGGGAGCCGATGACCACCCAGATGCCCACACACACCACCAGCGCCTTCCATGGGGACTTAACCGCCCGCGCCCTGATGGGGTACTTCACGGCCACGTAGCGGACAACGCTGATGGCCACAGTGGTGAAGATGCTGACGTACATATTGACGAAGTAGGTGGAGACGAAGACCAGGCAGGAGCTGACGGAGAAGGGCCAGGGGTTGAGGTACGAGTACATCCTGAAGGGCAGCGAGACCAGGACGCAGCTGTCGGCCAACGCCAGGTTGGTCAGGTACACCATCATGTCGCTGCAGTTCCGCCACTGCCGGCAGAAGAGCACCAGTACCGCAGCATTGACCAGGACACCGAGGACGAACGTGGGGATGGCCGTCACAATCTGGAACACCTGCACCTCCTCCGTGATGGTCAGATTACAGTGAGTCATCTTCATCCTGACACACACAAAATCAAGGTCAAGGTCAAAGTGTACTTTATTAACCCTCAAGGTCAAAGTGAACTTTATTAACCCTCAAGGGGAAATTTGTGTATTCATCGCACATCTTATCACAACATAAATATTCAGACACATAGACATAACAAACAAAACAGTAAACACATAAACATGAAATAGAAGACAGAAGAAAATAACAATAAAGATCATGAAAATCAGAAGATCTCTTTCTCTATCTATCTATCTAAGTATAAGTATATATACTCTTATGATCCCGTGAAGGAAATTTGGTCTCTGCATTTATCCCAATCCATGAATTAGTGAAACACACAGTGAGGTGAAGCACACACTAATCCCGATGCAGTGAGCTGCCTGCTACAGCGGCGCTCGGGGAGCAGTGAGGGGTTAGGTGCCTTGCTCAAGGGCACTTCAGCAGTTCCTACTGGTCAGTGATCGAACCGGCAACCCTCCGGTTCCAAGCCCAGAAGCTCTATCTATCTATCTATCTATCTATCTATCCATCCATCTCTCTCTTTTTCTCTCTATCTAGGTATCTGTGACTGGTCTCATTTCCTTCACAGTGGTAGGGACACAAGACAAATGAAACACAAATAATATCTGGATGCCAGATATATACTTTATTAATCCCCAAGGGGAAATTCAAGGTCTCAGTAGCATACAGACATCACACACAACATGCACTTAGAGCACTTTCTCCTGGTATGCAAACTGTAGCGAGTTTAGTGCATGGCGTACCTGGGGTCTGTGGAATAGAACATTATGTCCAATATTCCAATATATGGTTTAATGTTCTGCATTATGTCCAATATTCCAGTATGTGGTTTAATGTTCTGCATTTCTCATTAGTGGGTCACTTTGATACTAAAAGTATGATTCTATGTAATGACTGTATGATATCTGTACTGTCCCTGTGTATATCTGTGTGTGACTATGTATTTAGAGATAAGCGGGAATATTATGACTTTGCAGTGTTTCACTGTTCTGCATGGCTGCGTCAGTAGCTATCTGCTCCGGATTGCCAGGTTGCCACTAATCAGGGTCAGTGTAGTCCACCTGAGATTGGATGACCAACGCCATCTCCCGTCAGCCTGGAAGGATACTTAAACCCTAACTATTTCCTTGTCTAGTTAGAGCAGCTGATGGATCTTTAGGTGAAGTCATGCTGTCTCTCCCTTGATGCGCATCATTGTAAATAAACTCTGTTCCTGATTTTTCATACTATTGGTCTGACTCGGTCTCTATTAAATCTATGGTATCAAAATTACTATCAGTATGCACAAGACCAGTCGCTCCATTGTCTTCATCACGTGTGATGTTAGAGCGACAGGCCTGTAGTCATTAAGCTCACTTCTCGTTTTTAAGCCCGTCCAAGACGGAGACTCAGGTTGAAGATGTGCTTCAGTGGCTCCCCCAGTTCAGCAGCACAGGCCTTGAGCAGCCTTGGACACAGTCTGTCAGGCCCGGCTGCCTGATCTGCCGTGATGATGGGGGGGATCATGCAATCAAACCAGCTAATAGGCTAACTGAAATAAAACCATGCTAATCTCTAGGTATGGTGAAGGGTATGTGATGATGTGGGGCTATTTAAATTCTAAAGGGTGCATAGTATCCTGTATCCATGAAATAACTGGCCTTTAAAAATAAAAATGATCGCATAGGTATGGCAAGCATATCAGATGAAAGAGGAGACACAGGGCTATCCATTGGTACCATGTATATCGATCCTTCTGGCTTATAAAAACAGACGAAGTGACTGCAAAATAATAATGTCATGTACAAAAACCAACGCTGCACATCCATTACTCTCATTTGAATTACTCGCGGACCCGTGATCGGATAGAGACACAGAGCTATCATTTGATACCAAGTACATCCTTCTGGGTTATAAAACAGACGAAGTGACAGCAAAATAATAACTTCATATAGCTCGACTTACCTCACGTTTTTGTCTATAATCCAACACTATTGTGTGTTTCTCTATGACAAAGAATGTTCATAATCCAGTTTTCAGATCCTAGCAAATTCCTGCATGGCATCCAATTCAAGGCTCACATTACATCCCAATTTGTTCGACAAAGAAACACCTTTTTTGCCTTTACTTTGTTCATTGCCATGCAGAAAAAAGTTGTAGAGAATCATGAGTGCAGACACCATAGGCACACACAGGCTAACACGTAAACTCGGGTCAAGTCAGGTCAGATCAGTTCGTGTCACAAATATGGAGCGCAGAAAGGTCATTTATAATCACTAAATAAAGGTGCACACCACATATGTCTGTAAATTGCTCAGCCCCAGAGAATCCCTCCACCATGGCAATGATATTGCCGAGTTCAAGACAGTCTGCCCTACACACACATGAAATGCATGTAGAGCTATGAGCTTGCTGTGGTGAGATACATGTCAAAATATAAAAAAAAATTATAATAGGCTTTTTATATTTTAATTCTTTAAAAATCAAAATAAAATCAATGCTAGTACTAATACATGAAATTATGGCAGATCTGGATAGCCTAGACTCTGCTGAGGAAAAAAAACAATATATAATATGTGTGTGTGGCACTTACAATGACCAGAATAAATCCTTATGAATAAGGGTAGTGAAAATGCCCTAAAAACAGCTTAGGATTCTAAGGGTTAAAGGTGGGATATTTCCTCATTTTTTTACTTAAGGCATTAAGATAAATTTTCAAAAGATTTTATATTTTATATTCCTCTTTTTAGTCAACTTTAGCAGAGGTGCCAATAATTCTGAAGGGTACTGTATACACTGTGATAGCCTGTGCTATTCACTGCCCCACACTGTGATAGCCTGTGCTCTCTATATGCCCCACACTGTGATAGCCTGTGCTATTCACTGCCTACACATGTAGCTTGGTGTCTCTTGGACCACCCCCACAAAAAAAAGTTTTTAAAAAACCACGGACCTCCCCTTCCCTCTAGCCACACTGGCCCCTGAAAGGGTCCCTCTACCTATGTCCCTCACTCAGAGCGCCAACATACAAAACATCTCAAATCTGAATATGGCATTGGATTCTCAACACACAAAAACATATAAAAGCACATTTCATTCAGGTTTCTATCTTGTTTAGACAAAAAGATAAGTGCTAAATACATTTCAGCCTGGTGGTGGTGGCCATATTGGATTTCTAAATGTCGAGCAATTATGAGTCAAGTCAAGTCAAGTCAAGTTTATTTATATAGCACAGTTCATACACAGAGGTCATTCAATGTGCTTTACATAAACAAAACAAAACAATAATAACAAATAAAAGCATAGAAGGGCAATATAGTCAAAGAATAGTTAAAAGGTAAAGATCATAATAAAAAGAAAACATAAAACACAAGGTAAAATCATTTAAAAAATAAAGACTAATTAGTAAGCAAAAACAAAGGCAAAAAGTAGAAAAAAAAAAAAAGTAATAAAAGACAAAGTAGAATAATTATCAAGGCAGATTCAGAATTTGTAGCTTTCGGCACAGTTAGCAGAAAGCATCTGAGAACAGTTTGGTCTTAAGTCTAGATTTAAAACTGGCTACAGTTGGGGCCTTTTTAATGTCATCCGAAAGTTGGTTCCACAGCTGAGCCGCATAGCAGCTAAAAGCTGCTTCACCATGTTTAGTTCCAACTGTAGGTTTTACTAGCAGGTTTTTCACCTGGGACCTGAGAGGACGAGAAGGTGTGTACTGCTGAAGCATGTCTGACAAGTATTTAGGTCCTGCTCCATTTACTGATTTATAAACAAGCAATAGTGCTTTAAAATTCTGTGACTTACTGGAAGCCAGTGCAAGGACTTAAGAATTGGAGTAATGTGGTCAGTTCTTTTAGTTTTTGTTAGTCCTAGCTGCTGCATTTTGTATCACCTGAAGCTGTTTAATAGTCTTTTTAGGAAGGCCTGTGAACAGTCCATTGCAGTAATCAACCCTGCTGGAGATAAATGCATGAATGAGTTTTTCTAAGTCATGTTTTGACATCAGCCCTCTGAGTTTGGCAATATTTTTGAGGTGGTAAAAAGCTGATTTAGTTATCGTTTGCATGTGGCTGTTGAAATTTAGATCACTGTCAATTAATACACCAAGATTTTTAACAGTATCCTTTGCCTTCAACCCTTTTGTGTCAAGGAGAGTGGCAACCCTAAGTCTTTCCTCATTTTTACCAAATATAATTACTTCAGTTTTTTCTTTGTTCAGCTGAAGAAAATGTTGAGACATCCAGGTGTTGATTTGTTTTATACACTGACACATAGATTCAAGAGGACCATAGTCGTTTGGTGATAGAGCTAAGTCAATTTGTGTGTCATCTGCATAGCTATGATATGAAATCAAATTATTTTGAATGATTTGTCCAAGTGGGAGCATATAGAGGTGGAATAATAGTGGCCCCAAGATCGACCCCTGGGGAACACCACAGGTCAAGGACGTTGGTGTTGAGGGACAGTTTCTGATGGCAACAAAGAAGCTCCTTTCTTGTAGATATGATTTTAGCCAGCTGATAACTATGCCTGTAAATCCAACCCAGTGTTCTAGTCTGTGTAGTAAAATATTGTGATCAACAGTGTCAAATGCTGCACTAAGGTCCAGTTGCACTAGGACTGATGTTTTACCTGAATCTGTGTTGAGGCGTATGTCATTGGAAACTTTAATGAGAGCTGTTTCAGTGCTGTGATTTGCCCGAAAACCAGACTGAAAGTAATCAAAATACCCATTTGATGTTAGGAAGGTGGTTAATTGATTAAAGACTACTTTTTCAATAATTTTGCCAATAAAAGGTAGATTGGATATGGGCCTGTAATTGTTTAGCATGGAAGCATCCAGGTTATTCTTCTTGAGAAGTGGCTTTACAACAGCTGTTTTCAGTGACTTAGGAAAAGTGCCAGACAGCAGTGATACATTTACAATTTGAAGGACATCCGCTGCTATGAGGTGAAAAACAGTTTTGAAGAAATTGGTGGGCAGAGTGTCTAAGACACATGTGGAAGAGCTGAGATTCTGTACCGTTTTTTCAAGTGTTTCGTAGTCTATCTATCAAGTCTATCAAGCTGAACTCTGACATCAAGTTTAGTTTCCCTCTGTTTGTTGCTGGAAGTTCAGGTTGTTGAATTTGTAATTGAGCAGATATGTTGAGTCTGATTTTGTCAATTTTACCTTTAAAAAAAGATGAAAACTCATTGCATTTATTAGTTGAGAGAAGTTCAGGCGCTAATTGTGAGGGGGGATTTGTTAACTTATCAACAGTTGAAAATAGAATACGAGTGTTATTATGACCGCCGCGCAGCGAAGCGGCGGTCATATAGGTTTAGTCAGATTTTTTTTTTTTTTTTTTTTTTTTTTTTTTTTTTTTTTTTTTATTTTTTTTTTTTTCTTTCGCATGTCCAAATTTCCGTCAATGATTCCCGGGACACTGAAAGACCGGGGTAGACAAAACTTGGTGGGCATGTAACCCCATATGGATAGCATGGAACCATCGTTTTTCGTTTTGATCTGTAGCCCCTACGCTTGACTGAACCCCCGAAAGGAGGGTAGGGCAGACACAGTTTTCTGTGAATATCTCGAGAACCGTAAGGTTTAGGAGGACCATTATTTTTTTTGTATGTTGATCTCAAGGGGCCATGTCAACGCATTCCATAACCACTCATTTCATGTATAGCCACCTAGTTAAACACAAAAAAGTAAAAATGAGGTGGTGTAATTGAAGGTATCTGTGACCTAACATAGTCAAAACTGCACGAAATTGGAAGTGTAGGATCATTATGACACCCTCTGTATGCACGCCAAGTTTTGTGGAATTCCGTTCATGGGGGCCACACAATAAATTAATTTATGTTACTATACACCAACTGGCCTGTAGGTGGCCGGAGACAGTTTTCTGTGAATATCTCGAGAACCGTAGGGCCTAGGAGGTCCACCTTTTTTTTTGTATGTTGGTCTTAAGGGGCATGTCAACCCATCCCATTACCACTTATTTCATGTATAGCGCCACCTAGTTAAAAATAAAAAAGCATAAAATTAGGTGTTTTCATCTCAATATCTCTGGCTGACAAGGTCAAAACTGCACAAAATTAAAAGTGTAGGATCATTATGACACCCTCTGAATGCATGCCAAGTTTTGTGTACTTTCGTTCATGGGGGCCTTACAATAAAATAATTTATGTGTACATTTAGTGACGCATTACACCAACAAGGATTCCCGGGACACTGAAAGACCGGGTACACAAAACTTGGTGAGCATGTACCCCCATATGGATAGCATGGAACCGTCATTTTTTCGTTTTCATCTGCAGCCCCCGCTGGACTGGACCCCCGAAAGGAGGGTAGGGCAGACACAGTTCTCTGTGAATCTTTTATGGTATGTTGGTCTCAAGGGCCCACATAAACCTGACTCATAATCACTCATTTGTGATTTGCCCCGGTAAAAAATGAAAATCAGTAGGATTAAAAGAAAGCCAAAATAAATATTCATCATCATCATCATGGCTGCATTTTCAGTATTGGCGCAGAAGTAGTCGTTTGTCCACTAGATGGCGATCGTTGCAGTGAGGCGTAATTTTGTTGGAAGTTAAAAGGGGTTGGAAAAAAACAATGGACGCTTCATACAAGGACTGTAATTTACCGCATTTAACATCTAATAAGGATAGGACGATGTTCACATGAAGTGTAATTCCCATTTCTTCTTGAAGCGAAATAAATCTGAGGATGTTTATCGGACATGCTTGGTTTTACTGCAGGAATGCGTTAATCTTGTAATATCAATAAGGACCTAGGTAATGTTACCGTTAGCGTTGGTTGAGTGATGGAGGCATTTGATTTATTGCATTTGTAGAAAACTATAAATGCGGTTATACCAAGCAAATGTATAGCAGCACTGTTTGTATCTTTCCACTGTCATTTATTGCACGTGCTACAAAATCATTCTGTGCAATGGAAGATTTACCAACGTTTACACGGTCTGATGCAGTTTTGCCTATACATGCGTGAGACTGAGACGCCTGTTTATTTTGTTTTAAGTGCGTGCAGGGTGTGAGAGGGGAATCGATGTGCTTTGATTACAGCTTGGTAGTTGTAGTCTGTGAAATTAAAAAAAGCACGTGTGTGTGAAGTATCCAAACAATGACACCTTCATTTCATTATGGCTGTTTTAGCAAAACACCTTAAGCTACTGTGTAGTAGGTCCCATTTAGAAGTGGCTACTTCATTTGGCGCTTTCCTTGACTCATGGAGCTGCGTGAATGTTATTACAACTTTTCGCCGCCACGATATGACAGTTTAAGTCCGCTTGATACTGTAAGGCGAAGCCATTGGTTTCAAAGGAGATTTTATTTGTGTCGCCAGGATAGCCTATTGACAATTTATGTTGTCAATAGGCCTACCTTATAATCCTACCTGTAGCTTAGGGAAGCTAACAACTTTCTATTAGGATCTAGTTTGTTAGTTACCGCTTTGTCATAACTCCCTGATGCATTTTGCATTTAGAATAGCCAGAGCGTGTATATCTCAATCGAACATTAAACAATATCGGGTGCCTATGGACTAGGCTGGGTGAACCCAGCCTGATCTGCCCGCTATTTATTTTTTGATTTCTTAAAAGATTGAGCTTGGTCTGATGAAAGCCAGACTAGCCATGGACCTCAGTTAAACAATGCAAGGGAACATGAATCAGCCTATATTTGCACTAACAATAACGGACAAAAGCTCTTCAACTTTGGCCCGTTAAAATGTATGAACAGTCTAGCGACGCATTTCATCAAGGCCCATTTGGACATGTCAGTTATTTGCACCACTGGTTAGATGTAAAACAGCACCGTTTCAGACTAGGCTACTGTTACTTAATTTGTGCATTAACAATAACGTTTCAGACTACTGTTACTTAATTTGTGCATTGACAATAAAGTATTACATGAACTAAAGATGACTAAAATCTTATGTAGAAGAAGAAACATTCACAAAAAATCCATCCATCCAAAAATGACCTTTGTTTTTTGATAGCTGTTGAAAGCGGCATGGAACTGACAGAGATGTTTTTGTTTAAAAATACATAAATACAAAAAATAAAATAAATAAATAACATTATGCTGATACCTTTTGCTTTTCCCAAATACAATGTAGCCTACAGGTGTAAGTGACCTTTCATCAATCCAGTTGCAATGGATGAACTGTGATGAACTGCCCTACTTGTGATTGTTTAGAGATTTTAAAGGTTTTATAACAATTCTACATCTTCTTTGGCTATTCTACAATCTATTCACCTTTTCAGCACCAGTAGGGTACTTTCTGTGCAGCCCTGACACACACACTCAGGCATGCCAAACAAGCATACACAAAAGTTTCAAGAGTGGGGATGGAGTAAAATATGGAGACAAATTGAAGTGTGATTTATTTTCATGAACGGATGTACAGGACTGAGCGGCGGTCATATTTTGTACCGCTATGCGGTACATCTAGTTTGAACTTCTATTGATAATGTTAGAAAAGAAAGACTGTCTTGCTTTGCATATTTCAGAGTTATATGTGCGGAGCATCTCTTTATGGATTTCATAGTGGATCTGAAGTTTGTATTTACGGCATTTTCTTATAGTCTTCCTACACTCTCTTTTTAGAAGTTTAACTGCTGGATTTTGCCTCCATGGTGCTTTCTGTTTGTCCTTAACTTTCTTGAATTGTAATGGAGCAATGTCATCCATAATGTTTGCCATTTTTGCATTAAAGTGATCAAAGTCTTCAGAGTCTGACAGTTGACTTGACTTTAGTGAAAGTGCTTGCTTAAAGAGAGCACTTGTCTGATCATTTATGATTCTCCTTTTTACCATCATAGCTGTGTTTTGAGTGTGTGGGGACATAGACACATCAAAGAACACGCAGAAATGATCAGATAAGGCCAGGTCTTTAACAGCTGTAGAGACATCGAGACCCTTTGTGATAACAAGGTCGAGGGTATGGCCGAGAGAGTGTGTTGGCCCCTGTACATGCTGTGTTAGGGAGAAAGTATCGATTAGTGCAATGAATTCCTTGGCATAATTGTTTTCAGGATTATCCACATGCAAGTTTAGATCCCCTGATATAATAAGACAGTCAAACTCTATTCAAACAACTGATAGCAGTTCACCTAGCTCTTCAAGAAAAACTTTAGCTGAATGTTTTGGAGGCCTGTAAATTGTCAGTAATAAAATCTGAGGAGAAGACTTGCATGCACACAGATATTCAAATGAAGTAAAGTCACCGAATGTGACTGATTGCACTGAAAAGACGTCTTGAAAATTGTGGCTATCCCCCCACCTCTTTTATTTGCTCTGGTAGCACTCAAGAAACTGAAGTTTGGGGGAGCTGATTCGATGAGAGTAGCAGCACTGTTTGCTTGATCTAACCATGTCTCAGTTAAAAGTAAAAAAATCAAGGTTGTGTGTGCAAATTAGATCATAAATTAAGAATGATTTGTTTGAAAGAGATCTGATATTTAGGAGTGCTAGTTTTGCTGTAAGTGTTGGGGAAATATGATCCATGGGGAAATCTGAGGTTGATGTGGTAACGGGTAGGAGATTGGACTGGTTTACCCTATAAGCTCGATGCATTTGTGTTCTATTTCTTGTCAATACAGGAATAGAGAATGTCATGGGCTTACTGGGTCCCCGCATGTTCTCAAAACTACTGTCAGTACCATTTATATTGCAGGGACCCTGAGAATATCATGCAATACAGTCATCATATAATTGTCCCCTGCTGCTGCCATCTGTATTTTCCACTGCACATTCCATGCTATATGCGGCTGAGAAAATGAACTAAGAGGTTGCTGCTGCTTAAGAGATCCTTTTAAACGGGGAGGGGAGGGGGAGGGGGTGGAGGTGCCCTTCGCTTCTTTGGTGCTAATGATCTTGGGCTAGTAAAACTCTGCATGGCTACTGGTAGCAGTCTCTCCATTCTTGCAGGGAACATCATGTGCTTGGGTGGGGATGGGGATGGGTATTCAGGGGATCCTGTGGAGTTTGAGTGGGTGGTGGGATGACGGGGTGGGGATGGTGATGGGAGATTAGGGGGGTTTGTGTGGCCTGGGGAGTTTGATTGGGTGGGGACGTGATTGGGTGTGGGTGGTGATGGGAAATCAAGGAGGTTGAAAATTGATCCAGAGTCTCCATCTGCCTGCTGAGGTTCTGGGAAGTTTGTTGCAGATGCTCCGCTTTCAGCATGTATTCCAGTAGTGTATTCCATGTTGTGTATTTGTGGTGACAAGGAGACGACGGAGGTGGGGAGGGGTATTGGTACTGGTGTTACAACATGACCCTTCCTTTCTGATATCCTCTCAGCAGCTTTGATGGGTGCTATCTCCTCATGCTCATCACATCCATTTGTTTGCTGAGATTCCAGGGAGTTTGACGCCAGTGATTGACTTTGAGTCATTTTAGCAGCACCCATCTTATCTTGTCCAGTGGACATGGCTTGGCATTGTTGAGCTGGTTGTTTATGTTTCTCCAAGGTCTGCATTTCAGTGGAGGCTAGCGGGTGGTTATCAGAGGGCCCCACAGCAGGGGACGTTGGGCATATCTCTGTTTCAGCCCGTGCAGAGTGTTTTGGTTTAGCTGAGTTGTTGAGGTCATCCACTTGTTCCGTCTGTATGGCCACTGAGCGCTTATCAGAGGCTCGGCTCAAGGTTGGCAGAAAAAATGTTGGGTGCAGGAGAGAGAGGTGATAGTATTCGGTTAAGATCTGTGCCCCAGTCCAACTCAGCTCTGTGCTATTTGGTCTGAAGTATTCCCTGCGATTCCAAAAAGGTTAAAATTGTCAATAAAATTCATCCCAACTGAAAAGCATGTTTTTGCGAGCCAGGTGTTTAAACTGAATAGTCTGGAAAATACAAAGCTTCTCTCTGCTGGGAGTGGGCCACTGATGAAGATTTGTATTCCAAGCTCATATAGGGCCAAGAAAAGTTCCTTGAAATCTTCTTTGACATACAGCTGTTCTCTGTAGATGTCATTTGCTCCAACATGCACAATGATGCGTTTGATAGTTGCATATTTTGACACCAGTTCTGCAAGCTTGTTTTTTGTGTCAGACACTGAAGCATTTGGGAAACAACATACAATCATCCTTTCCCCATTTATATGTCTCACAGCAGAGTCACCTAGAACGAGGGTTGTGGGATGAATAGGTGTCGAGTGCTGCTTCTTGTCTGTGCCCATCTTTCTATTGTTGTGGTTTGATCGCTGCCTGCTTTGGGTCTGTTCCCTGGGAAATTCCTCTCTGACGTCCCGGAGGCATTCAAATCTGTTCCATAGTGTTAGGGGCTGTGGGCTTCCCTTAGGACCACAAGCCCTGTAGTAGTTTGCTGATCTGTCTGTATTTCTGATACGAGGCCTGAAGTTAACATTTGAATTTACTGGTGTTGAGGTAATTACTGTTCTTGTATTACGTTTTTTGTTTTTTGGTCTGGCACCTTGCCTGTGCCAAGGCTCTGTACTCACATTTCCCTTTGTGAGGTCGATGCATTCATCTGCTCTATTAGCAGTGATATTAGACTGCTGGGTTACATTCTCTGCATTTCCAGTAGTCGATGTACTCACTTCATGAGATGCCTCTCGTAGTTCATCTGTCGTTGATGGAAGGGCATGCATCTTTGATTCCAAAGTAGAAATCCTCTGTTCTAGCTCAGTACATTTTCGGCATGATCTCCTGGGTCTCTGGCTAGAGGAGCGCATTTTGTTTTAATCCAACTTCAAGGTGAATTGCCTTTCAGTTTTTGCTCGTTAACTTGGCTGGCTCATTTAAAGTAAAAAACTAACCACTAAAGTTTCAGATTTAAATGTACTGGTTTCACTGTCTTTACTAAACTAGCTTGTAAATGAAATAAAAGAATGAAAAAGAGTGGAAATTGCTAAAAGGATAGGTGAAGCAGGAGCAGTGTGAAATGCGTCCTACTCGCTTGAGTAGGAGAGAGAGAGACATTCTTGAGCTTGGCATATAGCAAATTTGAATTCAGCACCCTTCAATACCCCTTAAAATCATATATGCCGTACATTAACACAAAATGCCTTCAGGGTTCTGTTTTTTGGAACATTGACCCTGACTAACAGAACTTTTAATTAACCACAATATAATCAATAGGCCAACATAATATGTGTGTTTTTAAACAAATATCTGTGCCTGAGGTTCCTAATTCAAGCCCAGTGCTGAACTGAACAAGAGAATCATAAGGCTGTGTCTCTTGAAGTTCCAGTATGTGAGAAACTTGATATATAATGTCTTCAACCTCAAGTATGCTGCTGATAAGAAAATAGAATTGTTAACTAGACAAGGTGAACTTCTCCCCACATGTGCCTAAATATCATCAACCTCAAGCATGCTGCTAATAAGTAATGGATAATTAAGAATAATTACTACTTGCGGAGTGATATGAGTTATGTCATAAATCAGAAGCACAAAACCCGTTGGCATTGACAGCGGTAATTATATGTTTCAGTATTAATTACACAAATTTGACCGTTGAACGTTGGAAAATCCCATTCCAGACAATGGAGCAGTCTACTATCATTATGATGAGCCGGGTAATAAGGAAATAGTATTTAGACAAGATGAATTTCTTTCCGCTGTGTAATGTAGAAGGTGATGCTATTCAAACACACCCAACACCACCACCACCTATTGATGTCATTGCAATAAGGGATGGAAAGTATTTATAATACATGTATCTAAAATATGTATTTCAAATACAAAATAGTGTTTTGTCATTTGTATTTTCTTGGGTTGAAGAAAATAGCTGCGTACTTTGTATCAAAATACTTTATAGATGTGTATTGTTGTATCTTAAAAGTACTGCCAAATACTATTGGTAAAAACAATACTTTTGGTGAGTGTAAAATTATAAATGTAGCTTCTGACCGGTGCTGGCTATCAGCCAATCTAAAATAACAAAAGGGGCTACACAATAGCCAATCAGAAAATAGCACTAGTGTATATGGGTAAGATTTAACGCAACAACCAATGAAAAAAAGTGTATCCTGGCATTGTTCATGTGAATCTGAAATTCATCCAAAAGTTTCGTTCATCTTCAAAGGAAACCACTGGAGCTTCGAGCATCAATTTGAGCACAGAGAAAGTCATCTTTTAATGTGACAACAAATCCACAGCTTGTTTGACACAAACAATGACAATGTGACTGCTGTTAGAGAATATTTCCCAGATCATTCACATCAGTTGTTCATGAGCCTGTAACTTAGCCAATAGTTTTAGAGTCTGTTGTCACATTGTCACATTATAAACATCTCTCTCTCCAAATAGGCTTAATCATTGTATTAGCACTAAATAAATTAAAGTGTAGACTATTGCATATTGTTATAGGTCACTTTTAAAATAATGTCATGTTGTATAATTATATCCTGGCCATGGATGCATTAATCATTGCATCTGTCTTTCAAGATGTCAGGTAAAAAGCAATTAAGCATCCTCTCATTCACCCTGAGAGGAAAGCCCCCTAAAAAGGCCAGACCATTATTTGCCAAGGTATTCATGCACTTTTGTAAAATACCCTATGGAATCTTCCCATAGGACTTTTGGTTATCCAAAATGCATACTGACAATGAAATGTTTACTGCATATGATCCCCTTAGAAGCATAATCTTGGTCTCAAATGAAAAGTAACACTCTGAAGTTTCACGCTTGCATTTGGATTGTTCAGGGGTTCTGATATGGAATGACTAGGCCTACACTGAATATGGAATAATTACAAAAAACTAAAAATCTATAAATCTGCAATTTCTATTTCAATTCAATTGGTGTGTATAAGATGGACTATATATCTACACAACTAATATTGGATCAACTGGTAACCGACTTGGGGCTGGAACATCTGAAGGCATAAATAACAGCAACAAAAACACTAGTAGTAGTATTATTAATGAAAGCGTGAAACACCCCCATTCCAGCAACCTGTCCAACCGACCGGGGAAGTTGGGGGGGTTCCGATGGGGAATGTCACTCTTGCCAGTTCTCAAAACTTGAGAGCCCTGACTTGAATAGGATTTCCTAATGTTCTACAGTCAAAATAGGCAATAGTCATGCAAAGGAAACAAGTGGTTCCATTTAAAAAGAAGCACATCAAGGTGATGAACTAAACCCGCACCTCTCCAGTCTCTTTTTAAGTCTCCCCGTTTTAACCCGTTTACAGTTTTCAGATTTTTCGTCTTACCTGTCAAATGGAACATCTGCAAGTGGCGTCACAACGTTAATCCAGTAGGCATAGCCTACAAAAATCAACAGTCAAAAAATGCTTGCTTGCTTGCTGCAAGCTTCCGCACGCCTGTCACAGACACTGAAAACCTGTTTTTGTGTGTGCTCATAGACTAATAAGACAAATGTGACTCAGCAGCATACGCTTCCTACTCGGCAATCAACTTCCTGTTTACACTGTACACAGTAGGCTATGACAGAAAATTACAGATTTCTGGCCTGTCAATTTTAATATATTAGGCTTACTAGGCTATTGCTAGTTGAACAACATAGCTAAAGTTATCTAACCAGTTCAGTAACATCAGTTGCTTGATTAAAGGAGAATTCCGGTGTGATATTGACCTAAAATGTATTGAAACATGATACCGAGTGTGAGCATTATGTCTCATAGACCATCTCGGCTTGTCCCCTGCACTCCAAAATCTGGCTAGTTAGCCGATGCTACCAACAGC
Organism: Alosa alosa; assembly: GCF_017589495.1. Classification (NCBI taxonomy): domain Eukaryota; kingdom Metazoa; phylum Chordata; class Actinopteri; order Clupeiformes; family Clupeidae; genus Alosa; species Alosa alosa. The sequence goes on along the minus strand of NC_063197.1, from coordinate 32,190,255 downwards.
TTTTTTCAATAGTGGTGCCTCGCATCGGGCTAGCCATGCAAATAAATCACTGTTTTACACCCATTTACGAGGCTCAATGTATCTCCACACTTCATTGGTAGACTTCGAGGGCCCTGACATTTAAAACGAGACATTGAGAACTTTGAAAAAGCACTGGTAGTTTACTTACAAGGCGATTTATACAGACAGTATCTTCACGAAGTTTAGCGTTTGCAGCCATCTTGAATTTAGTCCACGATAAGTCGAAAGCAACGAGTAAGAATGAACAGGTATGATAAGGGATCAGATTCCAAAAATAATTCAGTGGAAATGCATGGATTCCAGTTGCTGCTACTGAAAGAAACTGGAATCCATGCATACATGCTTGTGTTCTTGAGATATAACACTCAAGGTGTTTTTCACCTTGACATTTGACCTTTGACCTCCAACATCAATTCACTTTATCTTTGAATCCATACAAATACTCATACCAAATTTCAGGCATGTATGTCAAGGCATTCTTGAGATATCGCACTCAGAGTGTTCTGTAATGTTTTGTGTAATAAATGACGGCGGGAACAAGCGTGCGTTTCAGCATTTACTTAACGTTCTTCAAGGGCATAAACATACATGTGTCTCCTAGCAACATACAGTACACAGAGATACATCCTGCATCAAAATAAGAGCACAGGACACAACATTTCCCCCTTTTTTAAAAAGAAGTAACACATACACACCTCAGACTACTGGGGAATTTCAAGTATCACTCAAGTAACCTGAGGCAGTATTTTCACTAGCTTATTCTTTGTAAGTACTAGAGGAAATTAAACACTTCTGGAACAACAGCATGGGTAATGAAAATAACCCATTAAGATTGAAACATCACTTAAATGGATGTAAACACAATTGCAAATAGGTAAACATAAGTAGGGTAAGAAGCATTGAGTAATTTAACTGAACTTGTAATTCACTGGAGGTAACCTGGAAGGTAAGTAGAGATTAAATGAGTAAATTAACTGAACTGGTAATTCACCTGGAGGTAAATAGATAACCTGGAAGGTAAGTAAGGTCAATAACAAAATGCATAACAATAGGCAGTCCACATTTAAGTGACATAATCTTTCAGCCAGGTAGGCTGGCGAATTTCTCGCATGGGCCTGGGTTCTGGGGAATGGTTGGCTGAATCAGTGTCCTCGTCCACAGGTTTTGGAGTTGGTGTGGTGTCAGGAAACTTGGTAAGGTGGGAGGAGTTCCACTTATTACCATTGCTCAGCTTGTATGTGCCCTCACCAACTTTTGCATTGATGGTAAGAGGATCGCTGAACTTCCTGTGACCCTTAGGCACGTGTAGTGGGTTTTTTTACACGCACTCTGTCCCCTTTTTGAAAAACAGGAGGCTGAGCACCGCGCTTGGCATCGGTGTAGGCCTTCATTTTCGCCTGGCGCTGGCTAACCCTGTGACGGATGTCAGTGTCTTTTGGGGCAGGCACAGGAGAGGAAGGAGGAGGTAGCACAGACAGCTTTGTGCGCATAGGACGACCACAGAGGAGCTGGAAAGGTGAAGTTCCCGTTGTGGCGTGGGGTGTAGCACGGTAGACATGTAAAAAGTCAGTGACAGCTGGCTTCCATGGCTTGAACTGTTGTATGGCCAGCTGGATTGTTTGCTTGAGCACACGGTTGAATCTCTCAATTTGCCCATTGGCAGCAGGGTAGTAGAGAGAGGAGCGGTTGTGTGTAATTTGTCTGTCTTGGAGGAAAGTGGTGAATGCAGCAGAGGTGAACTGAACACCGTTGTCGGTCACAATGCTCAAGGGGTTGCCATGGCGGCTGAACACTGTGGACAGGAACGTGAGAAGTGTCAGTGGTAATGTTCTGTGTGAAGGAGACCTCTGGCCACTTGCTATAGTAGTCAGTGAGAGTAATTGCATACCTGCAGGCTGGAGGAGCAAGTTCAAACGGACCAACAATGTCCATCGCAACTTTCTGCCATGGGCCGTCTGGCAGAGGCACTGGTGGCAGCGGAGCTGGACGTGGCTTTGCTGTTTTGTCATTCAGCTGGCACAATTGACAGGAGTGGATGGCAGTGAGTACATCTGTGTCAATCTTTGGCCACCAGTACAGTTCACGTAGGCATTGCTTTGTCCGTACCACCCCTGGGTGGGACTCGTGTGCAATGGAGATCAGGTCTGGTCGTAGTGTAGTGGGTACAACCAGCCGAGAATCGCGGAACACAAACTCGTCCTTGACGCAGAACTCTGTGCGGAGCTTGTAGTATGGCAGGAGGTCAGGGTCGAGGCCTTTGGATGAAGCAGGCCATCCACGCGATATCTGGAGCCGGAGTTTGGTGATCTCGGGGCATGAAGAGCAGGCAGAGTCGAGGTCAGTGGCGGACAGTGAGGTACGAGCAGCAGAGAGGAGAGCAACCATCTCAGGATCAATGTCGTCATCAGAGTGGGAGGATGCAGCAGAGCACTCTGGAGCAGCAGGTAGAGGAAGGCGGGACATGCAGTCAGCTGGAGCGTTTTCGGCGACGGTAGATGATGTCGTAGTTGTAGCACATGAGACGCGCAGACCATCTTGACACACAGAGACCGGCACGGCCGACGGTACGCCATCGCTCGACAGCCCACACGAATGCAAGGGCTTCCTTTTCAACTGTGGCATATTTGCGTTCAGCAGCAGACAGAGTTCGGGACGCATACGCCACAGTCCTTTCGACGTCGTCTGGGCCCACTTGTGAAAGCACACCTCCTAGGCCGTAGTCGGAGGCATCTGTAGACACGATTGTAGGCAGTGTAGGGTCAAACAGAGCTAGAGCCTGACTGTCGATCAGCATGCTCTTGACAGTGTCAAAGCTAGCTTGTGCCTCAGCAGTCCATTGAAAAGCAGTCAGGCCCTCTCAGGCATGCTCGCATTGGTTCCACCACAGTGGCATGGTTCTGCAGGAACTTGGAATGCCATGAGAGCAGTTTGAGGAAGGAGCAAAGAGTTGAGGCGTCGGTAGGTGCAGGTGCGTCAACGATGGCCTGAATGCTTTCAGGGTCAGGGTGTAGTCCATCCGCTGACACGATGTGTCCCAGGAACGGCAGTTTGAGCTGGCGGAAGCGGCACTTGTCATTGTTCAGTTGTAGGCCAGCAGTTCTCAGGCGATGCAGTACAGCAGCTAAAGCCTTGTCGTGAGCAGGCATGTCGCATCCATGAATGATGATGTCATCCAGATAGCACTGCACCCCCGACAGGCCATCCAGAACAACGCTCATCATTTTCTGGAAAGCGGCAGGAGCTGACGCAAGCCCGTATGGCACACGACGGTAGCGAAACAGGCCTTCATGGGTAATAAAGGCTGTTAGGTCACGGCTCTGTTCATGTAGTGGCATCTGGTGGTACGCACTAGCCAGGTCAATTGTGGAGAAGACGGTGGCACCCCTTAAGCTGATCATCAGCAGATCATCCATGTGAGGCAGTGGGTGTGCGTCAATGATCACCGCCTTGTTTTGTTCACGCAGATCAGTGCACAGGCGTATTTTGCCTGACTTTTTCAGTGTGACAACGATTGGTGACACCCAGGGTGAAGCATCAATGCGCTCAATTACGCCCGCTGCCAGTAGGTTGTTCAGTTCCTGTGTCACTGCATCTCGAACTGACAGAGGCAGGCAGCGGAGCTTTTGGCGCACTGGTTTGATGGTGCCATCAATTTTCACCAGATGAACAAAGTTCTTTGCACAGCCGATGATGGATGGTGTAGGTGTGGCACATTCCAGCACAGGCGCAGGAGCAGTAGGAGGCAGGACTCTGTTGTGCTGGATGCGCACCTGTAGTGATGCCATGAGGTCTCGCCCAAGCAGTGGAGTTCCGTTGGTCACAATGTAGAATGTGCATGCAACTGTGCAGCCATGTAGGGACACATTCGCGGACATGCAGCCAAGGACAGGAATGTGTGTTTTTGAATAAGACACAAGCCTGACTTTGGGCTGAGTCAGCTGAACGTGGTTAAAGTGGCGCACATAGAAACTTTGTGGTAGTATGGAGACAGAAGACCCAGAGTCCACGACTAAGTCAACTGTGCATGGCTGTGACTGTTCGGTTGCAATCTCCACAGTGCATGGAATTTTAGCAGTTGGGTTGGCCGAATTTTCTGTGTAAAGCACCAAGACCTCAGGAAGTTCTACTTCACGCACCTCTTGTGTATTTGGCTGAGCAGAACGGCAAACTTTGGCAAAGTGTCCAGCCTTTCTGCATTGCTTACATGTGGCTGTGATCGCTGGGCAGTTGGGTGCATTGGCTAAATGAGCATTGGAGCCGCAGCGGTAGCATGTCGCTTGTTTACGTTTGGCAGGACCGGTGGCGCCTGCAGCATTCGACTTGCGCCCTCTCCCCTTGCGTTGGGAGGTTTGCTGCAAGGCTTGCACGGGGACCGTGCGTGCATCAGTGATGCTCTTGGCATGGTCCACAGCCGATTCAATTTGGGTAGCTATTGTTATAGCTTTGTCCAAGGCAAGTTCAGTCTCTCGCGGATTCTTGGGTTGCATACATGTTCAATCAATTGGTCGTGAATCATTTCGTCCGATTTCGCACCAAAATCACAGGTTGAAGCAAGGTCACGCAACGCAGCAACATACTGTAGGATCGGTTCATGAGAAGCCTGCACTCGTATACGGAATGCATGGCGCTCTGCAACTGTGTTAGTCTTTGGAGTAAAGTATTTGTCCAATGCAGCCAAAGCAGTGTCGTAAGTAATACCTGTATCCGGCAGTGAGTAAAACAGTCTCTGTCCCTCCGAGCCAAGGCAGTGTAGCAGTATTGCCCTCTTCCTTACAAACGGCCATTCACCAGTCGCATTGATCACTAACAGGTAGTTTTCGAAGATTTTTTTCCACGTTTTAAAAGGCATCGCAGGCTCACCTGGGCATGGTAAGAAGAAGGTCGGGAAGGGAACGTTAGCAGCCGTCATCGTAGCAGAAAAGTAGTCGTAATCTCGTCGCCAATTTTGTAATGTTTTGTGTAATAAATGACGGCGGGAACAAGCGTGCGTTTCAGCATTTACTTAACGTTCTTCAAGGGCATAAACATACATGCGTCTCCTAGCAACATACAGTACACAGAGATACATCCTGCATCAAAATAAGAGCACAGGACACAACATGTTCATTGACTTGACCTCCAACATCAACTCACTTCATCTTTGAGTCCATACAAACACTTGTACCAAATTTGAAGCACATGCGTCAAACCGTTCTGGAGATATAATGCGCAAAGCATGAGATATGGCTGTGACTTTTATTTTGACACACGGGAAACACTTAAACAGGATGTGTAGTTTTAGGGAGCACCAGATTGTATGCATTAGAAGCTGAGACAGTTGATTTCACAGGTGACACCTGTGTCAGTGTTCTAATTAGCCCGGGAACTACTCTGGGAGCTTAACAAGCGCAGCTGCCTTTAGGCCATTATGACATCACAGCCTTTGAAGTCTAAGGGGGAAAAATGAGCTTTTTAACATTTTTAATCCCCTATTTCTCAAAAAGTATAAACTTTTTAAAAAATCTGAAAAAATAACTCTTGCCCCACTCTAGACCTTCAGAACGGTTATTTCAACATGTCTGTACGTTAAGCGGTTAGAGTCGCATTCATTCTTGAAAAGGTTATAAGTAGGGATGTGACGCTCGAAGCTGACGTTTCGAAACAGTGTCGAGCTTCCGAAACGCAAGTGTTTCGAACAGTGGTTCAAAACGCCCATGTCACGTGAGGCTTCGTGGTGTTTCAATTTGGTTTGGACAGGTGGCACACTTGCCACGAGCCAATTACCGAGTAAACACCTGTTTGATCTAAATTACAAAGTCCCAGAATGCTTAAAAGTCATTCAAACACATCCCTATCTTTGTGGTTTTTGTGGAGAGAGATTTTAAGAGATATAGTGACATAGAGACATATAGAGATATAGCGATTTATAGTGCATTCTTGTGATTGATAGGTTAGTGATATAGATTAATTGACAGGCTAGAGACAGACAGTAGCGATAGTTTAGATAGATATAGTCTAGTGGCGTTAATATTTAGATAGTAGCAGAAGTAAAAAATATCGACGGATGCCTTTATTTCAAGAACAGCTGACCCTTTGAAATACTGGCAGGAGAGGGAGAGTGGTTTATCCAAACCTAACTGTGATGGCAAAAAATATTTGTGCATGCCAGCAACAAAGTGTGCCTTGTAAAAGATTTTTTCCAAGGCTGGGGAGGTTTATTCAAAAACAAGAAACAGATTAAATGCCAAGGCGGCAGAACAACTGTTATTCCTAAATAAAATGTATGTTGACATACAAAAATGTGTTGTTTATTTTTCCCCATGTTGTACCTGATTAGTCTAACCTGCTTCACATGTATCCTTTATTTCCCTACAACATGTTCCCAAAAAAAACCCTGGGCCATAAGCATAGCCTACATTTTAAAACCATTGTAGCATTTTCCTCTCCAGCATATTCCAAAGGATAATGTACTATGAAACTGAAATAACAAAACATCTAACTGGCAGATATAAAAATGTTCTAATTACTGAACGCATATACTAGTCTGAAATTTCTAAGCACCAGCAGGGAAAGTCGAACACCGGCCGCTCGGCCCGGAATACAAGTGTGTTAACCACTGAACCACGTGGCTGTGGGCCGAAATCTTGCATTCCATGTTGGCTATTTATATTCTTCGTCTGAAGCAGTTGTGCTTCACGGTCAAAATGTGATGTTAGCAAAACTGGCCACTAGATGTCACCATGGAGTTACGTGTGTCGGATTGTTTCGAAACCTCGACACATTCCGGCGCAATTGCTTCGAACGTTTCGTTGTTTCACAAAGCCTCATTCTGCCCATCCCTAGTTATAAGAAGAAGAAGAAGAAGAAGAAGCCAGGAGATTTCAAGATAGTGGATTCCATCCACTATAATGAACTACAAACTTGACAATTACAGCCTTACTTACATACATGACTTGGACTACACAAAACAGAGAGACGAACCGACAAAGAACAGAGAAACAGGAGGGTAGAAATACACAAGACTAATTAACAGAAAGACAGAGGACTGGACGAGACCAACAAGACAATAACAGGGAACAGGTGTGGAAACAGAAATGGAGGGAAAACTAACAAGACAGGAAGCACAGACCAAATAAGGAGATGGGGCGGAGACAAAGACAGGTGACAGGCAGGTAAACACAAAGCACATGGGGAACAGGCAAAACTATAATATAGAAGAGGGTGCGCACATCTGAATGTTGAAAAGTAGGTGCTGGACTCAAAAAGTGACGATAAAATTACAAAAAAGTCCGCACACTAGAGCTTCATTAATTATTTTCTTTTTATTCACCACATGGCAGGCAAAACTAAACACAGTATACTGCACAAAATGGCCACCAGGGTGGCAAAAAGTCACTCCATCCAGGCAGGATCCTGACAAGTCGTGTATAGAGCCTACTGGACTTGATAAATTCGACTAATTCCCGTTTGGTCAGTGAACTTTTGAGTCCGGACTGACAACTGTATATTATTATTATTTTTAATGTAACCTCTGAATACTGACAAATCCTCAAATTTCATAAAATCATTTACATCCTAAGAATACAAGGCATTTTATCAGTGTTATGGATGTGACATGAAAGACACACTTTTATGAGAGATTACAGGTTTTCTACAAACTCTAATTCGAATTGAATTTTGAAGGAAACTGCTGAAACCATGATATATGTAGCATGAAGGAGACTTCAATGAACACAAAGTGTGTTTTTGAAACTGCGTAATTTTCATAATGCATTATATAGGAAAAACTGCTGTTATGGATGTGACGGTTTCACGTTATGGATGTGACGTGTCTGAACCAGTCCTCCACAAACTACATAAAACACATAATTAAGTAGTGAATTTTGATATGAAACAATTGAAATAGTAATTATGAAAAACTAGCAATGAAATTATTGCTTCCTCAGTGCCCACTAAGATCCACAGGAAGAATCAGGACAACAAGTAATTTGAAATATAAAAAAGAAATATTTTTTTCTTTTACAGTCATCGATTTTGGTCAGTGATTCCTGGGTTACTGAAACCAGGGAACATAAAACTTGGTGGCCACTCCCCCACCACGCTAGGCTAAACGACTAGCCCTACCTGAACCGTTGCACCCAAGATGCCAAAATATTTATGGTATGTTAGTCTCAAGAGCCCGCATCAACCCACTCATTTATGATTTGCACACATACAGTACATCCACGCGTACACACACACACAGGCAAGCACAAACACACACACAGACACAAACACCCACCCACACGAATGCACACACATAAACGCACACATACAGCACGCATACGCACGTGCGCATGAACACACACACACACACACACACACACTCTTATACACAACAGCAAACACACATGCACACACTCATTTACATGCACAGAAGTAGGAGATGGAGACAAATTGATAAGCGTGATTTATTTTTACATCTAGTTTATTGCTGGCAATACTCATGTTACTCTGTGGGTATTATCTACAGAGGATCTGACACTTCAAATGGCATATCGTGTGGTAAACCTTTGTCAATAGTGGAGCGTTACATTTCAAATTAAACTGTGTTAAACAGACGTGAACGGCAGGCTGAAGACATCTGCAACAGGAGGTTGCTACGTTAACTCCAGCTGCAAAGTCAGCCATCGTCAACAGCTAACACGATAATCAGTTACTGTACAACAACAGTATGACAATTACGGGAAGATAAATCGCTCAGATTTCCGTTATTAGGCCACTCAAAAACAGGCCATGTCAATCACTGGAGGTATTTTAATATTATGTTTTGCTAATGCTTAGGCCTTCCTGTGGTTTTGATCAGCCTAATGATCTCTGAAATGTCAATTGTAAGTACTAAGGTGATGCCACCAGAAATTAAATTCTGGCATCCCACCAGAACAGCTGTTTATCGGCTAAAATAAAGTCTCCAGTCTTGTAAATTCACAATATGTAATGTAACATCCATAACGTCACACCCATAATGCACCATCAAAGGTTTTAAAAGTAAGAAAGGGGGACAATTTGTTCATCACACTTAACCAGGGGCGTCACTAGACCTTATTCACTGGGGCACGTGTCAGGGCCGGTGAGGCCAGGTAAGGGACTGTGGAACCAAAAGCAGACTCAGAAGCTGATTAAAGGTTAATTAGGTTTTAATGTTGAAGAACACAAAAATAGGCAGCCAGGCAAAACTACTTGGTAGGCAGAGTCAACTTAGTAGGCGAAAAAAGCACAGGCAGCAGTACAGGCAGGGCTCAAGCAGATCTCCAGAGTGGCAAAAAACAGGCAGAGATCGGTACACAGGTAGGCCGCAGGCAGTTAAGCAAAGGGGCTAGGCAAGACTCACGTGTCAGAACAGGTAGAGGTCGGTAACAAAGAGCAAGCAAAGTCCAAGCAAAAGGTTTCCAAAAAGGTTCAGGCAAAATCACAAAGTCCAAAAACAATCCTTGGTCAAAAAACAGTAAATCCAGCAAGAACATGAGACAACGTAAGAATCCACACTGAAAGACGTGACGATCTGGCAAAGAGTGTTCCACATGGCATGGCTTAAAAGCCATGGCTGACGAGGATTGTGAAATTCTAGCGCTTATCTCGCTGGAAGCGGCATTCATGAGCGCATCTCCGTGCCTGCTTTAGTCATGACTCGAGCCTGTCACTTACCAGCCAATAAAAAAACGAGGAAAAAAAGAAAGGGGCCATAATAGCCAATCAGGAAATAGCACCTCTGTAGCTGGGTAAGATTGAACGCAACAACCAGTGAAAATCGTTAACATGATTCTTCCGAGTGTTTCGTTGTACACATACACACACACACACACACACAGTGGAAACCGCTGGAGCTTTTCACATCACTTTGAGCACAGAGTAAGTCGTCCCCTGTTTTAATGTTACAACAAATTCACAACTTATTTGACAGAAAAAATGACAAGTTGATCGCTGTTAGAGAATGTTGCCCACATAATTAGCATCTGTTTTTCAATGCTTAAGTGTTATTGTAGCCTACATTTAGCAACAGTTTACCAGCTTGTGCTCTCTCCCTCACACAGACTCACACCATGCGTAGGCTGCATGCACACATGCGGACAATTAATAATGATTTATACGTATACTGTAAGCACATTGTGGCCACACATTCTCATAATGATCTTTTTTTACCAGCTCCATTCAAATCTCACATGTATAGCACAATATTAACAATGATGAGCATGATATTAAGTTGGTATAAACAGCTTTAATTCCTTTGGAAATAGAAACATGTAATGACATGATGCTAGCTAGACATTTTTAGTTTTGAATTATGAGCCTGGTAGCCACCTAGCTAACTGAGTGGAATGCGTTTCAATCGGCATATCATGTGCTTCATGTAAACAAATTATTTAATTCAGGACTCACCAGTTCCATTACACAAAGGCAAAGACAAACTCTTTCTTCATATTCTTGTCCATTTGCCAAATCATAGTGAGTGCAAAGTGCCCTGGCTCTCAGTTTAGTCAGTAGTTTGAACCTGGTAACAACTCCGCAATCCCCTCTAACCTCGTCTTTGTTGCCTTCATGATTGCCTTTTTACGCTGGCTCTCTCTCCCTATTGTGCGTGCTCAGATGCGTTCCCAATTGAATGGAGTAGCATAACGTTTAAGTTGGATCATAATGGAGAGGACTCGAAAAGTATCATCTCCATGTAACATGCTGTTGGTGCATTTTGACAATGTAAACATTCTCTTACAAGAGTGAAAAACAGTTTGCAGTAAAGCTATTATTTATTGGCTAAATGTTGGTCCCTCCTCTGCCGCTTGGTGCCCTATGCACAGCAACACTGATCACTGTGCTTTTAACATCAGGCAACTTTTTAAACTCCTCACGTTTCCTCTCTATATTCAGCAAACTCATAGACATTCAAATAAACTCTCAGGCTTACGGATTCAGGTATTGTGGCTTCCATTATGTGACATCAGCCCCCCACAAGGGAAGTATGTAAACAAAATGTGTTAATTGCGTTAATATTTTGTAACACGTTATGTATTTCAAAACGAATCGCAGTGATTAACGTGTTAATTTTGACAGCCCTACTTACAATACAAACATGCCGTACCTACACACTGGGTGGAGTCTCCCTGCACCTGGGATAGTGTGGGTGGAGTCTCCCTGCACCTGGGCTAGTGTGGGTGGAGTCTCCCTGCACATGGGTCAGAGGGGGTGGAGTCTCCCTACACCTGGGATAGTGTGGGTGGAGTCTCCCTGCACATGGGTCAGAGGGGGTGGAGTCTCCCTGCACCTGGGCTAGTGTGGGTGGAGTCTCCCTGCACATGGGTCAGAGGGGGTGGAGTCTCCCTACACCTGGGATAGTGTGGGTGGAGTCTCCCTGCACCTGGGCTTGTGTGGGTGGACTCTCCCTGCACCTGGGTCAGAGGGAGTGAGGTCTGGGAGCAGAGATTCCTCTGATATCTTGCCCTAGGCCTTGGTCATCTGTAGGTAGATAGCCGGATTGATTGATTGCAAGAGATTATCGTGTTGACCTTCTTCGTGTGCTGGGTGCCACAGCACGCATCCTTCAGAGACCCCCAGCTGCCACGGGCCAGGAAGTAGTAGATGAAGGCGTCCAGGAAGCAGTTGGTGGACGCCAGGCTGTTGGCCACGTGGACAAACGAGTGGGCAGCCTGCTGCAGACCGCAGTTGTGTGAGTAGGTCTCGCTCAGGAACTTGAGCAGGTAGCCGAAGTGGAGCGGCGAGAAGCAGACGATGAAGATGGCGAGGCTAGCGATGATGATGCGCACTGACTGGCTCTTCCGTGCACCACCACGGTCCATCCTCCTGGCGAGGGTGCGGATCACCGTCACCGAGCAGTATGCGATGATGACGAACGGCACCGCGTAGCCCACCAACACCAGCGTCAGGATGAAGGAGAGGGGCAGCGGCCGTTCCGAGTTCTTCTGGAAGCATCTGAAACCGGACGAGTTCACTGGCGGAGCGTCTACTGAGTGGAACGTGGCGCTCAGGGAGCCGATGACCACCCAGATGCCCACACACACCACCAGCGCCTTCCATGGGGACTTAACCGCCCGCGCCCTGATGGGGTACTTAACGGCCACGTAGCGGACAACGCTGATGGCCACAGTGGTGAAGATGCTGACGTACATGTTGACGAAGTAGGTGGAGACGAAGACCAGGCAGGAGCTGACGGAGAAGGGCCAGGGGTTGAGGTACGAGTACATCCTGAAGGGCAGCGAGACCAGGACGCAGCTGTCGGCCAGCGCCAGGTTGGTCAGGTACACCATCATGTCGCTGCAGTTCCGCCACTGCCGGCAGAAGAGCACCAGTACCGCAGCGTTGACCAGGACACCAAGGACAAACGTTGGGATGGCCGTCACAATCTGGAACATCCGCACCTCCTCCGTGATGGTCAGATTACAGTGAGTCATCTTCACCCTGATACACACAAAATCACGGTCAATGTCAAAGTGAACTTTATCATCCCTCAAGGGGAAATTTGTGTGGTCATGGCACATCTCATCACAACATAAATATTCAGAGATGTAGACAAAACAGTAAACACATAAACATAACAGAAGAAAAAGAAAGAAACCAATAATACAGATCATGGAAATTATGATCTCTCTATTCATATATCTCTCTATTTTTCTCTCTATCCCTCTCTCTATCTATATATATATTTTTCTCTCTCTCCATCTCTCTCTCTATCCATATATCTATCTATTTCTCTATCTCCATCTCTCTCTATCTATATTTATCTATCTCTCTATCCCTCTCTCTATCCATATATCTATTTCTCTCTCTCTCCATGTAGCAACACAAAGAGCCCAGAAGCTGTACAGACAGGCCTTCTCTAACGCTGCCCTTTTCTAGTTAGTTTTTTCTGAATGCATAAACACTAACCGTGATTCTTATATCACAATTTCTAAAATGATTCATTTGTATAGCAAAACCACTCACTGAGTTTGCAAAACTAAAAGCACAAACACTGAACACAAAACACTCAGCTTGCAATTTTGTAACACACACTTTGCACAACTGTAGGTACAATCCACTGCACAGCACTCTTTTTGCAGCTGTAAACAAAACTCACTGCTTTACACTCAATTTCCAAATGATCAACACATTCCTAGCAGATCTATACACGTATGTATGGCTATTATTTACACTATTCTGCCAACTCTCTAGAGGACATTGCATGTGTGACAGGACCGAGAACTGAGCATCAAAACTCTTGTTACTACCTTTAGAAGATTAGGCAGGACAGGCAGTCTGAAGGACAGGCGGAGGCAGAATTATAATCCATACAAAGTTTTATTATTTTATTTTCTCAATAACTTAGCAGGTAACAGTAGAATGGTACTAACAGTGGGCCCACTACATTCACCACAGGTCAGGCTACGCAACACATAGAGACAACAGACTGACAGGCTAACTGGATTGAGCTTACTGGATGTATACAAACCATTTGGGGCGCTATCCCGTACTTCAAGGGATCAATAAAAGGAAATTACAAAACAAAACAATAAGAATTACAGAAATTATAAGCAAACCAAAACCCACAGCAAACCAAAGAAAAATATCAGACACCACAGCAAACCAAAGCAAATAAAGAAACACCACAGCACACAAGCAAAAGGATTTAGCACCAAATAACATACACATTTACCCAAGCATAGCCACCAGCAAAGCGGAGCCAGCATGCAGACAGCACAATAATTAAACACAAGCAGTTAAACACTAACATTGACTAAACAAAACAAAAGCGACAGAATACAAACACATACATGTACATGCTCGTTCTCACACACAAACACGCACACACACATGCACCGCAACCAAACAAATTGAAGCACAAGCACCCACAGATAGCAGATACCCTTCAGCTGACGATAGTCGGCAACAATCTGTTGCATGCTGAGGAAATGACAGGGCCTTAGCAGAGGCAAGCTAGGCTAGAAAACGCCAAGCGGAACAGAACAGCAGCAGTCCATGAATAGCCTACAACAAATAGAGCGTCAATACAATGTCTTAATTAACATCAAATACTGAAATACTACCATAATAAACCTACCATGCAATTACGAGAGAGCGAGGAGAGAGGCCTACCCAAGCGCTAGGATGAGATGAATGACTGCTGTAACAATGCCCAAAGCTTTAGCTATAACTACCATGGCCAACATCAGACAACGGCAAAAAAAAACGCTAACAAAGTAAATATCTTACCTGAAAGGGGAGCTTAGCAAACCCACGATTATGAGTATCCGGAATCCCTTAACTAACAACGTAGTTGGGAGACAATGACCAGACACGGAGCTGGAATTCGCAGCGTTTACGGAGGAGCAGCTTTCCGCCATTGACCACTGCACCCTATTTATGGAGCCGTGTTAATTCCCCCATTTACGAAAGGGGCGAGGCAGCCATGGGAACCAGACAGCCCCACTGCTCCGAGTCATTCTGTCACATTCTACCCCACCAACTTGAGTCACCGTCCCGGTGACAAACCACTAACACTAGGAGGGTGAAAATGACCTAATTCTCCATGGGTTGAGAGCCTGTCACACTACGTGGAAGGGTCTGCGACACTTCCCCAACCGGCCAAGGTAGTCGGTGGAGATTGGAATGGTGACCCGGTCCCACTCGGGTTGTCCTCCGCTGTACTACCTGCCCAGCCTGAGCCGATTGGTTAAAGTATCTGATGCAGGGAAGTCGAAGCATTCTGCTTCATTTACGTCTGCCGGTGCGTCCTCTGCTAACACGGTTGGAACACAGCCCACTGGCCCTGCAGCAGTGGGAATGCCCCCCATTTCTGATCTGGCAGAGATTTTAGATGGCCCAGGGACTACAGCAACTAGGTTGTCACCCTCAGAGTCGCTGCTGGGATGTGGAGAAGCAGGAACCTGCGGTCTAATGTCAGCCTGGGGTTCACTCCCCACCCAAGCCTTCAGCAGCGTCCGATGGACTTGCTTGGCCTGCTGCAAATTGTCAACAGGTGCTATGGTGTACACAGAGCCCCCCTCTGGTGGTACCTTCAGTACCATGTGCATGACTGGACTCCACAGATCTTGGATCTTGTGCCTGCCCCTTACATTCATATCGCGCAGGCACACTCGCTGGCCTTCCACTAGTGGCCAATCATGAATGTGTGCATCGTGGCGGGCCTTACGACTATCAGTTGCCACCTGAAGTCATTCTCGCACGCCCTCAAAGGCCAGTCGAAGCGCTCGCACTGGCCATTCCCGGCCGGGTGGTAGGGAGTGGTGCGAGACTTCTGCACGCCATAAAGGACACAGAGCTGCTGGATGAGGAGCGATTCACTCCTGGCCGGCTGTCCTTGGCGAGTTGGCACCGCTCGCATTGCTGACACCACCGAGCTACGTGTGCCGACATACCTGGCCAATAGCAACGCAATCGTAACAGTTCAGTCGTCCGCTCAATGCCACTTCTCACGCTCACGTCCGGATGTACGAAGACTGACTTGAACGTGAGAATGTGCGGTCCTCCACGCAAACTTCATGTCTGGCGTACGCACATTTCCAATGTGTATCGTCAGTTGGCGACACTTAGAGGCAATGCAGCGCAACAACATTAGTTGATCGCAAGTCTAGGCCTTTATTTGCACAGTATATTGTGAAACGTGGGTTATTAAAAATGATAACACTTTCGAAAGTAGGCCTATGTTTCTTTATAAATGGACATGCAACATGCTGAAAAGTTATGCAACAACCGATCTGTAATGACAACTGTAGACTTATTAGAGGATACGAATAGGGGAATGTGAAACCTATAGCCTACACATATAGATAGAATAGATAGGCTGCCTAATAAGCGCGGATATAAGCTATTTCCCTTAGTGTGATTGACTGCATAGGATACTTTGACTTTCCTCGAGTAAGCATTTGCATTATTGTTGTCACACTTGTGTGCAAATATGGGGATATGATCAGGCATGGACATATTGAGGAAGAGGTCAAAATAGCTACGGTAAATGTTAGCAGAATGAAGAGGGACGTTTCATGGAGGGAGGGCTGTTGTGTGTGTGTGTGTGTGTGTGGAGGGCTGGGTGGGTGCTGCTCCTGCTCCTTCGCTTTCGATTGACATGCATTTGAGGGTTTCTCTGCAACATGCATCAGTAGCAAAGAAGCCATCTGCATTTTACATTGCGCTATTCGATTGTCGTCGACGCGGAGAGGAGAAAAATTAAATAAGTTATCCACAACAAATCAACGAGTGGTCGGCCTCAGAACGCACTCAACTTTTTGGCCAAGAAAAGGCTGGTGTGTTCTGCCACCAGTTTGTGCAAGGGCCCAGCCAATTTGGCAAACCCTTCCACAAACTGCCGATAGTAACTGAAACAAAGAAACGGCCGCAAGTCAGTGACGGTCTTAGGTTGCTGCCACTGAGCTACTGCGTCAATCTTACCTGGGTCAGTGGCAACACCCTGGTCCGACACGACATGGCCCAGGTACTTAACCTGACGCAGAAGAAAACTGCACTTACTCAGGTTAGCCTTGAGGCCCTGTTCCTGTAGCCGACCAAGCACCAACTCCAGCCTCTCCAAATGCTGTTGTATTGTTGATGAAAACACCACAATATCGTCCAGGTACAATAAAAGGCATTGACACTGCTGGTCACCAAATAGCCGTTGCATCAACCGCTGGAATGTTGAGGGAGTGTTGCAAAGCCCAAAAGGCATCCGATTCCACTCAAACAAACCAAACGGTGTGCAAAAGGCTGTCTTTGCTTTGTCCTGCTCTGTGACTGGGACCTGGTTATAGCCACTGGCTAAGTCCAAAGTGGAAAACCACTTGGCTCCAGTCAGGGCATCCAAAGACTCCTCAATCCTCGGTAGAAGAAAAGCATCCTTACGCGTTTTAGCATTAAGCTGCCTATAATCCACACATAGCCGTAAAGAGCCATCTTTCTTGCGGACAAGGACGATTTGAGAGGCGTACGGACTTGAACTTTCCCTAATGACCTGAGACTCTAATAACTGATTTATGTGCGCTTTAACCATTTCATAATCGGAGGGTGGTATACAGCGATATCTCTGCCTTATGGGCGTCTCATCCAAAAGAGGAATATCATGTGACAACAGACTAGTGTAGTACCAGTCACTGTCATCCACTGAGAACACTGATTGATACTTTCCAAGCAATGCCCGAATCTGTTCTTGTTCAGAGCCTGCCAACGATGGCAACTCAATAGCCTCTATCTGCTCCTGGATAGAAGGCTTCGCTACCTGGGCGGTCTGAGAGGTTGCAGTAACAGGCGAAACCTCTGTCACCCCTGTGGGCAAACTTACTATGTGAATGCACTGCAACACGCCTAGGGAAGTGCGGGGATACAGCAAGACATCGGTAGTACCAACATTGACGACAGGAATGGATGCCGTGCCATGGACCACTGGTACTAGAGAAGGTGAAGCCAGCAATCCTAGAGGCAGCCCGAACTCTGAGGGTTCAAACAATACAATACCAGCAGCCAACTGAGTCAAACAAGTGGCTGAAACAAACTTCACAGTGCCACCAGGAATGCGGCAGGTTCTTCTACCCTGAACCTTAGCCCGGCCCAGGCTGTGAGGAAGCTGGGTCTCTGCCCGATGGCAGCTTTGGAAGGCCTGAAAAAGGGATGGGGCTTGCGAAATCAATGGCACTTCGAACAGTGACCCACCATATTGACCAAAAAATTCACAATAACACTTCCGGAGAACATTCAATCCCAATACACCTGGGTCCTTAGAAACCTGGCTGCCGGGAGGATCTTTTACAACCAGTATGCCACAGTTGGGCAGCAGCTTGCCACAGAGCTCTACCCCCAGTTGAGCATAGCCGAGATAACGAATGGCCAGTCCATTTGCTGCCCGGAGTTGCAACCACTGACATGGCCGTAGGTTGCCCTGCTCCTGGTTCTCAAGATATCTATGAAAAAATGTTTCTGTAACCGTAGTTACCATGGAACCAGTGTCAATTAGACAAGGTACAGGGACCCCCCCCAATACAAACATCCAGGTGAGGGCAAGATAACATCCCACCCAGACTCCCAGACCCCTCTGAGCCTATCGATTCCCCTCCGAAACTGTGGCTCGACAACTTGGTGGGTACTAGTTTTCCGGCAAGGTAGCGGAGGGCTGTGGGCAGTCCCTGTCAGACGGGGCAAGGGATTGAGAACGAGGGTAAACACGCTCCACCTCACATTCCCGTGCATAATGACCGGGACGATGACACCGGCGGCAAATCACTGGCTGCTGGGCACGATAAGGACAACATGACTGAGTCTGCCCTTGCATCAGCGCAAGGCTCTGGGTCAACTGGGCCAATTGCTCTTGCTGTTGTTTCAGCAGCTGCTTTATTTCATTAATTTCTTAAACATTTTTATCAGAATAACTATCCGCAGATGGCCGAGGCGACCCCTGGACACCATATTGAATAACGTGTCCTCTAGCGCCCCTGGACACCATATTGAATATCGTGTGCAGTTGGGAGGGAATAACTCCTTCCTCTAGCGCCCCCGGGGAGACCTTCACGCTCGCAGCGCATTGCCTCTGCACGCACCTCCAATAAAGTGGAAACTGGCTCCCTTCGCACAAATTGCTTCAGCTCTCGACACAATGCACTATCCAACACATGCTCGGTAAACTGGTCACGCAGCAACACCTCGGAATTTGGAACTGCATCAGGAGCAGACTGTTTTACCCGGTCCATTAAGCTCAAAAGTGCTAAAGAAAATTCTTGTAACGTCTCACCCTCCTGTGAGAAAAGAATGCTTCCTGTAGCGCGACATACGATTTTGAACATCCATACAATTCCCTCAATATGGCGATAATCTTCTCTGGGTCATTCCACACTAGAGCAAAATTGTATTTCTTCCCCGGCCTCTCCTCATAGATGGTCAAATAGAAAGAAGGCCTGATCGACTACAGTCAAATGGCGAGCACGCATACACGCCTGCGCTTCCTCTATCCATTCATCAATGTTCAAGCCGGACCTTCCACTGAAGGAAGGACACTTACGGTCTCTCGGCACAAACACCAGTCTCTCCGCAATGGGGGCGCTACCAGAATTAGATGTTGATGGTGAGCCATCGGGAGGCACAGCTGGCGTACGCTCTTGGCGCAATTTTTAATTGTCTGCTCGCAATTGTGACACTAACTGTCTAAGTTCTGCCAACTGCTCTTCCATTATTATTCAACAGGGGTGCACTTACTAGACAGATGGTGAGAAGTCAAGTTCGCCCGAGGAGACCTTCCAATGGTAGCTGCTGCTGTTCTGTTCTAACCACTCACAGAGAGAGAGAGAAAAAGACAGAGAGAGAGAGAGACACACACAATCCAAATAACCACTCATACACACCACGATAGAACACACACTACCCGTTACACAGACACCTCCGCCATGATTCAGACTTGACCCAGCTCGCAGTGCCAATTGTGACAGGACCGAGAACTGAGCATCAAAACTCTTGTTACTACCTTTAGATTATGCAGGACAGGCAGTCTGAAGAACAGGCGGAGGCAGAATTATAATCCATACAAAGTTTTATTATTTTATTTTCTCAATAACTTAACAGTAGAATGGTACTAACAGTGGGCCCACTACATTCACCACAGGTCAGGCTACACAACACATAGAGACAACAGGCTGACAGGCTAACTGGATTGATCTTACCGGATGTATACAAACCATTTGGGGCGCTATCCCGTACTTCAAGGGATCAGTAAAAGGAAATTACAAAACAAAACAATAAGAATTACAGAAACTAGATGTACCGCAGAGTGGTACAAAATATGACCGCCGCCTAGTCCAGCACATTTTTTCCACAAAAATAAATCACGCTGAAAGGCCTATATGATTCTAACTGTCTCACTAAATTGCATTATCCACACGCAATTCTCACTGGTATCTGCTAACAAGTACCAAAACATGATTAGTTCATAGATTTCACATGTAAAATTAATTTTATACAACCCCACCCCCATCTTGCCTGTTCATAATTCTGAGAAATTCTTGAATTGTGTGCATGTGTGTCTGTACATGTTTATGTGTGTGTGTGTGTGTGCGTGCGTGCTTGTGTGTGTGCCTGCGTATGTGCCTGTGTTTGCATGTGTACATATGTCTACTGTGTGAGTATGTGTCATTGTATGATTACTGTGAATGTATGTGTGTACGTGTGTATCTGTTTATGCACATGTGTGCATCTGGAATGGGTTAACATGACCCCTGGAGGCAAACATACGGAAAAAATTGGTCATCCTAGGCCCTACGGTTCTCAAGATATTCACAGAAAACTGTGTCTGCCCTACCCTCCTTTCGGGGGGTCCAGTCCAGCGGGGGGGCTACAGATCAAAACGAAAAATGATGGTTCCATGCTATCCATGTGGGGTTACATGCCCACCAAGTTTCGTATACCCCGGTCTTTCAGTGTCCTACACATAAATTATTTTATTGTAAGGCCCCCCATTAACGAAAGTCATAATGATCCTACACTTTCAATTTTGTGCAGTTTTGACCATGTCAGCCAGAGATATTGTGATGAAAACACCTAATTTTTTGCTTTTTAATTTTTAACTAGGTGGCGCTATACATAAAATAAGTGGTAATGGGATGGGTTGACATGCCCCCTTAAGACCAACATACAAAAAAAAAGGTGGCCCTACGGTTCTCAAAATATTCACAGAAAACTGTCTCCGGCCACCTACAGGCCAGTTGGTGTATAGTAACATAAATTAATTTATTGTGTGGCCCCCCATGAACGGAATTCCCCGAAACTTGCGTGCATTCAGAGGGTGTCATAATGATCCTACACTTCCTGCAGTTTTTTCATGCAGTTTTGACTATGTTAGGTCACAGATACCTGCGATTACAACACCTAATTTTTACTTTTTTGTGTTTAACTAGGTGGCGCTATACATGAAATGAGTTTATGGAATGGGTTGACATGGCCCCTTGAAATCAACATACAAAAAAATGGTTCTTCTAAACCCTACGGTTCTCGAGATATTCACAGAAAACTGTGTCTGCCCTACCCTCCTTTCGGGGGTCCAGTCCAGCGGGGGGGCTACAGATCAAACGAAAAACGATCATAATTATAAGCAAATCAAAACCCACAGCAAACCAAAGAAAAATTTTAGAGACACCACAGCAAACCAAAGCAAATAAAGAAACACCACAGCACACAAGCAAAAGGATTTAGCACCAAATGACGTATACACAGTTACCCAAGCATAGCCACCAGCAAAGCGGAGCCAGCATGCAGACAGCACAATAATTAAACACAAGCAGTTAAACACTAACATTGACTAAACAAAACAAAAGCGACAGAATACAAACACATACATGTACATGCTCGTTCTAACACACAAACACGCACACACACGTGCACCGCAACCAAACAAATTGAAGCACAAGCACCCACAGATAGCAGATACCCTTCGGCTGACGAAAGTCGGCAACAATCTGTTGCACGCTGCGCAAAGGAAACTTACGGTTCTTCGATGTTGGCCCCGGCGGGCGTGAAGTCGTCGTCCGCGGCGCTGAGCCGACGATCGCTCGCCTACCGCTTTCCTAGACCTAGCCCCGCAGCCCTGCCTAATTTTGGATTAAACAATGCCCTCTAAGTATTTATGCCGAATAAATGTAGTGAAAAATGGGACGCAAGGCCGTTTGCGGCCATACAAATGAGACAAATAAGACAAGCGTGTCAATCAAAGGGTACACAGACGACCGGTTAAAGGGCCAGTGTTGATTTCTCCCATCAAAGCATTTATGAACATGCTTTTTATGCCAATTGTCTATTTGTAATTGTAATTAATGTTCATTTGTTTGTTGTTTATTAAAGCATGGCTTTATTTCAACCAGCTTTTATAGTGTGTTCATTTATTAATTGTTTATTAAAGCATGGATTTATTTCAACCAGCTTTTATGGTGATTTTTGTCCTTCACAAAAACAGACAGAGTATTTAAGCAACTAATGTTTATATTTATTAAAGACAATTTTTTTTATAAGAAAACTATACATACTTAAGTGGTTGCTGAGAGGAGGAGAGACTGGAAGAGGGGACCACTTAACACACAATGGGACAGAGCGGTTGCACTTTAAACACACCGATTTACACTTCAAATTTCAGTACAGTATTTTTATCACAGCAACCCAAGGGTCTTGCAAAGATACCTACGTTTTCAGATGTTAATTTGATGCATTATTTCGAATGCGAGAGGCCTCTTTAGGAGGCTACACAATCTGTGCCCATTCATTTCAATGCATTCTTATGGAAATCGCAGTTACACTTTAAACACAAAGTGTGTATATTTACGCTTAGAATTTCGCTACAGCATTTATATCACAGCCACCCAAGGGTCTCACGAAGATAACTACGTTTTCAGATTTTAATATTATGCATTATTTCGAATTTGAGAGGGCTCATTAAGAGGCTGTGTTTTCCATTCATTCCAATGGGCAACGATCACGGTTACACTTTATACAGAAAGTTTGTATATTTACGCTTAGAATTTCACTACAGCATTTATATCACAGCAACCCAAGGGTCTTGCAAAGATACCTACATTTTCAGATTTTAATTTGATGCATTATTTCGAACGTGAGAGGCCTCTTTAGGAGGCTACACAATCTGTGCCCATTCATTTCAATGCATTCGCGGTTACACTTTAAACACAACGTTTGTATATTTACGCTTAGAATTTCGCTACAGCATTTATATCACAGCCACCCAAGGGTCTCACGAAGATAACTACGTTTTCAGATTTTAATATTATGCATTATTTCGAATTTGAGAGGGCTCGTTAGGAGACTGTGTTTTCCATTGATTCCTATGGGAAACGATCGCGGTTACACTTTAAACATAAAGTTTGTATATTTACGCTTCGAATATCGCTACAGCATTTATATCACAGCTACCCAAGGGTCTTACGAAGATAACTACGTTTTCAGATTTTAATCTTATGCATTTTTCCAAACGCGAGAGCTTTCGTTAGGAGGCTACACAATCTGTGCCCATTCATTTCAATGCATTCGCGGTTACACTTTAAACATAAAGTTCGTATTTTTACACTTCGAATTTCGCTACAGCATTTACATCACTGCTAAAGTTGTCCGACCACATACAAAAAACATAACTTACGTGTTGTTTAGATATGAGAAACTTTTACTACGAGCCGTGAAAAGTAGAGTGTCTAGAGCGGGAGAGACGACCGTAAACTTCAACTCAAAACTTCGCGCTAGGGAATTCAGCCAATCACGGACCAGAATGTAATAGAACAAGCCAATGAAACATTGCAAGGTTTGTTGTAAAGGCGGGACATGCAAATAAGACAAGCCAATGACGGGCCAGACAAATGAGACACAGATAAGACACGGGTAAGGAGAAGAAGCCGATCCCGGAAGAGGAAAACGACAGTGCCTTAGCAGAGGCAAGCTAGGCTAAAACACGCCAAGCAGAACGGAAGAGAACAGCTTAGTCCATGAATAGCCCTCCGTCCCACGGAACTGACAACTGACACTTCGCTGCAACACAAACAATTATATGTATTCACCTCTATTCACACACAATGAGGCATTATTTTCAGTTGTGATTGAGCTGTCTATTTGGAGAATCTACAACAGGTCTGCACAATGAATTTTGAAAGGCAACTGCGACTATTGTACGTCTGCCCCATTTCTGATACCGTGGGGGAAGAAAATTAAACCGTGGGGGGCCGCCACTACCAAATCAACATAGAGGAAACACTGCGGGGTCATCCCTATGTTCCCCAGGTCCTATGTTCCCCGCTCGGGGTTAGGGTTAGGGTTTTAAAAAAGGGTCCTATGTTCCCCAGTCCCATACAAAGCGGGGAACATAGGACCGGGGAACATAGGACCCGGGGAACATAGGTACGCTCCCCTGAAATACTACCATAATAAACCTACCGCGCAATTACGAGATAGCGAGGAGAGAGGCGCTAGGATGAGATGAATGACTGCTGTAACAATGCCCAGAGCTTTAGCTATAACTACCATGGCCAACATCAGACAACGAAAAAAAAAAAAAATGACAAAGAAGTCCGCACACTCGAGCTCCATTATTTATTTATTTTTATTCACCACATGTGACGTTTCGGGACACACTGCCCTTCCTCTGTAGCCAACATCAGACAACGGCAAAACGCTAACAAAGTAAATATCTTACCTGAAAGGGGAGCTTAGCAAACCCACGATTACTGAGCAGAGCAGTGGATGAGTGCACGCCGGACAACACAAGCCGTATCAGTGCTAAAAAGTAAACAGAACGTTCTGACAGCCCCACTGCTCCGAGTCATTCTGTCACACATGTGATGTAGACGAAATTTTGAGACGACACAATGTAGACTGATTTTTTTTCTCATTAAAATTGCTATTTTTGTTTTAACTTGGAAAAACACACTTGTGTAAACATGTGTGTAAATAAACAGTGTAAATAAAACATAAACATAAACAGTGTAAATAAAAAGTATGACCTCAAACTGACATAGCCTGTGCACAGAGAAAGCAAAAGCCAGATATGTTTTTTATTCATACCATCCATGAGTAATTTGTTGGCACATTGTGTGCTAATTATTGTGATGGCTTTGATACGAAAACACAATTTTACGAATGTGTGAAGAGTTAAGCAAGGTGTGTTAGCTTTTGCAAGAGAACTACAATGTTTTGCTTGGTGAAAGGTTTTCCTATTTGTGTGTAGAGTTTTGCAAAAATAGCCAATAGTTACAAAAAATGTGCTGAAGCAATAATGTAATATAAAACTCTAATACATCAAGACAAATGAAGCACAACTGGGATAATCAGGAGATGAGTGGAACTTATTAGGAAATACTACGTGGTGCCATTTAGGCAGCTGGAAGTTCTTGGCACAAAGTGCAGTTTAGTTTAGGAGAGCAGTAAACCAAACAACCACTGAGAGCACCGAGTTTCTCATGGAGAGAAAGGCTTTCCTAAGAAGAACTCCAGCACTCTGGATTCAGGATTGCAGTCCAGAGTATAACCATATATAAGTAGTTGTTTAAACCTCAAATATCTAATGTGGTTAAAATTATTATTATTATTATTATTATTATTATTAATGTTTATTTGATATGGACATAGCAATTACATTGGACAACCCAGATGCATTGTTTGAGTGTTTATAGCACAGGTGCTAATTCGCAACACTTGTCCATAGGCGGCTTTTGAAAAGGTAGAGCAATTAAAATCTCAAGAAAGGAAAGAGGAAAAACCAGTCAAAGATAGAAAAAAAAAACAGAAAGGAAAAAAGAGATCAGAGAAATACAAACAATTTTCAATGTAAGGAACATAAATAAGATACAGAGCAAAGGCAATCTGAGCAAGCAGTCAAGTTAGGGACTGTTCGTTATTTATTTAAGGGGCCACCGGAGGAGTTTTGGGGAGCGTTAGTCAAAAAAGACGTGACCCTCCCTCGCCAGCAAGACATTTTTCTATGACCCTCCAAAGTGATTGAGAAAAAACGCATGACCCTCCCCAACAATTTATTGATGCCTTCTGTCTACTGGGTCAATTTGGGAGCTTGCATGCTACCACTCCTTCCTTGAAATGCCTTGAAAAGACTGTCGTTTGCACAATTTCACAAATATTCACCGGGACAGAAACATACCTGTCAACTTTTTCCAGGTTTATCACGTATTTGAACTTTTCCCCCCGCTGTCTTAGGAGGAGCTGCAGGGCCGTCGCAAGGGGGTGCGAGGTCCTTTCACTTACGTGCATGAAATCATGCGATAGCCTACTTTACATGTACCTACCTGTCGGTGCATAATAGTAGGCTAATAGGCTACACAAGCTTGTGAGGGGGAATTGTATAGCCTATAGCTGAGTCACATAGGCTATTTGGCCATAAGCCGTTTAGGCTAGGCTACATCACAAAACCAAACTAGTGTAACAAAGCACTTTAACAGAGGGAATTGGGCATGAATCATTGTGCTGAACGCTATTTGTCAATGAGCAGAAACACACTCGACATTCAAACTATTGATAAGATGTGCACTATGGAAACTGGTCTGTAGGCTAACATTGGACAAATAAATGACATTGACTCGCCATATCCTGACTCAGAATAAAAAACATTTTCTTGCTTACTTTGCCGCAAACTCAGCCATGAAATCATGGGCGTGCATGTAGCCTAACGCATTTTTCGATTTATAGAAAGGTCCGATGCCAGCCACTGATCGCAATTTAAAAGTTCGGTGAGGTTCGTTCAATCTTTTTAAGTTTTAAGTGCCTATCTAGGCCTATCTGTCCCCTTTTGAATTATATCTCGAGCCTATTAGAGGTATCACACAGTGCGTTATGATATGAAAAAACGTCAGGATAGATTTTTATAGACGGTTATGAGGAGCAATGTTTGAGTCCTTTGTTAAAAGCTTTTCTGTTAGTTTCTAACTTTAGCTCAGTGGGTAGAGAATTCCAAAGTTTAGCCCCCTTTACAGAGAGAGCAGACTGGCAGAAAGAAGTCTTGCATCTAGGGATGGAAAATAGCCAGGAGGATGGGAAACACACTCGCCTGGCCAGACATTTCACTCTGCTGCACTCTGACCTGCCCCATGTCACAAGGGAAGCCTTTAGTGGTTAGCAGGCCCGTAGCCAGCTTTGGGGTCACTAAGGTCAAAATAACATTTAAAACGTTTTTATTTCTTTAACCTTAAATGACATACTTAATATCCATAGTATTGTAGCGTTGGTGGATGTACATGTCTAATGACATTAGACAGTACTGCAGCAATCTCACCCTCAGACAAGAATCACCTTTGGCCAGGACCGCCATTTATTGGAACAGGAAGACTCAAACACATTCAGACATACTAGGACAGGGCAACACAGGGGTAGTCTCAGCCGCACATGCTACACACAATAAGGGTTTACCACACACATCAACACGGGGATAAACACATGAGGTACAACCAAAGAGACTAACACGCTAACAAATACACAACATGGTACACGCAACTACAACTATTATAACCGACATTACACATTCTAGCATTCACTCGCACTGCATTCTGGGAGACACTCATTCAACGTTAAACATGTACATCCACCGACGCTACAGTATTTTACTGCTCTGTAATGTTCTAATGACATTCGTTCAGCAAGGCACATTCATATAATGGCTCCACATAGCCTATCTTGCTGCCTGAACTATCAATTCTTTGATAATACAGTTTTTTCTGATTGCTTAAGCACTTTTTGCTTTTGTAACTATGGCTTTTTTTGCAAAACTCTACACACAAATAGGAAAACCTTTCACCCAATCAGCAAAACATTGTAGTTCTCTTGCAAAAGCTAACACACCTTGCTTAACTCTTCACACCTTCGTAAAAATAGTGTTTTTGTATCAAACAGTAAACACAAGCCATCACAATAATAAGCACACAATGTGCCAACGAATTACTCACTGATGGTATGAATAAAAACACATCTGGCTTTTGCTTTCTCTGTGCACAAGGTAGACTATGTCAGTTTGAGGTCATACTTTTGTCATAGTTCTGTAAACATACAGGGATCCAAACTTCAAGTATTGGTGTTTATTTACACACATCAAAACAAACACAAAGGTGTTTTCCCAAGTCAAAACACAAAATAGCAATTTCACTGAGACAAAAAAAATCAGTATACATTGTGTCGTCTCTCTCAAAACTTTGTCTACATCACATGCAATGTCCTAGTCCAAGGCACATTAGGAAAATATATTCTGGAATGCCGTATCCAGGCCTGACATGACAATATCCCCACATGTAGACTGATTTTTTTGCCTGTAAAAGGGCTATTTCTTCCTCTAACTTCACCTCCTTGTCCTTGTCATCCTCTCTCATTCGCTTCTTCACCTCTGCGTCCTCTTCCTCCTCCTCTTCCCCCTACTTCTTCACCTCCACATCCTATTCTTCGGCCTCCTCTAATTCTTACTCTTCTCACTCTTCCTGCTCCCTCCATTGTACATTACATGTGGCTTATTTATAGTGCTTATTGCAAAGTGAACTAATTATCTAAAACAGTTTTCACATGAGAAAGTGTGCCAGAGAGTTGGCAAAATAGTGTAAATAGTGTAAATAATGTGTATAGATTTGCAAGGAGTGTGTTGATCATTTGGAAATTGAGTGTAAAGCAGTGAGTTGTGTTTACAGTTCTGCAAAAGAGTGCTGTGCAGTGGATTGTGCCTCCAGTTGTGCAAAGTGTGTTACAAAATTGCAAACTGAGTGCAAAGCAATGTTTGTGCTTTTAGTTTTGCGAACTCAGTGAGTGGTTTTGCTATAAGAATTAATAGTTTTAGAAATTGTGCTATAAGAATGTTTATAGAGTTTAAGCATTCAGAAAAAACTGTAACTAATTAAACACTGTCCATCCCGAGAAAATAAGCTACATAGTGGAGGGCAAACATGTCAAAATGATTTTTTATAAAACACAGCAGATGCATTTCTGGCTAAAATATCCTAATTTACATCATCAGCCCCATGAGGGAGAGAGGGGAGGCGGCCAGCAGGGAAGAATGGAGGAGGACAGACAGGAGAGGGATGGAGAAGAGGGAATACAGAGAGGAGAGGGATGGAGAGGTGGAATACAGAGAGGAGAGGGGTGGAGAGGTGGAATACAGAGAGGAGAGGTGGAATATAGAGGAGAGGGGTAGAGAGGTGGAATATAGAGGAGAGGAGTGGAGAGATGGAATATAGAGAGGAGATGGGTGGAGAGGTGGAATATAGAGAGGAGAGGGGTGGAGAGGAGAGCCATACAGTCAGAACAGGACAGAGGGCAGTATTTGTGAGTCATTAGAATTTTTCAGAAGATCAGACTTTCAGTCGAAACACCAATAACGTTTTTTGTTTTTTTGCCAATAGCACTTTTAGGTGCTGCTATTTTCATTCATAGCAGTGTTTCCCATACATTGACTAATCTGTGGCGGGGCGCCACAAAATAAAAATCGGCCGCCACAGATTATTATTCTATGTTTAATTTAATTTAATTTAAATATAAGGTCAAATCCTTGCATTGCCATTGAGCTGCGTTTTTTACGTGAGTGAGTGCGCAGCCAACGTCAACATACAGTAGTTCTTTGCCGACAGTCCTCGGCCTTGTGGATAAAACAAAAGGTGAAGTGAAATCTGCAACTATTTCGGATACATCACAAATAGTGAAGGCAAGCCATCAGGTACACAGAGGCCCGTTTGTGAAATATGTTTCAAAGCAGTAGGCTACGCATGGAACTTGGCTAAACACCTCACAGACATATCCCAACATTTTTGTTTAAAGAACGACAGGTTAACGAATATGCTATAGAAAACACGACTACATGGTTAGTGGCAAGTTCTTCTCTTCTGTTTTAGTCTAGCCTAAGTGAAAGCGAGTATGGTTCTCTGGGATAAAGTTTAACCTTCCTTCATCAATGAATTTTTGAGACATAATGAGCTGTAATCATTTTGTGAGACATAACGAGCTGTAATCATAGGGTGCTAACATTGATGAAAGTGCAATGTTCACGCCAGAATAACATTACCATAACTTGTAAACAATCTATTTCATGTTCGGTCAGTACTACTGGTAATATTTGTCATGGCATGTAGACTGCAATTTGTTCAATAAGTATTGTCCAGATGTAGGATAGGCTACCCGAAATGCACTAATTAAAGCCCACAGCATCAAAGCGTGTTGAGTCCTAATAATAATAGCGGGTTATTGTTACGTGGTAGCAAATCATGTTATCAAAGAAATAGACGTAGGCTAATGTAGGAATGCACACAGACATATTGCAACAGGTAATGGTGTAGGCCTATCTGACGAAGACCTGAGTGGTTGGAACGTCGCACTTGTACACTGGGCGCAAAGAAGACTATCCTCACATTTTTCCCTTTGCAACTGTCAAAGAAATCCCATGAATCCTTTATTGGCAAAACACAACACAATGTAAATGACCTATAACAAAAAATAAAGGACTTAATCACACAAAGTAGGCCTACTATTTTACTGAATATAAAAATAATAATTATGTAGGAAGTTTAGAACCCAGAATTGACCTGCACACTACAAAAGTGCACCGAATTCAACACAAATTACTAAATACACTTGGAGGAGGTATGAGTCCTTTCTTTTCCAGATATCTTAGGATTTCGCCGTAGTATCGTTTCAGTATCGAGCATCGTGATATTTATGGCAGGTATCGTATCGAAGTCATCATTTTGGTATCGTGACAACACTAGTTTGGATGTTGAATTTAACATGCTTTTAAAGTGACAGGCACTCAATTAGACCTATACACTACCAAGACGATCTTAATCCCCCCCCCCTCCCGTTGTTCAAGTCAGCTACCGCCACAAATTGAATCCAATTCTGTGGGAAACACTGCATAGCATACACAGATGCAACATAACCCTATTTGAAGTGCACCGCCCTATCTCAAGCACTTACCTGACTGTGAAATTATTCCCGTGGGGTTTGGCTTCCTTTCTAAACAATCGATTGCCTTTCTGTTTCTTTTGATTTTTCTACTGTAGAACAAATACAGAAAAAAAGCACCTGGAGCCTCACAGTCCTGAAAAGCGGACATTTGTGGTGAGCTGAACCCACACCTCAGTAAGTTTTACCCGTTTACAGTTTTCAGATTTGTCTAGTTTACAAGACAATAGTTTACGAAACATCTGCAAGTGGTGTCGTGGTATTACAGTCCTCACACAGATTAACCAGAAACATGAGGATGGGCATCTTATTCCAAGTAAACGGAGCGGCCTGTGGGAGGTAGCCTACTAGACTGTGCTTGTCTTGTCGAATTCTTGCAATCTGAATATTTGGAAGGTCAGTAACATTTTGAGGCCCGTCCTTAATAAATAACTGCACCTGTAAGTACAGTGCAGTCATACTACAGTGTACAGTACATTACAGTAGTATTTTCATGTCCAAAATACTGTCTTTCTGTAGTAAAGTACAGTACTATGCAGTGTTGAGTCAATAT
The DNA here is from genome assembly GCF_017589495.1 of Alosa alosa. NCBI lineage: Eukaryota > Metazoa > Chordata > Actinopteri > Clupeiformes > Clupeidae > Alosa > Alosa alosa. The sequence continues at coordinate 32,159,270 of NC_063197.1, read as the reverse complement.
GCCTCGAGTCCGAATCCAGGTTCGAGTCTCCAGTGTTCAAGTCCGAGTCAAGTCCAAGTCATTAAAAAAACATCCAAGTCAAGTCCACTACTCATCCGAGTCGAGTCCAAGTCGAAGTCCATCTCTCCCTCTCCATCTGACTGAGGAAGGGCCGTAAGGGCTTGAAACGTTACCAATAAAAAAAATACTTTAAAGGGGAGCTCTACAGTGTGCAGATTTTCAGTTTCATTAAGTGAGCCTTTACATTGGCTAAAGACCCTGAAAGTGTCAGATTCAACTCAGGGATCAAAACCAAAATCACCTGTGAATTCCATATTTGCTCCACAATTGAGCAATGCCAGACCGAACTTCCCGACATCAAATGTTGTGGGCGGGCTAGGGGTACATAGGCCTGTGTGTGAAAAATGTCAAGCGCACACCCTGATTAATTTGCCTCTTTCACCTGATTGTCGTTGAGAAATCTCAGATTTGATTCAACATGGGTTATAGGTCGAAAGTTGAATGAACGAGTACTTATGTCCTTTTGATTTCTTACAGGTTGGGTCGTTGTTGCCCATAACACGCTAGCATTGTGCTAATGAATGACGTCATTGACACGTTTGAAAGTCTTTTAAGAACAATTAAGTGACTTTAAAAAATATAATACTCAACCAAGTGTATTTTCTTTGCCTCCCCTTTCAAATACAATATTCAAATTACTTGACAAAAAGTTATATCCCGAGAAAAGTGGATTTTGAGGGGTACAGCTCCATAGACCTCCATGCATTCTGCACTCGTGGACGAGCGCCCTCATGTGGAACCACAGAAGGAACCGCAACCAGTTCAGAAACCGGAAGTTTTCCGAGAGTGGAAGTTCTCCCCTTATTAGACATTATTTGGTATGTAGATGACAAATAGCAGAATTCAGACTGTCCATGTGTCACACACTTATAAAAAATGGCAATTGTTAAGAATTTATATGGAAATGTTGTAGGTCTGGTAGGTTCAAGTTCTGTCATATTAAATTTATTGGATTTGTATTTCACTTTTGACTTAAAATAATCATCCAAACATAAAAATGTCATATGGTGTGACTGTCCACCATGTCGCCTTGAACTTCCTAAAAAAGAGTGTATATCAAATAAAAGTATAATTACTTTAAAGTTTTACCATGCATATAAAATAATTGGATGTTTTTTACAACCACAAAAGTTTTGATGTTTATGCATGCTGTCCAACTAAGTTATAATCAAATATATTTTGTCCATAAAATGGTTGTCATATGGCATTGACACTATATTGTATATTTTGACTGTGCATTCATTTGGACATTATTATTGTGAAGAGGACCCTGCTTAATCAGGAAGTAGCAATAGAATGTCAGGAGTAATTGGCAACGTCAAGAGGTGAGTTCTGCTTTTTAGATTTTTATATAAAAAGCTTTGAATTGACATCATCAATCATTGGCCAAATTTTAGTGTCTTATGGTGTGACATCATTTGCCTAAAAAGTAGCTATTTTCCACAAATATTCTTCATGAATTCTTAAAAAGCACTGCTGCTATGTGGTCAGTTGCATGCTAAATAATAGTTAGCTGTATTTAACTGTCTAGAAAATTAGCTTAACTGTCAAAATGTCATATAGTGTGACGCTGCATCATATGGTGTGACAGCTTTTTTTTCAAGTCACACTATATGACATTTCTGTCACACCATATGACCAAATTGCATTTTACATAAAAGTTCTTGTAAAAAAATATGTTTTAAATTCAGATATTATATGTTTTTGTTAAATCTGTGATAATTGGGGAAAAAATGTATCTGTACAATTCATATTTCTCATACTTTTTTCTTTTATGTTACCATGCCATGTAAGTTTAAAAAATAAATACTAAACTTTCATCTATTTTGCTGTTACACGCATACACCATTCATAGAGTGACTTCAAAATTCATTGTTAATGATTTTATTGTCATTAAAAACCCTGTTTTGCTCTGACACATGGTGGAGTGGTGCAGTTCATCGTATGGCGTGACACCATGTCATTTGGTGTGACATTAAATAATGTCACAAAAAAGACTTTATAATTGAAAAATCATTAAAACATCAATAGCACATAAAGGAAATGGTATCTGCAAGAACCTCAAGAATTTTGAGTGAGTTCTTACAAGAAATATCAGAATTAAGCTAAAATATCTGGTTACACTTAGGAGCATTCTCCACCTTGACAAAATAACTTGTTAAATTTTAGGTTTTTCTTCTAAATATTCATAAGGAAATGTTGCAAATCAAAGAAAACGTGATTAAAATGCACAGTGACATAAATTAAAGTAGAAAAAAGTATCTAATTTTCATTTTATTTCAAATTATTTTCACGTCACACCATATGACAATTTTAGGCACTAACATGACAAATTGACATATAAATATATATTTCACTTTTTTTTTTGGAAAAAAAATGTATATTAGTCAAGTTTAGAGATACAGCAACACATATTTTTTAAATTCCTTTTTTCAGGCTTTTTGTCATCCACCTATTCCTAGGAAAGGGGTGGGCAAACTGCGGCCCGCGGGCCGGATCCGGCCCGCCAAGCATTTTCATCCGGCTCGCCGAGCATTTCATTTGGTTATCAGGCTGCTCACTATTTTTTTTCCTGCGATAGTTGGTTAGCTTTACTGCAAACTGCTTTTCACTCTCCTTAGAGAACGTTTACAATGTCAATGTCAAAACATCATGTTAAATAGAGATAACATCATGTTAAACTAAGTTAACTCTTAGTTATCTCCTTTGCAGCAGATCTAACGTGAACATTATGCGATCCATTTAATTGGGAACGCGTCTGCACTCACAAGAGGGAGAGAGAGCCGCAGGTTCCAGCTGGCTTGTGATTGTTGATAATTGATATCTCCTTCTTATAAGAAAGTTTTAAAAGGAAATCATGAAGGCAACAGTAGTTCCCACTACTGACCATTTAAAAACTGAGCCATAGCGGAGCAGGCAGAAGATCATTGAGAAATAAACGTGAATTAAAGCGACTGTCTTAAAGCGACAGTGCACAATTTATACATTTGTTAAACAGCATAAAATTAGCAGTATTTTTAATCAATTCACATTTTAAAACAAATACTTGCAGTTTTCATGGGAATTAAAATGGGGATGGGGATACACCACTCTACATTAATTTGAAAGTGATTGCAGTACCAGTTTTGGCCTTACATTTGTAACATATCTTACATATGGTTCCTTTAAATCTAAATAGATGGTGGTCCAATGACCGGCGGTATACCACCAGCGGTCTGCTATCTGCCAATCTGATTTTGCTATCTGGGTAATCACGTCAACCTACCCATGTCATCCCTTATCAAATAGCCTAGCCTAACACGAACACAAAGCGTCTAACTTTTACAACACTAGCTGTAGGCTAAGTGTGCTAGGCCTACACATAGGGGTGTTTCAAGCTTTTTAAAAGTTCTGGTATTAGGGAGCTTTCTCCCCCGGATTTTTGGAAATTCTGGCTGCTAAACACACTATTTTAACGCAGTTTGGGAGGGACAGAAATACCTTTACAGTAGTGTTGCGCAGGCCAGATTTTGACCCGCGGGTCCAGCGGGTTCGGGTGAGACTTCCTACGACGGAGTATTAGGGCCACACATGAAGGAAAACATTTTTTGCCATGACGAGATTAAACTCGCCATGTCGACATTAAACTCGACATTTCGAGAATAAAGTTGAAATGTAATGTCGACTTTAATCTCAATGTATCGACTTTAAAAGTCGCCATGTTGACATTAAACTCGACATTTCGAGAATAAAGTTGAAATATCATGTCGACTTTAATCTCGACGTGTCGACATTAAACTCAACATTTTGAGAATAAAGTTAGTTTGGAGAGAGAACGACCGCTCGGGACGATTGAAAGGGAGGACGAATTAAACATTCCAGTTTTCTTTGACTGCAACAATGATTAGCAGAGGTGGAAAGTAACAAAATATATTTACTCATGTTACTGTATTGAGTAGTTTTTCTGTGTATTTTGTATTTTTTAAGTAGTTTATAAAATCGGTATTTTAAATTTTACTTGATTACATTTTGAGTGAAGTATTGTACTTCGCTACATCAAAAATCCCATCCGTTACTTGAGTAAAAAAAAAAGTTAAGACTAACGAAAACAGAAAGGGAGAAAACAAAAAATCGTGCCCTAAACCACTAGCCTAGTGATAATGATCAGCATGTAGGCTAGCCTACAACAGGACATGAATAAAGCTGGCGCCATGCAGTCTTTCAGAAAGTGATGGAGATGGAGCTGGATCACGATATGCATCAGATTACATGTCTAGGCTATGTATTTTCCGCTATTTCAATGGGTTGTATCAGTTCGTTTTAGCACTAATGATTGCGGAGATATTCAAGCAAACACTATGGGATTTCGTGTTTTAACGTTTGTGCTCACCTTTGGAAAGAAGTTGATTAGCAGTTGTTTCCCCTCATTTTAATGTCTCTCTTTTTCCTGTTTTGGCCTTTTTTTTGGTAACCTGACTTGGCTTTCTTGGAGAAAGACATTGCACCAGCAGCACAACAATTAGCGGTCCACTAGGCCTACTAAATAAACAAAAGATAGACTACCTAATGAATCGTGCAGGCGGACTAAACCATTTAGCTCTTTAGCAAGGGAGAGTGAGAGTGACCTTAGACAGTTTTCACTATGTTGTATACAAAATCACAGTCAGTCAAACTTTAAATTTCGTCTGACATTCATTTTGACATTTAAAGTAGGCTAAGGAAGGAAGTTAAAGGAAGGAAGTTAAAATATTCAGGTAAAATAAATATATGGTGGAAATAAGTATTGAACACTTAAATGTTTTTTTCAGTAGCCTAATTAGCCTAAACTTCCAGTGAGTCTATTCGAAATTTTCACCACACATTGTATTAACAAACATATAAAAAATCCAATAATAAGAGTTATGTGTAATAAAGTGGAATGACACAGGAAAAAAGTATTGAACGTTCCTACTGAAATTTCTTCAATACTTTGTGGAAAGCCTTTGTTTGTAATGACAGCTTCAAGACATTTCCTGTATGACAAAACGTATTAGTCGCAGTATCAGGTGTGATTTTGGCCCATTGTTCTAAACAGATTCCAGGGGTCCCTCTTGTGAATCCTGATCTTTAGTTACTTCCAGAACTGTTTAATTGAATTTAATTGAATTGGCTGCCTTCAAGTCTTTTTGGAGCTTTCTCCGAGTGGTCCTTGGCTCTTGGAATTGACTATCCTTCTGACTCCTTGGTCAGAAATATTGCGAGGAGATCCTGTACATGGCCGGTTGATGATGCAGTGATGTTCCTTCCACTTGCAGATAATGGCTCCCATGCTGCTTACTGGAAGATTCTGAAGTTTTGATCTGTAACTAGTTTCATTGATATGTTTTGCAACAATAAGGTTGCAAAGGTCTTGGGAGAGCTTTTTGCTTTTATCCATCATGAAATGTTTCATGTGTGACACCTTGGCAATGAAAAACCTTTTTATAGCCCATCAATATGTAGGCTACTAACTAAGCTTATATTAATTTGCACAGATAGAAAGGATAACTACTCTAACTACTTACAGATTCCAGCTCGTTCCTTCCCTTTCCTTGCCTTAGTGCTTTTTTCTTAAGCGTGTTCAATACTTTTTCCCTGTGTTATTCCACTTCATTACACATGACTCTACTTATGGAGTTGTTTGGATTTTTTATGTGTGGATTAACTGAGTTATTACTAATGCCTGGTGAAAATGTTGTATTCCACCTTTCAAGGGCCCTCTCCTCCATTGGGGTCCTAGTACTTCCCTTTTCCCCCCAGTTCAACACCCTTTAATCTGCTGAACCTTCTGCTCGTTTCCAAATATAAAAAAACTCTGCAACTCAACATTGGCCTGCCTGCCTCAGCTGCCTGTGAGGGGCTTTTCAGTTGTGCTGGATTACTGTTCACTGCAAAGTGACCAAGGATGAGTGCAACTAACTTTGAAAATCAACTACTGCTCAAACTTAAAGGAGAACTCCGGTGATTTTTCACATTTTTGACATTTCTCAACGTCACCGAGTACTGTCGGTATGAACAAAACTGAAACAATTGGTTTTACCTAGCTCGAGTTGCTGCAGCTACAGCGCTACACACTGGGAGCATAAACATGGCTGCCTTAGCTGCTGGCTGCAGCAACTCGAGCTAGGACCAAAGTCCTTTTAGGCAAGTACCTCCACTCGGTGGCCATATTGCAACGCTTTTTGGGCACTTATCGGGCATCTATTTCTGCAGAAATGCGTGTGCGTAAGGCTTCACGACACCAATCTTGCTCCAGCGGCGAGATCACAACAGATGATTGGCACGATGTCTTCACAGCACACCACATGATTGGCTCAATGTATTCACAACACACCACATGATTGGCTTAATGTATTCACATGTCGACGTTTTGCCGCGTTTTACAACAGTTGAGTGCTGTATCTCCTCATTAGAAAGTCTCTGGTAAAACTGGTTGTTCTGGTACCCCCACCCACCCAAAAAAAAAAGTAACTAAGTAACTTTTACTTAAAGTACATTTTAAATGAACTACTTTTTACTTTTACTTGAGTACATTTTCAGATCGGTATTTTAACTTGTACTTGAGTAATATTTCATCAAAGTATTGGTACTTTTACTTGAGTACAATATTTTCGTACTTTTTCCACCTCTGATGATTAGACATAGGCCTATATCATGTGAACAAAACATAAAACATTAACCTCCGTTGCTCAGCCAAATACTTTCCTGTAGGTCCTTATCACGGAGTTACAGGCGATAAATGCGATGGTCAAAAGTAGCCTAAACGTCATTAGCGGTTTATTTATTTATTGTAGGCCTATTATTAAAGAGTGTTTTTCATCTAAAGGTTCAACTTCATGCTTATGCACTAGACTAGGCATACTAGGCGCTCTCCCCAATCCTAGAATTTCACATTGCTTGTTTGTAATGGATGCAAACAGCCTATTGCTGAATGTCTAGGGACGAATGAAGCTGTCCTCCTCCCGACCACCCCATGTACTAGTAGCCTACATGCGCACATATGCACACATAGTGCATAAATAAAGTATACATGCACACATATTCCCTCACGGGATCAAAATAGTATATATGCTTAGGCTATACCTGTGTTTATAGCCTCCTATGTTTATTGCAGGTGAGACATGGAAAAGCAGTTTTAGAGAAATTAGTTAACCTAGAGTCTAGGTTAACTAATTTCTCTAAAACTGCTTTAAAAACTGTTTAATCTCGTCATGGCAAAAATATTTTTTCCTTCATGTGTGGCCCTAATACTCCGTCGTACTTAAAAGGACTTCGACAGGTAAGACGAACTTGTAAACTGGAAAAATCTGAAACTGTAAACGGGTTAGGCTACACTGAGTCAGTAAAAGAGACTAGAGATGTGTGGGTTTAGTTCACTAGCCTGCCTGTATGTCCGCATTTTAAGATAGGCTGCAGATTCTTTTCTACAAATCTTTTTTGTATTTGGAGCCTTTTTGCATTTGTTCTAAAGTAGAATAAACAAGAGAAACGGGAAGAAAATCGATTGTTTAGAAAGGGAGCCTGAGGCAATAAACAGACAGGTAGAGATCATCTGATTTTTATGAGCTGTATTATTATTTTCTATGTTTTGTCTATGTGTATGGATGTTTATGCTGTGATGAGATTTACCCTTGAGGAATAGGAAAGTTAACTTGAGGGATAATAAAGTTCACTTGACCTTGAGGGTTAATAAAGTACACTTTGACCTTGAGGGTTAATAAAGTACACTTTGACCTTGAGGGTTAATAAAGTACACTTTGACCTTGAGGGTTAATAAAGTACACTTTGACCTTGACCTTGATTTTGTGTGTGTCAGGGTGAAGATGACTCACTGTAATCTGACCATCACGGAGGAGGTGCAGGTGTTCCAGATTGTGACGGCCATCCCCACGTTCGTCCTCGGTGTCCTGGTCAACGCTGCAGTACTGGTGCTCTTCTGCCGGCAGTGGCGGAACTGCAGCGACATGATGGTGTACCTGACCAACATGGCACTGGCCGACAGCTGCGTCCTGGTCTCGCTGCCCTTCAGGATGTACTCATACCTCAACCTCTGGCCCTTCTCCGTCAGCTCCTGCCTGGCTTTTGTCTCGACCTACTTCGTCAACATGTACGTCAGCATCTTCACCACTGTGGCCATCAGCGTTGTCCGCTACGTGGCCGTGAAGTACCCCTTCAGGGCGCGGGCGGTTATGTCCCCCTGGAAGGCGCTGGTGGTGTGTGTGGGCATCTGGGTGGTCATCGGCTCCCTGAGCGCCACGTTCCACTCAGTAGACGCTCCGCCAGCGAACTCGTCCGGTTTCAGATGCTTCCAGAAGAACTCGGACCGGCCGTTGCCCCTCTCCTTCATCCTGACGCTGGTGTTGGTGGGCTACGTGGTGCTGTTCGTCATCATCGCATACTGCTCGGTGACGGTGATCCGCACCCTCGCCAGGAGGATGGACCGCGGTGGTGCACGGAAGAGCCAGTCAGTGCGCATCATCATCGCTAGCCTCGCCATCTTCATCGTCTGCTTCTCGCCGCTCCACTTCGGCTACCTGCTCAAGTTCCTGAGCGAGACCTACTCACACAACTGCGGTCTGCAGCAGGCTCCCCACTCGTTTGTCCACGTGGCCAACAGCCTGGTCAACACCATGATCTGACACAGTCAACAGCTCCGGCTTCCTACCTCAGGGTTCCCACGGCAACAGTTCCGGCTTCCTACCTCAGGGTTCCCACGGCTCATGGAATTTCTGGAATATCATGACATTTTGAAAAGTCTGTTCCAGTCATGGAATATCAGGGGATTTTGTTGTAGCAGTTTAAAATCCACTTGCTAAAATACACTAACACAAATATTTTTACGCAGAACTGGTGTATATTTGGTTATTAGCTTTACTGCTTGCTTGAGTAGTCCGACTTTCATTATTCAATGTCCATTTCATGTCCCGCTCTAGAAAAGTAAAAGATTCTACGCGACTGCTCCGAAATCATTGGTTAGTATATTGTGCCATTCATTATTTAGTAAGCCATGGAAATTCAGGTTTTCTGTCAGGGAAATGTTCTAGAGTGGGACCCCTGCTGCCTACAGCTGACCAAGGCCTGGGGTAGGATAGCCTATCAGAACAATCTCTGCTCCCAGACTCTGCGCCCTCTGACTCAAGTGCAGGGAGACTCCACCCACAGTGGCTCAGGTGCAAGGAGACTCCACCCAGGGTAATTGTGCTAGCTGTGAAATAACTCAGTGAGCTCTCTCTGTTTCTCTAGATCAGAGTTTACGTTAGCCGGTACAGCTGGAAATTAGATAGATAGGTAGATACTTTATTGATCCCCAAGGAGAAATTCAAGGTCTCAGTAGCATACAGACATCACACACAACATGCACTTACAGCAGAAATTGTAAATATAAGTATAAACATATAAACAAATTAGCCGGTTTCATGTGTAGCTGTCTGGCCGAATTGTTTTTTTTTATAAACAAACAGAATGTCCGGTAGAACATATGCTACATTTATTAATTAATCAATAACATTGAACATCCGAAATGTAACAACACCAACTTAAACGAGACATTTAACACAACAGATAAGCAGCTACAGATACAGACGCATGCCATTCAGTGTGTTCTCTGCAGTAAAGGCACATAGCACGTACACGTGTGTGTCTGAGTGGGATGTGTGTGATGTGTAGGTGCATGGACGGATTATGAACTTTCGGGCCCCTGGGCCCAGATGTATTAAGGGCCCTCCACTAATTTTCGTATATATGTGTGTGTGTGGGTGTGTGGTGGGGGGGGTCATCCCCGAGAAAATGTTTCATTTGTTTGATGTGATTTCCTGTATTCTGGTGCATTTTGGGGATACTATAATGCTACACATACTATAATGTGTATACTGCAGCGGAATACAGGGGAATAAAGGAAGTGACATTCCATAGGGGAATACAGGGTGCAGAGGAAATTTGAAAGACAACCGTTTATCCCTCCCCTCGGATTGAGCAGTGTAAGTTCCCAGACCCCACATCTGGAAGTGAGATTCCATAGTGGAATGCAATAAGAAGTGAGAAGTCCACAGTGGATCACAAGCCTCAGTACAAATGAAAACAGACAGGAATTTGGCTAAGATCGATAAATGGAATATTGCTATGCTAAGAATGTCATACCGGAAGTGTGATTCTGGATGTGCTCATTCCGTCCAGGCCATAAATAACCAGAAAAAGTAGGCTCATTTTGAATCATTTTTTTTTATACATAAATCATTTATTTTTTCATTCCACTGCGGCTGACTGCCCTGTCCCCTGGCACATGACTGCAGTCTACACCTGACTTGACTAACAGGAGATATCACAGAATTGTTTTGCATTGAATAGTTTGAATTTCCTTCCTATTCATTTAAATGAATATGATGGCTGCAATACATTGAAACAGACCACCAATATTCTTCAATGTATTAATCTTTTATCATGGATAGTTGGACATATCCTAGATCCTGTTGTCCCCCAGTGCCCCCCGAAGGCTTGCTATGGCCTTACTGAGAGATACAGACAAACACAGCGTGGCTGATCAGCAGTGTTGGGAAGTAACTGAATACATGTATTCGGGATTACGTATTCAGAATACAAAATATGAGTAACTGTATTTAGTTAGTTACATTTTCAATGAGTGGTATTCAGAATACAGTTACTTTGGCCATTTTAAGGGGTTCATTTTAGAATCCTTCTCATATGAATTTCTGGGCTTTTTGAACTGAAATTTTAATATTTCTGTGAGATGATCTTGGGCATTAACAAAATGTATAATGTTTCAGTTTATCCTATAAAGTTAAGTTGTGGGTTTTTTGCTGACATCGCCTGTGGGTCTTACAAACTGAAATGGCAGCTTGATTCACACTTGATAAAATGTAAAACAGCGCTTATGTAATCCAAGTATTTAGAATATGGTACTTAGATGGAGTAATGTAACGGAATATGTTTCAAATTACATTTTAGGGCATGTATTCTGTATTCTGTAACTGATTACATTTTAAAAGTATTCTTCCCAACACTGCTGATCAGAAACCAAATCACACTGGACACACTCAACATGTTCCTAATTGTGAGTTTTTAAAGAGCGTGTGGATGTGTATGTGTGTGTATTTATTCAATTCACACCAGTGAAGACATGACATCAGGTTATCTTTCCCCAACATCTGATTTATTTTTCGACAATACCAAAGCAAGTCTCACAGAGACTACTTTGAATTACACATAATGCAATAAATACGCAGGAAGGTCATTGACATTAGAGTTTGATACAAAACAAATTATTTACAAACATGGATAGTGCAAAAAAAAAAAAAAAAACACATGATAGATTCTTGCATTGTGGTTATCAGACATATGACCTACACTGCCCCCTGGAGGAAGATGGATGAAGTCCATGTACCAGAGAATACGCTGCAATTTGGGATCAATGGGTTCATCTGAGCATCAGTTGATATTATTTAAGATATTCCAAACGGGTAATTTGAAGGACAATAAAACAGATACAAAGATTTGTCCACATGCATGCATTAGGGGGAAAAAAAAAGAATTCTGTTGATCTTTGCGTAACAAGCGCCAAAGAAAATTTGGAAAGCAGACAGGGAGATCATTCGACTCCCTCTGGGGGCCACAAGGCTGTCCAGGGGCGAGGAGTTGAGGGGAGGTGCGTGATAAATCATCGATAACTATCCAGCCCGAGACATGAAATGTGTAAGGTGCAGCTGGCCAGGCTGGCGGTCGGTCGGTCAGTCACAGGTGGCCTAGCCCCCCCGCCCTGAGAGCTAGCGACGTTAGCACCATCTGATAAGTCACCTCCAATCAAAAAGCCACTTCCTGTTTGGGTCTCAGAACTCCACGAGGCCTAAAGTGCGCTCGTTCAGCTGAACGACATAATTTACTCTCAACTTACTCTCAACTTACAGGCAAACCAGGAAACAAACAAACAAACAAGCAAACAAACAATCTCCTTGCGGTATTAAACATACATACACACATACATACATACATACATACATAAGAAACAACACACAACAAAACCATGCATATATTGGAAAGTCTTTTTCTTGTTCTTTGTATAAAATATGATTCAAGTTCTCACTGGGCCGAACCTGGAGGTTTTTTAGAGGAGCTTACCGGTTGTTCCAGAGGCTGCTACGCCCAGTGAGAGCTCCACCCGATGGGGCAGCAGAACCGGCCAAGTTCTGGTACCGACTCGGCCCAGGGCGGCTCTGCTGCTGCGTGCTCGTGAGGGTGGCGGTGGCGTCCACAGCAGGTTCGGCCCAAACATCTGCGTCCAGCCCTGACGGCTCGTGTCCTTGAACATGCAGGCGGCATGGTGCTAGTGTTGTCATTATTCAGCGTACGTACGCTGAGAGACACGCACGCGCGCCGCGTAGAAAAACAACTACTGTTGATTAAAGGACACTGAGTAAAAAGCCCATGTAGAAAAGCAAAGACCTGATCATACTTGTTTGTGCATAGAGTATGCAGTTACATCCACTAATACTCAAGGATTGGCCTCAAAGCACTGATCATCATCAACATCATCATCATCGTCGTCATCGCCGACATCATCATCATCATCATCAAGGCTTTCACACACAATCATGTGAGAAGCACAGATACAGGAGGGAGATAATACTGCAAGCAAAGTGGGTGGGGGGAGGGAGAGATGGATAGAGAGCGAAAGAGAGGGAGAGATAGAGAGAGAAAGGGATAGAGAGGGAGGGATAGAGAGAAAGAGGGAGGGATAGAGAGAAAGAGGGAGAGAGAGAGAAAGAGATAGAGAGGAGCGTTCATCAAGAGAGGAGTTCAGAGGGAACAGCTGCACAAAGATCAGATAAGTCCAGTCCGCCGGGCGCCCAGTGGTCAGCCGTGCCCACCCCCAACAGCTCCCCACACAGAACAGAACAGGCCCGGGGCCCACGCCGAGGTGTCCAGTCTGGCACAGAACCAGCCTGGTAGCGGGCCGAGCCAAGCTGAGACCGTTTCACTCTAGGACAGCTCTGACGTGACCCCAGCAGACCTTGAGTGAGGCCCTCTGCTCTGATCTGGCCACAGGAAGTGGACCCTGATTGGACCCTGATGGGCCCCCCCCCAATCACATCCTGCACAGGTGGGCTGAACAGGAAACGCGCAGCGAGGAAGAGGAAGTGGAATAACTGCTTTTGAAATGGTGGGAAGCTTCGTCTCGTTCTCGTTTTCGTTTTGTTTTAGTGCACTTGTGTTCGTTCTTCCCGCTCCGAGACAGGGCAGGCCAGCGGTCTTTGGTTGTTCTCCACACAGCAGCAGGAGATGAGGTGGTCAGGGCCGGACTCCACGGTTGCTACGGGTGGAGACACGACCCTGTGGCTGCAGGGGCCGAGGCGGAGCGGTGTGTGTGTGTGTGTGTGTGTGTGTGTGTGTGTGTGTGTGTGTGCGAGGCTGGCAAGCCTGCAGAGTGCAGAGTCCAGTGTGTGTGTGTGTGTGTGGGGGGAGGATCTGACTCCAGGGGAGGTGGGGGGGGTGGTAAGGTGGGCAGAGGGGCTTCCGGCGTCTGGCTGTTGCGTCCGAGCGGACTTGGTGCTTCTCTTTGGGACAGAGCTCTGGCCAGCCGCCACCCCGTCATGCCCTCAGTGTCACCGATCAGCCCGTCTCGTCTCTCCGGCAGACGGCCGCTATGTGTCCTTATACCTGCTGCAGACAAGGACACACACACACACACGGGGCACACAGGTCAGTGTCTTCATAGCTGCCAGAGGACAGAGAGGACAGTATGTTCTGGCACTGAGAGGACTCAGCTCTGAGCTTTTATATGTGTGTGTGTGTGTGTGTGTGTGTGTGTGTGTGTGTGTGTAGAGTAAGGTTTCACTCTTTGCTATTGAGTGGGTCAGGGCTGAGATTGTGTTGTTGCTGTGGCTCTGTGTGAAGGCTTCACTGGTATGTGTGTGTGTGTGTGTGTAGAGTAAGGTTTCACTCTTTGCCATTGAAAGTGGGTCAAGTTTGAGATTGTGTTGTTGCGTTCTGTGTGAAGGCTTCATTGGTATGTATGTGTGTGTGTGTGTGTGTGTGTATGTGTGTGTGTGTCTGTGAGAGTGTGTGTGTGTGTGTGTGTGTGTGTGCATGCAGTAAGTGCATTTGGCAGACGACGTGCACACATATCCTGTGTGGGGAAAGTTCTGTGCGTTATTGCAAATAGCATGCGGCTTTCCTTCCCTTTCTCACTGTCCTGTACGACGCTTACCTGAGACACCATATACAAGAGTACGAATTTAGGCTGGAAAAAAGAGGCTATTCTAAAGAGCCAATCAGCACATTGCTTACTGACGAGTCAGAAAGGCAATTCTCTCTTTTATCCAAAGCGACTTACATATGGCAATTATATTACCAGGGCAACTGTCCCCGAAGCAACTCCGGGTTAAGTGCCCTGCTCAAGGACTCAAGGGTGGAAGCCGGGAATTGAACCCACAACTTTTTAGGCTACTGCATACTAGCCCAGCTCCTTAGCCACTACACTACTACTGCATGCTAGCCCAGCTCCTTAACCACTATACTACTACTGCACGCTAGCCCAGCTCCTTAACCACTACACTACCACTGGCCCACACAGACAATTAGCGTAGTGCCCATAGCCCATCAGCCCATCGTGTACGGCCTGAGATCGCATACGCCGGTCTGAGATCGTGTACGGCCTGAGATTGAGTACGACCTGAGATCGCATATGCCGGTCTGAGATCGTGTACGGCCTGAGATCGCATACGCCGGTCTGAGATCGTATACGGCCTGAGATTGAGTAGGACAAGAGATCGCATATGCCGGTCTGAGATTGTGTACGGCCTGAGATCCCATACGCCGGTCTGAGATCGTGTACGGCCTGAGATTGAGTACGACCTGAGATCGCATTTGCCGGTCTGAGATCGCGGTAACGCCCTGAGATCGAAATCGACCTCAGATCGCAGATACATCCGGAGATCACATTCTGAGATCGCGATACGCCGTCCGGAAATACGCATTCTGGAGATCGCACAGTCTGAGATCGTGATACCGGTCTGAGATGGCGTACGGCCGGTCTGAGATCTCATTCGCCGATCTGAGATGGCGTACGGCCGCAGTGTGACCTTCCCAAACCTCCCCACCCCATTTCTTCTCATCTCTTCACTGTCCTATGAAACAGAAGCTAAAAGGTCACGAGGTGTTTGAAACCGGTTCACCCAGGCTGGTGCCAGATGGCCATATCTCCACAGAAGCATACAGTGCTCAGCATAAGTGAATACAACCATGAATACACCCATGCTTCATCATAGGTACTTTCCATAACATCATCTCTCAATGCAAATCAAACCAGCTATTAGGCTAACTGAAATAACACCATCACAATCTCTAGGTATGGTGAAGGGTATGTGATGTGGGGCTATTTTAATTCAATTTTAATTCTATTTACGGTAACTGGCCTTTAAAAATAAAAATCTGCCTCTATGGAAATTTAACATAGCCTGCCTCTATGGGAATTTAACATAGCCTGCCTCTATGGGAATTTAACATAGGGGTGTACTTACTTCTGCCCCCTTTATTTTAATGAAGGTCCTTAAAAGGTTGGATTTGTCCTCATTACATTAATTAAGGCATTAAGGTCAATTTCCAAAAGATGGAACGTTTTTAGTCAACGTTCGCATGAATGTCTTCACTTATGCTGAGCACAGCAACTGCAGTTTTACCACAAATCAGATTAACTCCACAGCAGAAGTGAAGTGTGTGTGGGGGTTGTGTGTGTGTGTGTGTGTATGTGTCCGACGTTATCTGTTCTGTGATGTGTGATGAGAACGTGAGTGAGTGTGAGAGTGAGTGTGTGTGTGTGTGTGTGTGTATGTGGTCTTACCTGCTTTGCAGTGTGAACTCAGGCAAGGCTCCTAGGGAGGTGAGCTGCTCCTCGAGGGCCACGATGCGCAGACCAATGGAGCCAGAAGAGAGGAGAAGCAGGACCACCCTACACAGAGAGAGAGAGAGAGAGAGAGAGAGAGAGAGAGAGAGAGAGAGAGAGAGACACAGGCCTCTTCCTGCTGCGCTGTGATGCTGTCAGATGCGGTCAGATGCCCAGAGATTAGAGACACGGCTACTGTCACCTCTACCGACTACAGAACTATTCACTTCACACACACACAGACAGTGTGTTGCTTACAGAATCAGGTAGATGAGGAAGTGAGCGTGTGTGTGTGTGTGTGTGTGTGTGTGTGTGTGTGTGTGTGTGTGTTGCTTACATAATCAGGTAGATGAGGAGGTGAGCGTGTGTGTGTGTGTGGCTTACAGAATCAGGTAGATGAG
The DNA here is from genome assembly GCF_017589495.1 of Alosa alosa. Taxonomy (NCBI): domain Eukaryota; kingdom Metazoa; phylum Chordata; class Actinopteri; order Clupeiformes; family Clupeidae; genus Alosa; species Alosa alosa. The sequence goes on along the minus strand of NC_063197.1, from coordinate 32,142,920 downwards.
GAAGTGAGCGTGTGTGTGTGTGTGTGGCTTACAGAATCAGGTAGATGAGGAAGTGAGTGTGTGTGTGTGTGTGTGTGTGTTTGTTTGTGTGTGTGTGTGTGTGTGT
>NC_063197.1:32130314-32137814 GCF_017589495.1 Alosa alosa | reverse complement strand
GATGCGTGTGTGTTATATGAGGCCATCCTTAAAAATATTTTGTTTTCGCGATAACAGCCAAAAAAAATAAAAATGGAGTGGAGTAGGTAGGTCAATATTTTTTTTCCAAGATTCAAAGTAAAAAAGTTCGAATTTTGGTCATGAGTGATTACGTAGGAATGAATTTACAAAATGTGCATATCAGGACGTGAATTGATTGGTTCCTTCAACCCGCTCTCAGGCGCAATATTGCAAACCTCATTCTGATGCAGGTTATATAGACCAGCCTTTCTCAAACTTCTTTGGACCTGAGGCCCGGTCATGGCAGACCTTAACAAGGCTCATCTACATGTACCCAGAAAGAAGGCTACAATAGCTCTTGGCCACGTTATATTGAAATTTGACTATACAATACTCAATGCTATACAGTATATTATACAGTCTCTGCTCTGTTTCTAAGGAAGTTCCAAAAACAACGTCGTTCCTATTAAGTTTCGTTAAATAAATAAATAGCCTTCCAACAGGTTGAAGCGGAGCTTTGATACCAACGTTATCGATTAGTTTCAGTTTCTCTCGCGCAGGCAGCATACATTGAATGAATGCTCATACCACCACTTAATTGTAGGGCTCCATGTTTAATGACATCGATAGCAGAAGCGTTTGTTTTCTTTTTCGTCGATCGCGGTTTCTTGATCAACTGCGCAGCAAATTATCAGATGAAGCATCGGGCTAATTTCACTCCACGACTCCATGAACCAGCAGTCTCCATGTTGCGGACCCATATTTCGAAATGCTGGATAGACCACAACCAATTTCAATACTCCGACACGGTCACCGCTAGACTAGGGGAGAAGGGATGAGAAAATATCTGGCCACAGTTCTTTCAGAACTTAGGTACTTAAATAAAAGCGTTATCGGTTGTGTGAATGAAGCGAAGCATAGGCCATGGTGTGACATCGTGGAAACCAATGGTGTAGAGATGGCCAAGTGAATACGCAAAGTGAATTACGTTTGCATGTAAAACAATTTATATTCACAATACTTGGGCCTACTAAAAGAAATATTATTTTATTGCATTTGTATTGGTATTGGTTGTTTAGAGTAAATACAATCGGTCGGTATTAACGCAAGTTTACAACCGCAAGTCGGTCGGACTAAAAGGGGAAAAAATAAATATTTGGTGGACAAATTGACAGAATTAGGTCAGTTCGCAGCAAAACTGAAAATATTTTAAGGATGGCCTGAAGTGTGTGTGTGTGTGTGTGTGTGTGTGTGTGTGTGTGCGCGCGTTACCTTGGTGGCTTTGAGCAGCACAGAGGAATGGAAGCAGATGATTGTGTGAGGTATGTGTGCGTGTGTGTTATATGAGGCCATCCTTAAAATATTTTTGTTTGCAGTAACAGCCAAAAAAAATAAAATGGGTAAATTGGTAGGTCAATATTTTTTTCCAAGATTCAAAGTAAAAAAGTTCAATTTTGGTCATAGTGATTCTGGTAGGAATGGTTACACAAATAATGCGTAATAGTAAGCGTAACTGACTGGGTCTTCAACCCGTGCCTTCAGGCGCAACATTACCAAACCTCATTCTGATGCAGGTTATATAGACCAGCCTTTCTCAAACTTCTTTGACCTGAGGGCGGTCATGGCAGACCTTTGGGTCATAAGGCTCATCTACATGTACCCAGAAAGAAGGCTACAATAGCTCTTGGCCCGCGTTATGATGAAATTTGACTATACAATACTCAATGCTATACAGTATATTATACAGTCTCTGCTCTGTTTCTAAGGAAGTTCAAAAACAAAGGTCGGGTTAGTAAGTTTAGTTAAATAAATAAATAGCCTTCCAACAGGTTGAAGCGGAGCTTTGATACCAACGTTATCGATTAGTTTCAGTTTACTCTCGCGCCCAGGCCGCGCATTGAATGAATACTCATACCACCGCACTTAATTGTAGGGCTCCATGTTTAATGACGCCGATAGCAAGCGTTTGTTTTCTTTTTACGTGTTCGATCAACGGTTTTCTTGATCAACTGCGCAGCAAATTATCAGATGAAGCATCGGGCCTAATTTCACTCCACGACTCCATGAACCAGCAGTCTCCATGTTGCGGACCATATTTAGAAAATGCTGGACCAGACCACAACCAATTTCAATACTCCGACACGGTCACCGCTAGACTAGGGGAGAAGGGATGAGAAAATATCTGGCCACAGTTCTTTCAGAACTTAGGTACTTAAATAAAAGCGTTATCGGTTGTGTGAATGAAGCGAAGCATAGGCCATGGTGTGACATCGTGGAAACCAATGGTGTAGAGATGACGCCAAGTGAGCCCACGCATAAAAGTGAGCCCACGTTTGCATGTGAGCAATTTATATTCACAATACTTGGGCCTACTAAAAGAAATATTATTTTATTGCATTTGTATTGGTATTGGTTGTTTAGAGTAAATACAATCGGTCGGTATTAACGCAAGTTTACAACCGGCAAGTCGGTCGGACTAAAAGGGGAAAAAAATAAATAATATTTGGGTCGGTTCTAAATTACGGCAAATTCGGTCAGTTCTGACAATGAAAATATTTTAAGGATGGCCTGAAGTGTGTGTGTGTGTGTGTGTGTGTGTGTGTGTGTGTGCGCGCGTTACCTTGGTGGCTTTGAGCAGCACAGAGGAATGGAAGCAGATGATTGTGTGAGGTATGTGTGCGTGTGTGTTATATGAAGTGTGTGTGTGTGTGTGTGTGTGTGTGCGCGCGTTACCTTGGTGGCTTTGAGCAGCACAGAGGAATGGAAGCAGATGTGGTTCTCAGAGATGTAAAGACGGCCGTGATACGGAACCTCTTTCTGCAGCGCACAGATGTACGCTATAGAGAGAGAGAGAGAGAGGGGAGAGAGAGAGAGAGGGAGAGAGAGAGAGAGAGAGATAGGGGACAGAGAGAGAGAGAGAGAGAGGGACAGAGAGAGAGATAGAGATAGAGAGAGAGAGCGAGGGTGGGAGAGAGAGGGTGGGGGGAGAGAGAGAGAGATAGAAAGAGAGAGAAAGGGTGTGTGTGTATGTGTGTGCATGTATGTGTGTGTGTGTATGTGTGTGAGAGACAGAGAGAAAGAAAGGGAATGAGAGACAGAGAGATAAGGAGAGAAAGAAACAAAAGGCCAGGTTACACAAGGCTTAAGCAGCAGCTCTGCCAGATAAAGAGCTGACGTCAGACTCATACAGCAAGCTGCTGCTGCACGTCAGTGAGTACGCACACACACACACAGGACACAGACACACACACAGACACACACAGACACAGACACGCACACACAGACACGCACAAACACACACAAACACACACACACACAGACACACACACCAGCTAATTTCATTTCTCAATAACACACAACCTCAATATCTTCCATCCAAGCACACCCTTCTCATACAATATGTATGCCAGAGTGCACATTCAAATGAGTGTTTGACCAGTGGGTGACACTTCTCTCACTGTGTCCACATATACACACACACACACACACACATACTTTATAAAGTGTTATACGTTTGCTGTTTGCATTAGGAGATGGGGCTGGGCGATAAAGCGATAGCGATATGTATCGCAATAGACATGTAACCGATATCAATAAAAAATATATTCGATAGAACATTCGATAATTAAAAGCAACACACACCTCCCGCCTTACGTTGCCCATAAATAAATAGGCTAAATATAGCTTGCATTGTAGTATGTGCAACTCTACCAGAGTAGGCGATAGAAGTAGGCCTACCTCAACACAGACTCTCAATGAGTCCTTGCCCCGTACACTCTCTCTCTCGCCCTCTCAACAGGTGCATCCCTCCTCAGCATGCACATGTAATCCATTCACAATCGTGCAAGACAACTGGCTAAATTGCTATTAAATTAGGTTTAGCAGCATTATGCGGCTGTGAATTTGTTCAAAACTTTTTGCATTCAAATTGACTGCTAAATTCTAATAATCCCAATCGCGATGCAAATGGAAAAGTATTTTCCAAGACTCAAACGGGCCTGTCCCAAGGAGAAAAAGTATTCATTTGAAACTTAAACACACGTGGGGAAAATGAACAGTCTAACCATATACTATGATAAACTAGCAAATTAAGCTACTTTGTTTACAATATTTCCAGGCTTCAACCAGTGCTGCTTTTCATTCAGACTTATGTGCCCATTTATTTATTTGAGTGTTATTATTATTATTATTATTATTATTATTATTATTATTATTATTATTATGTTGCTATTTCTTTTCCCTGTTTGCTTTGATTGATAACTGTGGTGATTAAAATCAGAGGAAGGTTAAGTTTAAAATAAAAGTGTTTAAATTGAACTTTTTTCCCCTTCTGGTCCTTAAAAAAAATCAATAATTATCGATATCGACTGATATGACATACTTATATCGTGATACAGTTTTCAGCCATATCGCCCAGCCCTATTAGGAGATAGGCAAACACAGCAGGACTGCCAACTGCTCACTATGGATCCACACACACACACACACACACACACACAGAGACACACACAGAGACACACACAGAGACACACACAGAGACACACACAGCTCACCGTGGAGGAGGTCTTCAGAGGCAGGTAGATCAGGGAAGATCTTGTGGAATGTCTTGTTGTGCTTAATAAAACTCTGCACAGGAAAAAGCAATGATGAGGACCGTTGAACATTTCTGTACTTTATGGATGTGGTGTGTGTGTGTGTGTGTGTATCAACTCTATAGTATTCTTACACTTCTGGAGCCAATACTGTCGGTCCTCTCAAATGATCGATCACTGTCAAACGTCTGAGACCTAGAGGACAACACAGCCATATTAACATGCGTGCACACACACACACACACACACACTACAGGAGTAACACTCAACTGATGAGGTCCGCAAGACACACAGACACGACACACACACACACACACACACACAGGTACCTGATGGGGGGTAGCTTGGGGCTGTGGCTAGGTTGAATACTCTCTACACACACACACCTGATGGGGGGTAGCCTGGGGCTGTGGCTGGGTTGAAGACTCTCTCTACACACACACACACGTACCTGATGGGGGGTAGCCTGGGGCTGTGGCTGGGCTGAAGGCTCTCTCTACACACACACACACACGTACCTGATGGGGGGTAGCCTGGGGCTGTGGCTGGGCTGAAGGCTCTCGAGCTGAGACTCCTCCAGACTCAGGGCTTTGCGGGGCTCCGCCTTCTTCTTGGACGACTTGCCCTTCCTCACCTTCCCACTGGGGATGGGGCCCCCCTAGAGAGATAGAGAGATAGAACTAGAGAGAGAGAGAGAGAGAGAGAGAGAGAGAGAGAGAGAGATTTATTACCTCATTCTTCTTCTCATCACCACCACCATCATCATCATCATCATCAGTAGGCTACACAATATGCACACACACACACACACACGTTTGTGTACTGGCCAGTGTGTCACACACGCATCGATGGAGAACTAACACATACGTGCGGTCAGTGTGTCACTCTACAGCAGAGCACCATAACCATCTACCTGTACATCACACCTGAGCCATCTACCTGCACATCACACCTGAACCATCTACCTGTACATCACACCAGTACATCACACCTGAGCCATCTACCTGTACATCACACCATAACCATCTACCTGTACATCACACCTGAGCCATCTCCCTGCACATCACACCAGAACCATCTACCTGTACATCACACCAGTACATCACACCTGAGCCATCTACCTGCACATCACACCAGAACCATCTACCTGTACATCACACCTGAGCCATCTACCTGTACATCACACCAGAACCATCTACCTGTACATCACACCTGAGCCATCTCCCTGCACATCACACCAGAACCATCTACCTGTACATCACACCAGTATATCACACCTGAACCATCTACCTGTACATCACACCTGAGCCATCTACCTGTACATCACACCTGAACCATCTACCTGTACATCACACAAGCTCTCTGGGGTGCTAAACCAGAACCATCTACCTGCATTCCATATGCTCACAGTGTAATAATTGCATAACTTACAAACAAATTCAAATCACGTAGGAGGAAACGGTCCGGGAAAATCACCGGAAGATCCCAGCCACGGGTCACTGATGAGTGACCAACCCTGAGCCACGACACACATTTCACAACACGCACTAACGACCAATAGGAGATGAGCGGAAAGATGCGGTCAACTTTTTTCTTTATGACACAAAAAAAACACATATTATAAACCTTGTGACAGTGATCCGTCTTGTGATGATGGGTATGAGCAGATGGTTGGTGTGTGTGTGTGTGTGTGTGTGTGTGTGTGTGCGCGCGCGCTTCTCTTTCTGGCACTGACGGCTGAGTATCCTCTTCTCTGTGTGTTCTTAAAAAGACAATTGTGTGTGTGTACGTACTAACTAAGTAAGTGTGTGTGTGTGTGTGTGTGAAAATGCTTTCTTGTCTGTGTTTTTTAAAATGTGTCTGTAAATACCCTCTTTTCAATATGTCTCCAAAAGGGTGTGTGTGTTCTTAGAAAGAAGAGCACTCTCTTCCGTCTAGTAACTGAAACTGAAACTCCACCCGTCTGTGTGCGCATCATCTTAGGCAGGATGCCCGCGACCTCACACGCCGCACCCCAACCGGACCACAGCTAGCCTCGTTCCAGAGGGCACCGCTAGCCGCTAACGGGCCCGTAACCCGCACATCAGATAACATCTCACTATGCCTCAGCGTCTTACCTGTGCAGCCGATCTCCGAATTTTCTCGATAAGCGCACACTCCAAGACCTTTTCATAGCAGAGGACCCTCTCCGCGCCCCGAAACGAGAGAACGAGAGAACGAGAGAGAGAGAGAGAGAGAGAGAGAGAGAGAGAAACGGAGATGACCAAGAGCTGAAGACCCTAGAGGCTGTCTGTCGGACAGAAAGCTGATCCCAAGCTGCCTGTACCCAACGCAGAGCAGAGTATGTTTCCTGTGCTCACACACACACACATTCCACAAGGAGGAGTGTCTCAGCTCAAATGGTGACACCTCAAGCAGACTGATGTAATATAACTCCTCCCTCTGTGTGTGTGTGCACCAGCGCTGTGTGTATGTATGTCTATGTGTGTGTGTGTGCACCAGCGCTGTGTGTATGTATGTCTGTGTGTGTGTGTGCACCAGCGCTTTGCCTGGACAGGCAGAAGAAACACAAACACACCTGCCGGGCCTTGTCTGTAAAATTCCACTGCTATAAAGGCACTAGAAAACTCCACTTCATAGGCTCACCTGTACGAATACACACACACACACACACACACACACACACACACACACACCCCAACCAGTTTGATCCCCTGAGGGCATGTGGTGTCTGGTTTGGGCACTTTCTCTCCCTGTGTTTAGTCTGTCTGCTTTTGTCCTGAGCTGAGATAAGTGTGTGTGTGTGTGTGTGTGTGTACCATTTTCAGGAATATCTCAGCGCATCTGGTTTGTGAGTGTGAGATGAGGCTATTCAGAAATGCTTTGGATTCAGAGCTACTCTTAACTG
>NC_063197.1:32115314-32125314 GCF_017589495.1 Alosa alosa | reverse complement strand
CCTGTGTGTGAGGAGCAGCCTACGCTGCACTCCACTCTGATTGACTACACACTCCACTCCTAGAACCCAGACCCATGGGGAAAGAACCCAGACCCATGGGGAAAGAACCAGGAACCATGAGGAAAGAACCGAGACCCATGAGGAAAGAACCGAGACCCATGAGGAAAGAACCAGAAACCATGAGGAAAGAACCAGAGGTTCCTTTACCATCAACCACTCCCAGATTTCCCTCCTGCAAACTTCCTGGTAATGATTAGATTGTAGTAGAGAATAGATTGTCTGTGGGAGGGAGGGAGGGAGAGTGTGCGTGTGTGTGCGTGTGTATGTGCATGTGTGTGACAGCCGTGTGTGTGTGTGTGTGTGTGTGTGTGTGTGTGTGTGTGTGTGTGTAAGAAAAAAACAACTGGCTAAGTACTGTTCTCATTCTTTGATTGGGAGTGTGTATCCATAATGTCTTGTGCTGCTATTTTGTTAGTAGGTCAACAGAGTTACATGACCATCTTGTCTATCATTGAGCAATTATTGCTCCGGTCATATAGATAGATAGAATCTAGAATGTAGGCTCATTCAGGCACGCTGAGGACAATAGACCTGGGGATGAGCACTACCAGGTGTCAGTGGGGCCAAAAGCAATACCTGGCAGCGCCTCCCTCTGCTGGTCATTTCAGGGCACTGCACCTTCAGCCACCAGCTTAAATACTGTCAGGAAACTCCAAAAGTAAGCAAATGTAAATGGGGGAAACACACGAGTATGTTTTCTGATGTATGCCGGTCAGAAGAGCAACCGTTCCCTAACGAACAGCTTCTCCTCCTCTGCCCAAGAGTCCAACGTTTCAACGGGCCAACAGACAAGGCTGGAGAACAAAACCAATCAGACCAACTAGGCAAAAGGGGCCAAACAAAACTCCTATACAATATTTAAGCATCAGCAAACACACATGAGTGTGTGTGTGTGTGTGTGTGTGTGTGTGTGTGTGTGTGTGTGTGTGTGTTGACAAAAAGTCACACAGCTCCCACAGGCTGTGGTGTCAGCTAGTCTACCAACACAGTCAACATTGCAGAAACAACAGGACTCTTATGGCTCATGCCCAGCCTGCAGCACAGCGGAAGTGTGTGTGTGTGTGTGTGTGTGTGTGTGTGTGTGTGTGTGTGTGTGTGTGTGTGGTCGGTCATGTGGCTGCTGGTGCTCTACAGGAGTGTGACATTCGGTCTGAACAGAGGGCCTTTTCTTGAAAACACCCAACGGTTCTTATCCGAGACGCTGGAATGCCCACCTGAATTCCGCATGATCTGGGAAAGATCCAGAAGACGGAATTTAACCTGCCCTGCATTAAGATGGCCAGATCCCTCAGCTGATGACACACACATGCATGCGCGCACACACACACACACACACACACACCAAGGACTTTCTTCGAATAAACCTAATGAGAAACAGCAGAACCGAAAGGTTCTTCCCCCTTCCAGCTAAAGCGCTGTAATGTTTGTATTTCTCCTTTTCTGTACTGACAAGGCCTCCTTCACTCAGGCAAGCGAGACACACACGTACACACACACACACACACGGATGACTGGAAGGCATGAAGCCTCCATGAAAGCTAAGGTGGGGAGAGGGTTTCATGGCGAATTCAGTGCCCCTATGTGAAGTCCAAAAAGGGCCCTTGGAGGAGGAACACCTTGAACTGCGGGTCGCCTTCAGGGCCAGTGGCTGCAGGGGGAGTCATTAACACGCTAATGACAGGGCCCAGCACCCACAGCATAGCGCAGCCCAGAACCTACAGCATAGCACAGCACAACAGAGCATAGCACAGTGCTCACCCCCACAGCACAGCACAGCACAGCACAGTGCTCACCCCCAGAGCACAGCACAGTGCTAACCCCCAGAGCACAGCACAACACAACACAGTGCTCACCCCCAGAGCACAGCACAACAGTGCATAGCACAGTGCTCATCCCCACAGCACAACACAGCACAGTGTTCACCCCCACAGCACAACACAGCACAGTGCTCCCCCCCACAACACAGCACAGTGCTCACCCCCACAGCACAGCACAACACAGCACAGTGCTCACCCCCACAGCACAGCACAACACAGCACAGTGCTCACCCCCACAGCACAACACAGCACAGTGTTCACCCCCACAGGGATGTGGCCTTGGCGCCTGTTGACCCCGCAGATTCAGCTTGCAATTCAGCCTACACTGGCAACCTCCTCAGCACACTGCTAGAGAATGTGCATGTGTGTGTGTGTGTCTGTGTGCCGCATGTATATCATCTCTTTAAAACAAGCTGCCAGCAAGAGTCTGAATCTCTCGCTCTCTCTCACACACACACACACACACACACACACACACACACACACACACACACTCTCTCTCTCTCTTTTTTCCCCTGCTCTGTCTGCCCCACCCAGACTAATGAGAGCCCTCTCTGGCGTCTGTGGATGACAGCCTTCCGCTGCTGAGCCTGACCTGACACACAAGCCTTCCCAGCTCCCCGAGCCACACACACACACACACACACACTGTGATGTTATGACACCCACCTACACACACATGCCCAGATATAGAGACGGAAGCGTAGCCTCAGCCCACAGGGTAACGTGACGACTGTGGGAGCGCTCCGTCTGTAAGGAGCGCACAGCCAACCAGGCACCTGGCAACGCCACCTGTGCCCGGGCGCAGCAGTTGGGGGTATTAATAGCTTCTAAACACAACATGGCTCGAAAACGTCCCTCTTCATTTACCAACACCCACAACCCAGGACACTGCGTGTGGAGAACGACACACACGTCTGACTGGAGCACAGGTGTTATCTGACCTATATGGATGGCTTCATGATGTAACGCTTCTCTCCGCAGGGAAAGCTATATGGGATTATGAGATAGGACTGAGTATGGAGGTGTGCGTGTACAGTGTGTGTGTGTGTGTGTGTGTGTGTGTTTGTGTGTGTACAGTGTGTGAATGCGTGGAAGACTTATGGAACAAAGACATGACCAAGACATGACCGTGACTGTCAGCTCTTATCAGGTGCTGGGTATTTTCGTCTCCCAACGGATCTATATCCGGCCGGTGTAAACAGAGTTTGGTAATGACATCAGGAACTTTCTAGTTTACAAAGCTTCAATGTGTAAATAAATGGATCATGACCATTCCATTCCAAGCCTTAATTTTCATTTGAAAAAAGGGAAACTCCCACCTTGACTGGAAATGTCAGTCATTTCCTCGTGTCACATGAGATCATTCTGTTTCTTTACAAATCAGCCCACTAGAGATAGGGCATTAATGTCATGCTAGGGAACTGGATTACTCATGGATATTACAAAAACAATCATCTTATGTGCTGTTCTCATCCATCAAATCCTCACAAATTAAAGAACATAGCTTCTAGCGTTATAACCTCAACGTTCCTGCAAAGTAGGCTCACATCATTTAATAGAGAGGGCAAATCTGAAGAACATAAACTAAACATTTATATTTTCCCTAATAAAGTAGCTATAACATTATGGCATAAGCCTCCACAACATTCAAAGCTAACTTTATGATTGCTGCCCCACGTCCCAGCAATGCAGTAAATTATAGGGAGAACTGGGAAAGGGCCACTTAGGTTGGCTTTTGAAATGCCAACGTGTAACGTTAAGTTACACAGAGCCTAGCTAACTTGCTAGCTTGGCTGGCTAATATATTTGTTTCTGGTAGCTATCGAGCTAGCACTCTCAAATATTGCCCATAAATAAGTGCCTTCACTCATCAATGATTAAACACATTATATTACACACTAATAACAGTATATAAGTATAAACTGTCTTTCAAAATAAAATCCACAAAAGTCGTGCAATTATTTCCGAATATAACACTACCGGCTCGCTAGCAAATTTGCACGAAAGCTAGCATCAACATAACGGTTTTGCATAGGACAAGTTAGCACCCAGCTAACGGCATCTTACCTCTCCTTCATGAAATGCTTGAGTTTGAATATGGCTTTCTCGTCTATCTTCCTTAAGAAGGTTTTCAACCTTTCCCTCTTGTTTTCGAGCATTCTCTCTCCAACCGGTGTTCGATCCAGGATCACAACACCAGAGCCAGTCGCCCGTCACCTAAGATTTGCTTGGCTAGAATTCTACTTCTTCCTCCTTTACTCCTCCATCTCTAGAAGCTATGCTCATTAAGAAAATGAGCTTGAATCGGACCAAGTCTGACAGCCAATGAGCAGCGGTCATGCGCTAGAAAAAAACAGTCATGTCAGCCGAGTCTTTCAATCACAGCGCGACTCTCGAGTTCTCGCTCCACCCATAACCATATTTGGAAGAGGGCCGCGTCCTCCTCCTATCGAATTAATTCGCCTGGCAGGGTGAGGCCTTCGAAAGTGCGACAGGGTCGCCAAGGCCGTTTGAAACAGGCGAACAGCCTTTGCACTGTTTTGTGCCTACATGTGACACTGATGTGTGGTGTGTTATCATAACAGTCGGCCTCACATACCTTATAACCCTAATGCCCACTCTTTTGTGGCCTTCATGTCTCAGGAAATGATTTAATTACCTTGCCCTTGATATTATCTATTCTCCTGCTTCTGCTGATGCGACAGAGGTGTGTGTGTGTGTGTGTGTGTGTGAAGGGAGGGGGGCATCGCTGTAGAATCTGGAGCAGCAGAACCAGTGTTTTCACAGCGTGTTTTCTAAACAAGCTTCCCCTTCCTATTCTATAGGCCTACTAAAGTGATGGAAAGCTTGTAGACGCTATCATTTTGAGCATTCTTCAGGTTAACCAAAGGCGTGCTTCACTGCATCTGCAGTGGTCTGGGAATGTTGTTGTATGTTAGAGATAGATAGATAGATAGATAGATAGATAGATAGATACTTTATTGATCCCCAAGGGGAAATGTTTGGCTGCAGTGGTCTGGGAATGTTGTAGTATTTAGTAACAGTGGTCTGGGAATGTTGTAGTATTTAGCAACAGTGGTCTGGGAATGCTATAGAGTGGTGTTTGAATGCTATGTGCAGCTGTAACTGCAGTGGTTTGGGAATGCTGTGTTGCAGTGGTCTTGGAATATGCTGTGTACGTCTAACTGCAGTAGTTTGGGAATGTTGTGTGTGTGGCTAACTGCAGTAGTTTGGGTATGTGGTGTGTGTGTGGCTAACTGCAGTGTGCTCTCTGTGTGTTGTGCCTGTACATGTCGTGACACATCTGCATATTCTCTATTCATCTCTGAGTGGCACATCTGCATTCTAATCGTCTCTGAGTGGCACATCTGCATTCTAATCGTCTCTGAGTGGCACATCTGCATTTGTTGTTAGTTGTTGGTTTGCAGCCTTTAGAATGTTCTGAAAACCAACTTCCTGCTCCACGGTGCCCAGACCGTAATGGAAAAGAATGACTTTTGGACATGTCAAACACCAACAGACACAGATTGACAGTGCACACACACACACACTGACCCAACCTCTGTTGGTGTTTGCTGGCGTTTGTCTGGGCATTGTGCACGCTCCTTCAGAGTGTTTAATCGGGGAATTATTCATTAATCGGGGAATCTCTGGCCAACTGCCGGGGTGAGCTCTCCATCTGGTTCCGCGGGCCGACACACACACACACTGACCCAACCTCTGTTGGTGTTTGCTGGCGTTTGTCTGGGCATTGTGCACGCTCCTTCAGAGTGTTTAATCGGGGAATTATTCATTAATCGGGGAATCTCTGGCCAACTGCCCGGTGAGCTCTCCATCTGGTTCCACGGGCCCGGGGGACACCCCCACCGGCTCCACATTTGGCCCATAGAGCCAAGCGGGGCTTTGCAGGACTAACAGGCCACAAGCGAAGGTCCACGAGGCGGAGGAGGCTTCTCAGAAAGCTGGCTGGACGCAGCGGCTCAGGTTACACAGCTCCTTATAGGGCTGAGTGGCTGGTCCGACACAGGAGGCACTGTTACCCCATCTAAAACAAACTGACACACACACACACACACACACACACACACACACACACACACCACACAATACACACCACTCACACAGGAGGCACTGTTACCCCATCTAAAACAAACTAGACGTGTAAACATCAGGCCTGCCCTCCTTAGCGCACACACACACACACACACCACACACACACCACACAATACACACCACTCACACACACCACACATTACGCACCACTCACTCACACACACACACACACACACACACACACACACACACACACACACACACACACACTAACACACACACACACACCACACAATACACACCACTCACACACACAGGTATGTTTGCTGATTTGATAACGACAAGCATGTTTGCATGTCTGTTGGTTAGCCGTAGACGCACGACATGCGGATGCTTCTGCATGCTCAACATGTCTTATTCGCACTGTCACTCGTGAAGTACATACTGTGAGTCCTGTGGCCGAGAGAGTCTTATCTCTATCAGCGCTGGGTTAGGGAAATCAGCTGACCTTGGGATAAGACTTATACCTTGACCTGGAAATAGTTTGAAGATAAGAATTAACTGAGATTAACTTGAGGGCCTTAATCAGGTCAATCAATCTGTCATCAGGTCCCTTTCCACAGGATTACAGTAATCAAGCACCATGCAGTCTGCATTCATAATCTCAGCGCTTGATTTTATACACCTGTGGAAAGGGACCTGATGATGAATATCCTTAATTTTAATTCATTTTCATAAATCATTTATTTTATTTTTGTAATTTCAGTGGAAATGTAATTGGGTTTTAATTTATCTTTACTCAATCAAAACAACATAACTACAATTTTATTGATATTACCTGAAATACAAAATAAAATAACATGACTTATTAATGTCTTCAGAAATGGATTTAGAGCATTTTAGAGCCAAACTCTTCACTTGCTCCTGCTGGATGCATGCTGGGTAGATGCAGGTCTCATGTTTAACAGTAGCCATGGAGACTAATTCAATATGTCTTACAATTTTCCAGAGAAAATTCTGTTGGAGACAGCATTTAAACTAACAGCCAAACTGTGACAGCAGCAGAATGCAAAGAATGCATAGATGTGCGTACATGGTGGATATGGCCGTGTGCGAAAGCAGAATATATACAGAGCAGAACGTCTCCACTAAAGGGACTCATTTTCTCTCAGAGACGTTTATGCATGGGTTTATGTTATGTACTGTATGTGTGTGTGTTTATATTATGTGCGCTGTGTGTTTATGCAGTGTTCAGAATATGGATATGTATGTGCGTTGTGTGTTTAGTGTTCATATGGTTATGTATGTGCACTCTAAAAAATAATACACTGGCTCAACTGAAAAAAATGTAAAAACAATTTGCATGGATCTTTTTAAGTAATTTCAACTCAAGCCGTTTTTGAGTAAATATTGTGAGACTTATATAGTTAGAACAATTGAATTATATTATATGATCAAATTAATATAATTAAGTTGGTTCAACTTAATTAAGCTTTTAGAGGACAAATCAGGTTGATTGTGCTAAACTAATTGAGTTCTTCTCACTATAAAAGTCTCACAATATTTACTCAAAAACAACTTGAGTTGAAATTACTTTAAAAAATTAAGGTAACAATTTGCATGGATCTTTTTAAGTTATAGTAACTTATTTCACTTCTGTCTGAATAAAAGCACACAGCAATTAAAATTTTCTGAAAGCATTGTTTATTTTTAAAGCAATGGCAACTGGTCCAGTTGTGCAATGAATGAATGTAGAGATCCGTCTGAATTCGTCATTTATCTGTATAAAAGAAAGGCACAATGTTAGAAAATTTACCTCAAGACAAACAACAAAATGAACAAAATCTACAACGTGGTTTGCAGGGATTGACACAGAATATTTCTCAAACTTCAAAAATAAATAAATGTTGGCCTACCTATTATGTTCAGGTTAAGCTAAGAATGTCAAATGGCCCACAAACCTTCATAAATAGTGACAATGTTAGGCTTAACTAGGACGACCAAATATGATCCTCAAACACGTGCAGTGTTAGAACTAGCAATGCTAAAATGTTAAGTGCTGAATACAGCTGCCACGGTGAAGTTTGAAGACACCAGACAGCTAAATTTACCTTTACTAACTCCAAATTATCAAAGGGCAGGCTGCAGGTAACTTTGAAGACGCCAGCTACCAAAGTCATTTTTTCAAATTTTTTCAAATTACTGTGCAGCAGCTAGCTTGGAAGACACGATAGCTAACTGTCTATAGATAGCTAGCTAAATCCATCTTTTCAAAAATTCAGCAAAAGGGCAAGCTGTAACATTAATTTCATATGTAGTGTCACGTGACGATGATTTTGATGCACTGTGTGCCGTTGTTTGATAGCTGTTGCTTTTAAAACAAACACAAAAATAGTAGGCTAGACTACTGTGCACGTACCTTTGATGTTCGATGCAGGCTACAGGATCCTGTGCCATCATTTCTGTTACTTCTCAGGCGTGGTCTGGAAGGTTCTGAACGTTTAGTCGTGTTATCAGCTTTATAAGTTTGGTCACGAGATTTACAAGTTTCAGTAACTTAATACTTATCTATTGTTAGGTGAAAGCAAGACTGTGTTGAAAATCCATACATTAATAAGTTGAGACAGCATTCTTTCTTTTTCAGTATGACAAACTCCTTAAAATAAGTTGTCAACTCACCTATACATGTACAAGTATAGCAAACTTCATTTTTTTATGTAGAAAATGTTCTTCATTTTAAGCTTTATCTACTAACCTCATGAATAATTTTTTAGAGTGTGTTGTGTGTTTAGTGTTTATATGGTTATGTATGTGTGTTGTGTGTTTATATTTATATGGTTATGTATGTGCGTTGTGTGTTCGTTGTATGCATTATGGGTTTATATGTTATGTACAGGTGTGCGTTGTGTGTTTATGCAGTGTTCATAATGGTTATGTATGTGCGTTGTGTGTTGTGTCATGCGTGTGAATGGCATATTGGTGAAAGAGACACAATGATCTCTTCTAACTGACATAAAAGTGTATGACTTATTAGTGAAAGAGACACAGCCTGAACAATAAAGTTAACATTTCTGTTTTTTAGAATTCTATAAAAAATTGTATTCATTGTAAAAAAGACTATTGATTATTCCTTCATTGAGCTAAACACCTCACAGATATGGCCATATGTTACATAAGCGAATTGGCGGCTTGAGTCCTACTGAGTGAAACGGCACGCTGTGTCTTATGAGATTTTCTCTATTCTGACGTTGTCTCACAAACATGTGGAATATTTGTTTACATTATTTTTAAAAAATGAGAGGCATGACTTCTGTTAGGAACCTTTATTTAGTCTTTTGGGTTGAAGCCATGTGCTACAGCTTACGCTGTCAGGAGGCTAAAGTCCATAAAACCTTCTTTGTCCTGGAGAGACTGTTTTTCAGCTCCTTATCTATCGAGCTGTGGGCTGATGTTTGGAACCCATGATGAATCACTTCATCCTGAAATACCTTTGTGTTGTTTTAGCGGTTAAGTGGTTGTGTTGTCGCCGGTAAAAACAGGCTTGGATGCGGATGAGGCCCGGACATGAGCCAGACCTGCTCCAGTGCGCCCCCTGCTGCCTGCCCTGTGCATAGGCACAGAAAGGAGCTTGTGTAATTTCTATTTAGTGAGTGTCCATCGCCTTGGCCCGGTTTAGTGTGTGCGGACCCTGGGGTCAGAGAGGATACGGCTGCTGATGCCCATACTGCTTCACTGAGCTGGCACTGCCCACTCAATGCCCAGCCTGTGTGGGGGCCGACCGGAGGCTACGGTGCCACGGCGCGGTGTGTGAGACGCAGCAGGTCTCAGAACATCTCTGACCTACCGCTGAACCCCAGCACAATGTGACAGGCTGTGTGCTTATTGCTTATGAAACCCTGGGCTGGGGTGTGAGGAGTGTGTGTGTGTGTGTGTGTGTGTGTGTGTGTGTGTGTGTGTGTGTTAGTGTTTATGAAACCCTGGGCTGGGGAGTGAGGAGTGTGTGTGTGTGTGTGTGTGTGTGTGTGTTAGCGCTTATGAAACCCTGGGCTGGGGTGTGAGGAGTCTGT
>NC_063197.1:32087814-32097814 GCF_017589495.1 Alosa alosa | reverse complement strand
AGTTTCACTGGCATTCATTAGTTTGGGGAAGAGCCACACCCACTGGAGCTTAGGTGTCCCATATAAGGCAGTGTCCCACATCAGGACCATTTAGTATATTTAGTAAAACAAAGTGAACGCATAGCAGGCCTTCTACGAGCCCTGTTCTCGGCAAGTACATCAACAAGACCGACTTTTAAATAGACTAGCCTTCTTGGTAAGCAGTTTTACTGATGTAACGGCACAATCACGAAACTGGAATCTGTGGCGCTCATGCTTGCAAAGTTCTCAAAATGGCTCAACTGAGGCCTATTTGTGGCAGGCTTATTGGCAACAACAACAAACCCCTGGAGGCCAATGGAGAAACAGGTGTCTCTGATTGGACATCACACAGGTGTCTCTGATGGCCGGCAAGTGTTGCCCATAGACAGTAAGGTGTTTGCCCCCAGCAATATGGAGGCCGCGTATATGTATGCCACCTAATAGAACTCGACGGACAATGCGGTATCTAGATTTGTCCGAGTTTGCGGTCGGCGTGAAGGCAGTATTATACCGTTTCACCGACACATGACTAGAATGGTAAAAGCTGATTGGCTCTACACATCAGCACTGCTGGCCATCAGCAGTCATCCAGACTGACACTTCCTGTTTACCCTCCCCAGACATGATTGGCCAGAGGACCCGGGCACCCAAATCCAGCGAGGGGAAGATGGTGAGCGGACGAGAGACGCTACGTCTGCGCTCGAAAGGCGGAGCCACCGTACAGGAAGTGGTAAGTTGATTGAACAGGAAAGGAAGAAGAGAGCTGACTGAACAGGAAGTAGAGACATGACTAGACAGGAAGCAGGGACATGACTGGACACATAGATATTAGAACCCTAGATACTGAATTGGCCTCCAGAACGTATGTCAATAGCGCCGCCATCTTGCTGGGGGCAACAATCGAGCGGTAAATCATTGTTGTGTTGCCCATTGACAGTAAGGTGTTACCCCCAGCAATATGGCGACCATGTTGGTGTATGTAACCTACAGTAATAGAACTCGACAGACAATGCGGTATCTAGGTTTCTGATATCTATGACTGGACAGGAAGTAGAGATCTGACTGAACAGGAAGTAGAGATCTGGCTGGACAGGAAGCAGAGAGTTGGCTGAAGTAGAGAGTGGATTTGAGGCTGTTGTCTGCAGATGCTGATGACTCAGAGGGACTTACCCACAATCCTCCACAACCTACAAACACAATCACTGTGACTAATGTTCTCAATTCCCCATTTTTCCCTCTATATTCATTCTTTCTCTTCTTTCTCTTCTTCACTCTTCACTCTTTTCTCCTCCCCCTCCCCATTCCCTTTCTCCCTCTATCCCTCTCTCCCTCTATCCCCCTCTCCCTCCATCTCTCTCTCTCTCTCTCTCATTCTCCCAGCCTAATGAGTTTGAAGAGAGGGCCACTAGGAAGGTGGATGATCTTCTGGAGAGCTACATGGGCATCCGTGACCTGGAGCTGGGTAAGCAGACAGCAAGTGTACGCAGCATGTGGACGGCCTGGTCCCCCTCCCCTCACATGCGTCATGAACTCCACACTCTGCACCAGTATGGTGGTGTGTGGGGAGAGATGACCGTAGAGACAGGGCCAGGGCTCACACACACAAGCTCCATATCACACACACACACACACACACACACATTGCTGTGACACACAAACACACACAGATAAGTCGGTAACACTTTATAAAAACTACACACAATTCATCATTTATTAAGCCTTTGTTACTTATTAGTTAATGGTTTGTTCATCATTAGTAATTTCTTGTTCATACATAATTTATCATCAGTAAAGCATTTGTTCACACAGTTATAAATGGTTTGTTCATAGTAAATAATCCTATCCAAAAAATATGTTTGTACATGATTTATACATAATAAGAAATGAAACAACCACTTATAATGAAATCATTTTCTTATTATAAACCAGTTGCAAACTATTACAAAATGCTTCGTTCATCATTTGTTAAAGCATTGTTCATATGTTAATTCTCATAAATAAAGTATTTGTACACACAGTTATAAATGGTTTGTTCATAGTAAATAAGCCTATATCTAAAATATGTTTATACATTATTGTTCATACTTAATACATTATGCAATAGTATTATTAATATTTCCATTATTTAATAGTTGTTACATACACATGCACTAATGATTAGTTAGGGTGAGGATACATATTTTATAAACCACTATCCTCACCCTAACTAATAATTAGTGCATGTGTATGTAACAGCTGTTAAATAATGGAAATATTACTTAATCAAAAAACATATTATTGCATCATTTATTAAGTATTAACAATAATGTATAAACATCATTTTGGTAACACTTTATAATAACTACACACAATTCATCATTTATTAAGCCTTTGTTACTTATTAGTTAATGGTTTGTTCATCATTAGTAATTTCTAATTTATCATCAGTAAAGCATTTGTTCACAGTTCTAAATAGTTTGTTCATAGTAAATAAGCCTATATCTAAAAGATGGGTAACACTTTATAATAACTACACACAATTCATCATTTATTAAGCCTTTGTTCCTTATTAGTTAATGGTTTGTTCATCATTAGTAATTTCTTGTTCATACATAATTTTAAAGCATTTGTTCACACAGTTATAAATGGTTTGTTCATAGAAAATAAGCCTATCCGAAAAATATGTTTGTAAGTACATGATTTATACTTAATAAATGATGAAACAACCACTTATAAATTAAATCATTTTCCCATTATAAACCAGTTGCAAACTATTACAAAATTACTTTGTTCATCATTTGTAAAGCATTGCTCCTATGTTAATTATCATCAAAACGTATTTGTCCACACAGTTATAAATGGTTTGTTCATAGTAAATAAGCCTATATCTAAAATATGCTTATAGATTACTGTGAATACTTAATAAATGATGCAATAATATTGTGTTGATGAAGTAATATTTAACAGTTGTTACATACACATGCACTAATGATTAGTTAGGGTGATGATACATATTTTATAAAACACTTCCTAATACTATAATTCATGATTAACTCAGGAGTTACAAGTGGTTAGTTAATGATATTTTGTGAGCTTATCTAAAGTGATGCCTTGCAACACATTTTCAAATGAGTTGTAAAGATTACATTCACATTCATTACAGTTTTTTCTGATTGCTTAAGCACATTTTTTGTAACTATGGCTTTTTTTGCAAAACTCTACACACAAATGGCAAAACCTCTCACCCAATCAGCAAAACATTGTAGTTCTCTTGCAAAAGCTAACACACCTTGCTTAACTCTTCACACCTTCGTAAAAATTGTGTTTTCGTATCGTTTTCGTAAACACAAGCCATCACAATAGTAAGCACACAATGTGCCAACAACACACTGATGATATGAATAAAAAACACATCTGGCTTTTGCTTTCTCTGTACACAAGGTAGACTATGTCAGTTTGAGGTCATACTTTTGTCATAGTTCTGTAAACATACAGGGATCCAAACTTCAAGTATTACTGTAGTGTTTATTTACACACATCAAAACAAACACAAGTGTGTTTTTCCAAGTCAAAACACAAAATAGCATTTCACTGAGACAAAACAAATCAGTCTACATCGGGTCGTCTCTGTCAAAATTCTGTCTACATCACATGCAATGTCCTAGTCCAAGGCACCGGGAAAAATATATTCTGGAATGACGTATCCAGGCCTGACATGACAATATTCCCACATGTAGACTGATTTTTTGTCTGTAAAAGGGCTTTTTCTTTCTCTTCTCACTCTTCCTGTTCCCTCCATTGTACCCATTGTACATTACCTGTGGCTTATTTATTAAATTAAATTAAATTGAAGGCCACTGTCTCAACAGTAAAATCCAGGAATTGAACCCCTAGCTTTTCAGGTTACTGCATGCTAGTCCAGCACCCTATCCACTACACTACCATGGTACTGATAGAAACACCTACAACTACAAGAGTTTCTGTTTTCTTCTATTACACACTGTTAATCATGCATTAAACATCTGTAAATTATTATTAAATTATGTATTCCTACATTAATTCTCATCTGTAAATCGTGTTTACACAGTTAAAAATGGTTTGTTCATAGTAAACATGCATATCTGTTTTATATTTTTGAATTGACTGTTGTAGTACTACTGGGCAGAGGTAGTGTAGTGGATAAGGAGCAGGCTTAACATGCGGTAACCCATCACGTTGGGGGTTCAAGCCCTGGCATCCACCTATGTGGCCTTGCCCTTTAATTTCATTGACATGTGTGAGTCGCTTTGGGTGAGTAAGTGTCTGCTAAATGAATAAATGCAAATGTAAACTTTATAACTCATTTGTAAATGTGTTGCAAGGCATAAAGCGTCCTCACTTTAGATGAGCTCACAAAATATCATTAACCAACCACTTGTAACTCCTGAGTTAATCATGAATTATAGTATTAGGAAGTGGTTTATAAAATATGTATCCTCACCCTAACTAATCATTAGTGCATGTGAATGTAACAACTGTTAAATAATGGAAATATTACTCCATCAAAAACATATTATTGCATCATTTATTAAGTATTAACAATTATGTATAAACATATTTTAGATATAGATTTATTTACTATGAACAAACCATTAATAACTGTGCGAACACTTGCTTTACTGATGATAAATTATGTATGAACAATAAATTACTAATGATGAACAAACCATTAACTAATAAGTAACAAATGTTTAATAAATGATGAATTGTGTGTAGTTATTATAAAGTGTTACCGATTATCCGTATAACCAAAATGTATCCATATAGCCTAAATGTATAGATTATTCATATAACTCATAAATGTGTAGATTGTTCATATAACCTAAATGTATAATGAGGTTTAAATTTGTTGGGATGTTCCTGTCCTCTGCAGCCACGACCATTGTAGAGGCGGGAAAAGACAAGAGGAATCCGGACGACTTCGCTGAAGCACTGGACTCCGTCCTTGGCGATTTCGCCTTCCCAGATGTGTTCCTGTTCGACGTGTGGGGCGCTCTTGGAGATGTAAAGAATGGAAGATTCTAGAAGCCAGGAAAACCAGGAAATAATTACACTATTTCATCAAAACACTCCAGAAAGCAGAGGACTCTGGGATTGAATCTGTACCTGATCTGAGCTGTATAGGACCATCAGCCGTATAGGAGGCATATATAAGCATTATATGAGCTGTATTGGAGCATATATGAGTTATATATTAGATATATAACCCGCATATGAGCTGTATGAGTCAAATATAAAATAGCGTATATTAGCTGCATTGGTGCGTATATGTCATATATAAGTTACAAATGAGTTATATACAAGTCGATCTGTCTTGGTGCATATGTATCCTATATGAGTAATATGAGTATAAATGAGTTGTATTGGTGCGTATGTATCCTATACGAGTCGTATATGAGCTGTGTTGGTGTGTATGTGTCGTATATGAGCTGTGTTGGTGTGTATGAGTCATATATGAGCTGTGTTGGTGTGTATGAGTCATATATGAGCTGTTTGTGAGCCAGATCAGGGTCAGATCCATCCCAGACTCAGCTGCTGACTGGGCCAGCATGACCCTACATGAACCCCAGACTGAATAAAGCCCACGTCACTCTGCCTGCACCCCACACACCCAAGCTCCACGTCACACACACACACAAGCTCCACACACACACACAAGGATACAAGACAGTTTATTGTCACATGCATATAGTTACTGGATGTAAGAAATGCAGTGAAATTATGTCTGGTGTCATATGTCTGGGGGGGGGTAAAAAGTGCAGTAGAAGAGGGGTTTAGTAGGTTAAGTGGCAAGGGCTGCATAAGAAAGGTGGGGGAGGATTGGGATTGGGGGGCACCAACAAGGAACACTCAAGAGCAACAGGGGCAAGGAAAAACTCCCTTACTAAGGAAGAAACACACGCAAGCTCCACGTCACACACACACACAAGCTCCACGCCACACACACACACACACAAGCTCCACCCCACACACAAGCTCCACACACACACACACACACACACACACACACAAGCTCCACGCCACACACACACACACAAGCTCCACATCACACACACACACAAGCTCCACGCCACACACACACACACACACACACACAAGCTCCACCCCCACACACAAGCTCCACACACACACACACACACACAAGCTCCACGTCACACACACACACAAGCTCCACGCCACACACACACACACACACACACACAAGCTCCACCCCACACACAAGCTCCACACACACACACACACACAAGCTCCACGCCACACACACATACACACAAGCTCCACCCCACACACACACACAAGCTCCACCCCACACACAAGCTCCACTCACACACACACACACAAGCTCCACGTCACACACACACAAACAAGCTCCACGTCACACACACACACAAGCTCCACACACACAAACACACACAAGCTCAACATCACACACACACAAGCTCCATGTCACACACACACACACAAGCTCCACACCACTCTGCCTGCACCACACACAAGCTCCACACACACACACAAGCTCCACATCACACACACACACACACACACAAGCTCCACATCACACACACACACAAGCTCCACATCACACACACACAAGCTCCATGTCACACACACCCACAAGCTCCACATCACACACACACTCCACGTCACACACACAAGCTCCACGTCACACACACACTCCACGTCACACACACAAGCTCCACATCACACACACACACAAGCTCCACATCACACACACACTCCACGTCACACACACAAGCTCCACGTCACACACACACACAAGCTCCACATCACACACACACTCCACATCACACACACACTCCACGTCACACACACAAGCTCCACGTCACACACACACACACAAGCTCCACATCACACACACACACTCCACATCACACACACACTCCACATCACACACACACACTCCACGTCACACACACAAGCTCGACGCCACACACACACACAAGCTCCACGCCACACACACACACAAGCTCCACACACACACACACAAGCTCCAAATCACACACGCACAAGCTCCACACACACATACACACAAGCTCCACATCACACACACACACGTGCACAAGCTCCACATCACAATAACATACACAAGTCTATCACGTCACACACATAATAAGCTCCACGCCACACACACACACACACACACACACAAGCTCCACATCACACACACACACAAGCTCCACGCCACACACACACACACACAAGCTCCACATCACACACACACACAAGCTCCACATCACACACACACAAGCTCCATGTCACACACACACAAGCTCCACACACACACACAAGCTCCACATCACACACACACACAAGCTCCACACACACACACAAGCTCCACATCACACACACACAAGCTCCACGCCACACACACACAAGCTCCACACCACACACACACACACACACACAAGCTCCACATCACACGCCACACACAAGCTCCACACACACACACACACACAAGCTCCACATCACACACACACACAAGCTCCACGTCACACACACAAGCTCCACACACACACACACACACACACAAGCTCCACACACAATACACAATAAAGTTCCACATTACACACACACACACAAGCTTCCACATTACATCAATACACACACAAGCTGCTAATATCATAACACACACACGCATACTGTATAGATGGGCACGCAGTACCGCAGCAGATGTGTGTTGTCTCTGTGGGCAGGAGCAGCACACACACACACACACACAGCAGAGGGATATGATGCGTGTCTGCAGACAGTATCCCAAGTGCCTCCCCCTCTCCCCCTCCAAGCATCATTGTTCCATCTGTGCTGTGTATTTGTATGTGTACACACACACACACACACCTCATTGTTCCATCTGTGCTGTGTATTTGTATGTGTACACACACACACACACACCTCATTGGTCCATCTGTGCTGTGTATTTGTGCAGAGATGGCGATGACAGGAAACATGACTGGTAAAAATCTACCCAGAGTCGCTAAGGTGACATTGACAGAATTATCGTATCAGCATGACTGCATGTAGGACACACACACACACACACACACACATCACACAAACTATTATAAACAATAGAACTTCATATCAGAGATCCATCTCATAACCAGGACTTGCCAAACATTTCAAACATTGCTTTATAACATCTGCTGATGACTAATATCACATAGACACACACACACACATGCTTGTACAGACTCACAAGGGGCCAATGCCCCCTGCTTCTGTGAGTGAGCATACCAAACATTGCTTCCTGTGAGGTCACTTCCTGTGTGCAGTGGGAAACTGTGGGTTTCTCTCAGCATGAACACTGCAGCTCAAATACACCCCCCCCCCCACACACACACACACACAGACACACACACTCTTTGCCTGAACAGATGAAGGTCTTCACTTCAATCGATTATGTAGTATGTGTTTACTGATTGCACATAACAACACTTGTTTTACATCGTTAGTGTGTTTATATTACCTTTATTTGTTGTTGTTTTCCTTCAGACACCAGATAGCAGTACATTGTAAATACAGTATATTCCTATTTTCCTTCATGTGAAACTCTCCAGGGGGATCTGAGGGGAATTGCAGCGCATGCATAGTTTCAGTGTGAACGTTAGTTTTGCTGATGCTATTGTGTTTGTATTTGAATGAAGACCTGACGGCATGTGGCACTCTTTCATGTTTATTACCAATTAGTAATAAATGCACCATGAAACCTCTCTGTGTGTGTGTATTGTCTGTCTTCGCATCAGTCAGTCTCTGTGTCTGTTTATGTGTGTATGTATGTGTGTGTGTCTTTTCATCGATGCAATTTTACTCAACAATAACAATGACAGAAATGAGAAAGCGTGTTTGAGACTGATACAGAACATGTGTGTGTAGTTCAAACTCCTCTTGACTGTATACAAATCTCTCCATGGTCTGGCCCCCACCTACCTGTCTGATCTTCTACACCACCATTCCCCTTCCAGAGCACTGGGTCAGCAGACCAACTGGGTGCTGGAAGAACCCAGGGTGAGGCTGAAAACTAGGGGACAGAGTTTTCAGTGGCAGCCCCAGACTCTGGAACTGCCCCCTGCCCCTCCCACATCCGTTCAGATCGGTCTCTGAATGTTTTAAGTCCCTTTAAAGACCCACCTCTTTTCACTTGCCTTTGGCTAGTGTCTCCCTTTATGCCCCAGTGTTTAGTTTGAAATGTTCTTTTTCTACTTTTCTTAATTTATTTGAACTGTAGCCCTTTTTGTTTTGTTTTTGTGCCTTCCTGTTTTTATTTATTGCACTTTATTGTGAAAGCACTTTGAGATGCTTGACTAAAGCCGTCTGTAAATGCGCTTTATAAATAAATTTGACATTGACAATGACATTGACATGTGCTCTCATTCGGCTTTCTTACGGTAAAGTGTGTGTGTGTGTGTTCTTTTGGTAAAGTTTACAGCATGTCAACAGACTGTGTGTGTGTGTCTGTGTGTGTTCTTTTGGTAAAGTTTACAGCATTTCAACAGACTGTGTGTGTGTGTCTGTGTGTGTTCTTTTGGTAAAGTTTACAGCATTTCAACAGACTGTGTGTGTGTGTGTGTGTTCTTTTGGTAAAGTTTACAGCATGTCAACAGACTGTGTGTGTGTGTGTGTGTGTGTGTTCTTTTGGTAAAGTTTACAGCATGTCAACAGACTGTGTGTGTGTGTGTGTTCTTTTGGTAAAGTTTACAGCATGTCAACAGACTGTGTGTGTGTGTGTATGTGTGTTCTTTTGGTAAAGTTTACAGAATGTCAACAGACTGTGTGTGTGTGTGTTCTTTTGGTAAAGTTTACAGCATGTCAACAGACTGTGTGTGTGTGTGTGTGTGTGTGTGTGTGTGTGTGTGTGTGTTCTTTTGGTAAAGTTTACAGCATGCCAACAGACTGTGTGTGTGTGTGTTCTTTTGGTAAAGTTTACAGCATGTCAACAGAG
>NC_063197.1:32060314-32082814 GCF_017589495.1 Alosa alosa | reverse complement strand
TTCACTGGAATGAGTTCCTCCTATTTCCTATTTCACTGGAATGAGTTCCTCCTATTTCCTATTTCACTGGAATGAGTTCCTCCTATTTCCTATTTCACTGGAATGAGTTCCTCCTATTTCCTATTTCACTGGAATGAGTTCCTCCTATTTCCTATTTCACTGGAATGAGTTCCTCCTATTTCCTATTTCAGCTGTACAGGAGCTGTGTGAAGCTGGTGGAAAGGCAAGCCAGTGGTTAGTGTGGAGGCGCTCCCAGACTGCCTGGGGTCACGTTCTGAGCAGAACTGACTCAGAGATATGGGAACTCTTGCTGCTGTGTTTCTGGAGTTGTGCTTGTTGATGTTTCTGTTTGTAACGTGTCCCAACCCATCATGAGTGTTGGAAGAGGGTTGGTCCAGGATGCCAGACACCACTGTTGAGCCTTTGGGAGGTGTCATGGGCCTTATTCAACAAAACACCCGTGAAGGAAGGTGCTCTGCTTGATAACCAGTGATATACTAACAAAAGCTGCTCTGCTTGATAACCAGTGATACACTAACAAAAGCGGCTCTGTTGCTAATGTTTTGTGTTTTCTCTGTTGTGATTTTTTTAGTTAGGCTACCGGTAGCACATGTTGTGCCGTGAAGGAGAGCCTACAGTATACAGCCACATGCGCATTTGTGACTACCGCCAGCCAATTGTGTATTGTTACCATGTCTCATGTCCTGTTGTGTAATCTTATATAGGCTTGATTGTGTATTGTTACTGTATCTCATGTCCTGTAGTGTAATCTTATATAGGCTTGATTGTGTATTGTTACTGTATCTCATGTCCTGTTGTGTAATCTTATACAGGCTTGATTGTGTATTGTTACTGTATCTCATGTCCTGTAGTGTAATTTTAGATTACCGTGTCTCCTGTCCTGTTGTCTAATCTTAGATTACTGTATTTCCTGTCCTGTAGTGTAATCTTAGATAGGATTGGTTGTGTATTGTTACCATAACTCCTGTCCTGTAGTGTAATCTTAGATAGGATTGGTTGTGTATTGTTACCATAACTCCTGTCCTGTAGTGTAATCTTAGGGGCCGTGCACACGACGCCGGTTTTTGTGAAACCGGTGAGGTTTTGTTAACGGTTACGCCTTGCATGTACACTATGCCGGCAGTTTAGGAGACTGAAACCGATAGCTTTTGAAACCGGCTTCCGAAATGGGAACTTTTGAAACCGCCCGGCTAACTTTTCGCCCGTGTAGGCGTACTGTAGGTGCTAAGCCGGCAACTTTATGGCGACATA
The DNA here is from genome assembly GCF_017589495.1 of Alosa alosa. Taxonomy (NCBI): domain Eukaryota; kingdom Metazoa; phylum Chordata; class Actinopteri; order Clupeiformes; family Clupeidae; genus Alosa; species Alosa alosa. The sequence goes on along the minus strand of NC_063197.1, from coordinate 32,081,542 downwards.
GCCCCACCTCTCAACTCAGCCACGGACTCGACCTGACATGTTGCTTGTCAAAACAAACCAAACCATTTATTTATCATATTAAAATGTTTTTCTTTCCCCTGTCATGATTTTATGTGCACAATGTAGCCTATCAGCCTTTAGTGGCTAAGTTAGAAGCACCGCGTTAAGCAACTCAGTTAAACATTAGCTTTCTGCATGTTAGTGTTTTCTCCAGTGGTGCTCAGACCTAATGCAATCGTAGGCTAAGCATTTGAAATTTCACATAGCAGTCACATACCTTGAAAATGAACTTTATTAGTTTAACAGTTGAATTGAAAACCAGATTGTCTGTAGTCTCCTTATTCATCACGACTGCTTAACCCAGAGCACTTATTAGACATTCTCTGGCTTAACAAACTGTTTCAACAATGTTTTTTCTTCACAGCGATTCAGCGAAATTGTAATGAAGCTTCTGCACAAGCGGCGCCATCGACTGGTCTGGAATATGCACTACAGCACATTTGGCGGTTACACCTCTGTATTGTACCGCAGGTTTTTCTTGCCGGAGTCGTTAAAGGTGTGAAAGCGGTAAGAGAAAATCCACCCGGCGGTGTCGTGTAAACGGCCTCTCAGATAAGCTTGGCTGCTGATTGGCCTCTGTGGCAGTGTTTGTTGAATCGTTACTGAGAGCCTAAATGGATCCTGGGTACAGCATGTGGTGTCACGACTGCCACAAGCCAATTGTGCATTGCTGTTGAATCTTGTGTCATGCTGTTTAATGTGGAGTAGGCTTGGCTGTTGCTCGGCATTTGTGGGAAATCCCCCACCTAAGGCACAAGGAATGTAACGCCTTTTCCTGTGCATGTCTGAAACGAACCAATCACACACACGTCACAGAGCGCTTTAAGAGCTGATTAAACAGTAGTCAAGTGCCTGCTGGCCTAAAGCCATGGCTCAACACTGACAGACACACACCGACACTTCAACTGAAATAAACACACAAGCTTACATATACACAATCACAAACACAAACATAGTCTTTATAACACATTTTCGCCTCCACCACAACACACACATACACACACACACACAAAGAGACAGAGACAGACACAGTGACAGATACACACAGACACACACATAAACACAGAGACAAACACACACCGACACTTCAAGTGAAATAAACACACAAGCTCACATACATACACACACACACATGCTCACAATAACACATGTTCGCCACCACTACACCACAAATTAACAACGCACACACACACACACACATACACAACACACAAACACACACACACACCACAGACACACACACACACACACACACCACAGACACAAACAGTGATGTCTTAAGCCATGCACAGAAAGAGAGTGCTTCAGATGACTAATGTGTGGGGTGAGGGTGGCACAGCCTCAGAGCGTGGTAGCCTGTACTGGCAGGGAGGGTGGCGCAGCCTCAGAGCATGGTAGCCTGTACTGGCAGGGAGGATTGGCACGGCCCTCAGGCATGGTAGCCTGTACTGGCAGGGAGGGGTGGCACAGCCTCAGGCGTGGTAGCCTGTACTAGCAGGGAGGGTGCTTTGTTAGCCTGTACTAGCAGGAGGGTGGCACAGCCTCAGGCGTGTTAGCCTGTACTAGCAGGGAGGGTGGCACAGCCTCAGGCGTGGTAGCCTGTACTAGCAGGGAGGGTGGCACAGCCTCAGAGCGTGGTAGCCTGTACTGGCAGGGAGGGTGGCACAGCCTCAGAGCATGGTAGCCTGTACTGGCAGGGAGGGTGGCACAGCCTCAGAGCATGGTAGCCTGTACTGGCAGGGAGGGTGGCACAGCCTCAGAGCGTGGTAGCCTGTACTAGCAGGGAGGGTGGCACAGCCTCAGAGCGTGGTAGCCTGTACTGGCAGGGAGGGTGGCACAGCCTCAGGCGTGGTAGCCTGTACTGGCAGGGAGGGTGGCACAGCCTCAGAGCATGGTAGCCTGTACTGGCAGGGAGGGTGGCACAGCCTCAGGCGTGGTAGCCTGTACTGGCAGGGAGGGTGGCACAGCCTCAGGCGTGTTAGCCTGTACTAGCAGGGAGGGTGGCACAGCCTCAGGCGTGTTAGCCTGTACTAGCAGGGAGGGTGGCACAGCCTCAGAGCATGGTAGCCTGTACTGGCAGGGAGGGTGGCACAGCCTCAGAGCATGGTAGCCTGTACTGGCAGGGAGGGTGGCACAGCCTCAGGCGTGTTAGCCTGTACTAGCAGGGAGGGTGGCACAGCCTCAGAGCATGGTAGCCTGTACTGGCAGGGAGGGTGGCACAGCCTCAGGCGTGTTAGCCTGTACTAGCAGGGAGGGTGGCACAGCCTCAGAGCATGGTAGCCTGTACTAGCAGGGAGGGTGGCACAGCCTCAGGCGTGTTAGCCTGTACTAGCAGGGAGGGTGGCACAGCCTCAGGCGTGGTAGCCTGTACTAGCAGGGAGGGTGGCACAGCCTCAGGCGTGGTAGCCTGTACTAGCAGGGAGGGTGGCACAGCCTCAGGCGTGTTAGCCTGTACTAGCAGGGAGGGTGGCACAGCCTCAGAGCATGGTAGCCTGTACTAGCAGGGAGGGTGGCACAGCCTCAGGCGTGGTAGCCTGTACTGGCAGGGAGGGTGGCACAGCCTCAGGCGTGTTAGCCTGTACTAGCAGGGAGATGGCACAGCCTCAGGCGTGTTAGCCTGTACTAGCAGGTGCACAGCCTCAGGCGTGTTAGCCTGTACTAGCAGGGAGGGTGGCACAGCCTCAGGCGTGTTAGCCTGTACTAGCAGGGAGGGTGGCACAGCCTCAGAGCATGGTAGCCTGTACTGGCAGGGAGGGTGGCACAACCCTCAGAGGCGTGGTGGCCTGTGTACTGGCAGGGAGGTGGCACAGCCTCAGGCATGGTAGCCTGTACTGGCAGGGAGGGTGGCACAGCCTCAGAGCATGGTAGCCTGTACTGGCAGGGAGGGTGGCACAGCCTCAGGCGTGGTAGCCTGTACTAGCTTGGGGAGGTGGCACAGCCTCAGGCGTGTTAGCCTGTACTGGCAGGGGAGGGTGGCACAGCCTCAAGCGTGGTAGCCTGTGTACTAGCAGGAGGGTGGCACAGCCTCAGGCGTGGTAGCCTGTACTAGCAGGGAGGGTGTACAGCCTCAGGCGTGAGGCAGCCTGTACTAGCAGGGAGGGTGGCACAGCCTCAGAGCGTGGTAGCCTGTACTAGCAAGGTGCAGAGTTCATGAGTTCATGATGGCGGAAGCCAGAGTGGCAGAGAGCGGGCGCATCTTAGCCGGGTGAGCGGGTTTAGCGGCCAGCGGAGAGAGTGGGCAGGGTACAGGGCAGAGGGGTTACCGGGGTGGTTCCACAGGGGTGACAGCACCATAGGGGCAAAGTGGGGCAAATCAGTCCACGCAGTGGGGTGGGGAGGGGGTAGTAAAGCTCTCACCAAAATGCAACCTAGGGTCTTTTTGTGAATGTACCCGAGGCAAGCTTTCATTTATAAGCATAAATATGTTGGAAGCGCCACTTTTAAGCTTGACTTTTAAGATTGTCGTTTTCGGGTCAAATGGCCTTTTGAATGGGAGTGCTAGGGGCACTATTTTGATTCATGATCGCATCAAAATCACTATTTTTAGAACACTAAGAAGGCTCGACACAACATGAAATGTTGATCGAAGTATCACCAGGGTCTCTACACATGAACTCGAGCATTTAGAAAAAAAATTGTGTACACAGAGTTTACTAAAAGAAAGGTTTTGAACAACTCACTTGGTTTTTCCACTCGCCGCCATCTTGCCAGTCAAGAAGTGCGTTGACCAAAACCTTTCTTTTTAGTAAACTCCGTACACAAACAATGATCACAATGCTTTCTAGGAGTTCAATAAACCTAATGATACCGAACAATTTCTTGTTGTGTCGAGAACCAAATAATTTAAAAATAGCGAAAATAGTAATGTCCCTACCACTCTCATTCAAAAGGCCATTTGACCCGAAAACGACATGTGGTCAAGCTTAGAAGTGGCGCTTCCGACGTAATTATATGCTTTTTTAAATGAAAGTTTGATTGGGTACATTCACGAAAAGACCCTAGGTTGCATTTTGGCGAGAGTTACGCTTTAAGTCACAGAGTCCAGCTAAGTGCAGAGCAGAGAGTGGCTGGAGATGAGGCCGTGGTCATTTGTTTGTTTGTTTATTTGTTTGTTTACTCGCCTCAGCCTGGACTCCTGACACAGGATGTAGACCCAGGGGTCACAGATCTGATTACAGGTGGCCAAACGCAGGCCGAACAGAATGTAGTCAGGTTTCACTGGCGCCCCCAACAGGGCACTCATGAGAATATACATCTGCATAGGAGAACACAAAGGCACACACACAAAGACACACACACATGCAAAACACACACACATACAGTAAGACATCAACACAGGTGAAACAGGGGGGACAGTCACAGACGCACTCACAGTTTTCCTAGACGAGGTCAAACGAGGATGAAAAATCTGAGGACTAGGTCACTGAATTATGACAAATCTGTGAGAAATCTGACAAATCAGTAAGCATTTTACGGCTACTATAAAGGTGTTCCAACATCCCATCTAAAGTTCTTTGCAGGGGAACATCAACTCGGAGGACGTGGTTTGGCAGGATATCTTGTGATGAACGATCTCTGTTAGTGTGACCATGATCACCCCTCTCTGGGAGGTCTGCCGTGTGAAGGGCAGCCCACCCTTGTGTGGACAGCACTCGTTAAATTAAACGTAGCGGATAAATATTATTAACTCGCTGGACTCGTCCCAAACGCTCTCTCCTCTGCTCTGCTCTCCTCTCCTCCCCAGAATGGCACAGAAATGGTGGAGCTGTCTCGGCCACAACGCCATCAGTGTGTGTGTGTGTGTGTGTGTGGTTGCTAGGATACTGGACACAGGCACATGGTTGGATCAACTCCATCTCCAAGTACCCCCGAGGCGGGGGTTAGATGAGAGCCCTCGAGGCCTGTGGGTACTGTGGTTATGATGGCTGGTCAATGGGCTGCCGGCTGGGCACCCTGGACTGACATGTGGAGAGGACTAGAGGAGTGAGCGATCAGTGTGCTCATGTTCCCTGACGTGTGTGTGTGTGTGTGTGTGTGTGTGTAGAGGAGTGACCGGTCAGTGTGCTTATGTTGCCCTGTGCCCTGACGTGTGTGTGTTCCCAGCGGCGCTGGGGTCCATTAATGAAGGTTCACTGGGGTTCACTAATGCGGCCGTGGGGGCAGTAATCTGGAGGATGTAGAGTAGAGTCAGATAGTTCAACAACGTGTGTGTGTGTGTGTTTCTTTGTGTAAGTTTTTGTGTGTGTGTGTGAGAAAGTTGGTCTGCATCTGCATGTGGATGTGTATCCACGACCAATAGCAAACCTCAGTGTGTGTGTGTGTGTGTGTGTGTGTGTGTGTGTGTGAGATGTATATGAGTCTGTGAGTGCGTGCGCACGAGTGTGTGTGAGAGTGTTTCCTGTCCTGTATCTGTATCTAGCCGGAGACGGATCTTGGCCTGCAGGGTCTTATCGGAGGCCTCCATATGGAGCAGCGACACTCCCCTGCCCAATGCCTCGGCCACTTCCTGTGCGCTAGCGAGCGCCGAGCTCTCGGCCAGCGCTGACACCTTCATGTGAGCTGCAGAGGGCTTATGGGAGAACGGGCAACACAAAGTTCCAAGCAGACCGACCCCTCACGAACAATGGAGGAGCCGGGCCTGGGCCGTGGAAGAGCCTGGGTGATACCAAGTGATGAGGGTTCTGATAAGGCTTTTACGGAAAACACTTAACCAATAATAGAGGAAACATTCTCGACGGAACAGGAGGCTTTTTTTCCTGCCTGTAGCTCAAGTGATGGAACACAAAATAGACCCACCCTTGCCATGGGGTGAATGCCATGAATGCATTTAAGTGTGTGTGTGTGTGTGTGTGTGTGTGTGTGTGTGTTAGCTCCACCCTGTTCATGGGTTCAATTCCCAAAAAGAATGTCATGAACTTTGTTTCTTTCACATAAACCAAAATCATCTGATTTCAACACAGCTGGAAGGATTATTGGTGCTTCACTCCCCTCCCTGAGGGACATTTACACCTCCCACCTCACCCGCAAGGCGACCACAATTGTGAGTGATGCAAGTCACCCCGCTCACAGTTTGTTTGATCTACTGCCCTCTGGGAAGAGGTACAGAAGCCTGCGCTCCCGCACCACCAGACTCACCAACAGCTTCATACACCAGGCTGTTAGGATCCTGAACTCTCTCCCCCCTCCACCCTCAGCTACATAACATCCTGGACTTTTAGACCCACAATGGCTGCCTTGCACTACTCCACTTGCACTACTCCACTTGCACTCTCTCCACTTGCACTACTCCACTTGCACTTCCCACTTGTACACTTGCACACTTGCAACTTGTTGTTGTTGTCCTGTTGTCCTGAACACTTCTGAACACACTTCTGCTGCTCTTACATAACTTCCACCACTATGCCACTTGCATACTTAGGTCAAACAGAACTACCTCAGCCATTTATTGGCCTGACTTTTGCACTATTATATTGACTGTCTACTGTATGCACAATTGCACAATTTCTACAAAATTTTGCTGCTCTTATTTCTTCATTGTATGTACCTTCTTATTTTTACTTTTTATATTGTTTACTTGAATGTTATGTTTGTCTGTGGACCTAATTGGTAAAATATGTCTTGTCTCCACCGTGGGATAGTAGGAAACGCAATTTCGATCTCTTTGTATGTCTTGACATGTGAAGAAATTGACAATAAAGCAGACTTTGGACTTTGGTGTTTAGAGGGAGTATCCCCCTACTTCATTTATGAAAATCAAAACAACTTCTAGATAGGATGTGAGTGTGTGTATGTGTGTGTTTGTGTTTGACTTTCAAAACATTGCGATGTTGAATCATGCAAACAGCCACTTTCTGTTCTTTTGTGAAAAGGTCTTAGTGAATTATGAGGCCTCTCAACGACTTCTAAGCTTTCCCAGACTTTCCCAGCTACTTTTAGTGCTAAAATGCTTGAATTCCTCTCAAAAGAATGAGGAAGTTAAGGCTGGTATGTCCATGACTGGTCATGTGAGTGTGTGTGTATGTGTGTGTGTGTGTGTGTGTGAGTGTATGTCCATGACTGGTATGTGAGTGTATGCTGCATGTGTGTGTGTGTGCTTGCATGTGTATGTTCCCCCTGGCTGCAGTGTGTGAGTGGGTGTGTGTGCTTAGCGTGTGTATACTGTATGTGTCTCCTGTCAGCAGTATGTATGGGTGTGTGTCTTTGCATATGTATATGTTCCTTCTGCCTGCAGTGTATGTGTGTACTCTATGTGTGTTTCCTCCAGCCTGTAGTGTGTGTGTGTGTATATGTGTGTGTGTCTCTTATGTGTGTGTGTGTGTGTGTGTGTGTGTGTGTGTGTGTGTGTGTGTGTGTGTGTGTGTGTGTGTGTGTGTGTGTCCTGCCTGCAATGGTAGTGTGTGTGTGTGTCTCCTCCTGCCTGTAGTGTGAGTGTGTGTGTGCGTTTGTGTATGTGTGTGTGTGTGCGTGTGTGTGCGTGTTTGTGTGTGTGTGTGTGTGTGTGTATGTGTGTGTGTCAGTGTCCTCCTGCCTGCAGTGGTAGTGTGCACACTCACCAGCAGAGGGCACCAGCAGACGGAGGCGATGAGCATGATGAAGATGAGCTGCACCATCATCTCCACCTCGTGGTCCCGCCGCCTCTGGACCGCGTCCGGCCCGCAGCACACGCGCAGCAGAGTGACCACACTGACCGTGTTGAGCAGGAAGGACGTGGCCAGCGACAGCAGCCCCACCAGCGAGAACACCAGGCAGAAGGTGAGGTCGCGTCCGAGCTCGGCGCTGATGCGTAGGAAGCACCAGGAGCCCGGGTACTGGATGTGGTAGCTGCCCACGCCCGCCTGGGGGAGCAGCGCCACGGTGCCCGCAAACAGCCACACCAGCGCCACCATCAGGCAGGCGCGGCGCCGCGACATGTTGCCCGAGCGCGAGAAGGGCCTGTTGATGCCCATGAAGCGCTCCACGGCCATGGCGGCGCCCAGCAGGAGCGGGCACAGCCCGTAGAACACCATGGACGTGCCCATGAAGTTGCAGAAGTGGCAGTGCGGGTCCAGCCGGCGCCAGTTGAACTGCGTGGCGTGGAACGAGACCACTATGGAGCCGGTGACCATCAGGCCCATGAAGTCGGTGAAGACGAGGCCGCAGAGGAAGATGAGGAAGGAGGAGCGCGAGGAGCGTGGCGGTCGAGAGCCGGGCCGAGAGGCGGACCGCGCGGCGCAGCGCAGAGAGAGCGCCCGCAGCAGCACCACCAGGGCGAACAGGTTGGAGCTCAGGCCCAGCCCGCTGAACACCGCAGAGAAGTACGCCGACGCCAGCGTGCTCGTGTAGTTGTAGGGCGGGCTGCTGATGGAGTAGCACAGCGGCGTCTCATTGGCTGAGGAGGCGGAGGGGGAGGTCCAGTTGCTGTCAATCATATGTGGCTGCATGGCTGATTGGTTGGTTGGTTGGTTGGTTGTGTGAAGGGCTCGGCTGCAGGCTTCCAGAAGCTGGGAAGACGCTCGCTCATATGTTACTTCATCCTGAAGACGTCAGACTTGTCAAAGCATTCTCCTGCAACACACACACACACACACACACACACACACAGAGACATGTCCAGATGTTTGTGGGAGAACTATTGCATGGCTATGATTTATTTCATCTAAACAACCGGACAGTCGAAGAAAAATAGTTTTCAACGCATCAACGAATCAATTTTTCATCTAAATATTTGCTGTCGTCACTATGACCAATTTATTTATGAGACTGAAAGGACAGGAATTCACTTTAGACTCCCAAACACAGACATGTTTATTATTTAAAAGTGCTCAACGCTGTGGACGGAATCCTGTCAGAGGCAGTTTCCCACTGCCAGACAGACAGAGGCATGCTACGGCGACACGATAGCAACCGTGGGACGGAACGCGGTCTTCACTCGGAATGTATCTTCTGTATTCACATGCACTATACAACTGGGTCATTCCATGCGTTTAGTATTAACAATACATTTGACAGCATTATCCAAACCACACAATACATTATGTTAGAACTTGTTGGTTTAGTGGAAGTGTTATAAGAACTTGCGTTGATTTAGTTGAAGTGTTATGAGAACTTGCTCCGTGGCACGGCGTTGTCTAAAGGTGGCACAGCGTTGTGGCACGGCGTTGTCTAAAGGTGCCATGGTGTTGTCTAAAGGTGGCACGGCGTTGTCTAAAGGTGACACAGCGTTGTCTAAAGGTGGCACGGTGTTGTCTAAAGGTGGCATGGCGTTGTCTAAAGGTGACACAGCGTTGTCTAAAGGTGGCACGGTGTTGTCTAAAGGTGGCACGGCGTTGTGGCACGGCGTTGTCTAAAGGTGGCACGGCGTTGTCTAAAGGTGGCACGGTGTTGTCTAAAGGCTCTTGGGGTCCAAACACACGGGCATACTGCGTCTGCTCTTGTTCATGTGAGACCACCCCAGCGCTGACCTCGCTTCTACTCTACTTCTGCGTCAGAGGTCAGTCATCACTTCCTGAGTCTTTGAAGATCTCTAAAACATATGATCATCCTCATATATGGTCACAGAGGGAAGCTTATCTCGGACTGTACATCTCTCAAGAGTTGGAAAACGTCTCCATATAACATAACTTAGGATCATTAATCAACTACTGTATCCATCTCTAACTCTCTTTTTGCCACCTCGTGGGGAGGACAACTTTATTTTGAATTCAAATGATGTATTCCAGACTCCAGACAGACCCACATCCACCCCCTAATACTGTGATAGCCCTAATATTGTGAGATAGATAATAAATAAAATAAATAAAAAAAAACATTGCTTGTGAACAATAACTGATGGCAAATTGGACAGTATTAGACTAAATACAGATGGACAGACATATACAGACAGTAGACAGGCAGACGCTAACAGACAGATAGAGGCAGAAAAACAGATACAAACGATAGACAGACAGATGCTAATATACAGACAAGCAGATCAATGGACGAAGACAGACAGATAGGCGAGTGGACGGACAAGTAGACAGACAGGCAGACAAATACATACAGACAGACAGACAGACAGATATACAGATACAGTATTACTGTGTGAGTAGAGAGATCTACTGAGAGGGCCGGTGGCTGTAAGTGTGTGTCTGTGTGTGTGTGTGTGTGATTGGGAGTGTGTGCAAGGTGATAGAGAGAGAGAGAGAGAGAGAGAGAGAGAGAGAGAGAGAAGTAGGGAAAGAGAGAGGGATGGAGAGGGGTTATATCAGCATAATGACCTGGGGAAGGGGGATATGGGGTGTAAATGGCACAGTTATTGCTGAGTTTGAAGGAAGGTTATGAAAGGGTTCAAGATGTCTTTGAAGGCTGATCTATCGTTCTTCTTTTGTCCAGTTTTGAAAGACTATTTTCTTAGCGATAGTTAAAGAGACAAGTACTGGATATTTCAGTTTCTGTGGAACGAGGATAGAAGTGGTGTCTCCTAGAAGACAAGGTGTGGAGGAGAGTGGGACTCTACAGTCCAAGATGGTGGAGAATGTCATGTGACTGATGTCCATAGGAGATTGACTGCGCCATGCTAATATGTGTCAGTGCACCCCGACGTGCAGTGAGGGCAGATGTCTGTGTCGGCTATTCCCATTTTGAATAGTTAGCTTTGGGTGAAGTGAGTCCTGTGAATGGTTTTATGTTGTATGAGTTTGGTTGGTGTTGGAAGTCATAGCGAATATATTCTTGCAGATATTTGTCTAGAAATCTGGGGTTGGAAGGAGGACCAGGTCATTTTCCCATTTTGCTTTTGGGAGTGTTATGGAGGAGGTTGAAGAGGCAATCACTTTGTAGACTTAAGAAATATTTTTTTTGTGGATGGTCTGCAATTCTTAATAGCTGTTCAATGGTGTTTGTAGGTTCAAGTGAGCTGTTTTTATTGATTTTGCTTTCAGTTGATGGTAATGAAGGAACTGGTATTTTCCAACCCCATATTTCTGGACAATTGTGTGAAATGATAGGAATTGGTTATTTTTAAATAAGTGGTGGAGGTGGGTGATACCTTTAGATTCCCATTTGGGGAAGTGAATCGGTGTCTTGCGTAGTAGGAAGTCAGGACGGTGCCATATAAGGGTGAGTCTACAAGGTGTCAGGGTGGATTTAGTGATTCTATTGGTTTTCCACCAGGCTGTCAGACTGGTGCTAACAGTGATGTATTTGAAAGAGTCCATTTTTTAACTGCTTGTGGTAGAAATGGTAAATCTGCAATGTAATGGGGGATTGTTAGATTTTGTTCTATTGCTAACCACGGGTGGGGATTTTGCTTCGGTGTCCATTTGGGAAGATATTGTAGCTGATTTGCAAGGAAGTAACTCTCTGACTCATATGGTCATCCACATATGGTCAGAGAGGGAAGCTTCTCAAGGACTGTACATCTATCAAGAGTCGGATAATTTCTCCATAACATCACTTATCAAGGGCTGTACGTTTATCAAACGATCCGAAGCCATCTCCATATTAGATCGGTGAGGAACCCTCGAATGCACAAGTCGTTCAACCACAACAATGATTGTACCTTTGAAACCAATCAATCACAGAAGGAACCTTGTCAGCACCTGAGATCCCTTGGTTCTGGAACTGCTACGAGAAACCTTCTAAAGAACTCACTGATCATCTCCATATAAGACCACTGACATACTGTATCACATGATATCACATACAGGGGAACCTCATGTATTACTGCACCTCTTAAACCCAGAAGGCACTGCATGGCTAGCATAGAGCTTTGTGTAACTCACCTATTATTACACAGCTGCCCTAACTCTCTATGACACTCCTCACACACACACACACACCCACCCACACTCTTACCCACACACACACACACACACACACACACACACTTACCTACACACACACACACACACACACACACACACACACACACTCTTACCCACACACACACACACACACACACACACACACACACTTACCTGCACACACACACACACACACACACACACACTTACCCACACACACTCACTTACCGACACACACACACACTTACACACACACACACACACCTTTACCTAAACACATTTACACACACACACACACACACACACACACACACACACACACACACACACACACTTACCCACACACACACTCACTTACCGACACACACACACACACTTACACACACACACACACCTTTACCTAAACACATTTACACATACACACACACACACACACACACAGTGGGGCTGTTCTGCATTTATACAGGGCCGTGAAGAGAGGACAGGAAATAAGTGGGAGAGAAAGATGGAGAGTTTGGGAATTGACCTCAGGTCGGACTCGGACCCGGATTCCTGTGGGCACTGGGCCTGTTTATGGTTCAAAACACTGCCACTACTGCTGTGCTACATCTCCCTCACCCCAGACACACACACACACACACACACACACACACACACACACACACACACACACACACACACACACACACACCATCTTCATATGAGATAAAAGGGGGCTTATCAACAAGGATTTGGTTTTCAAAAGGATCAAGCTCCTGAATCACTTCAAAGCTAGTTTTCTGGCAACCACCAGCCAAGCTGTTACATCACTGGGCGTAAACAGGAAGTGATAAAGACACAATGGTGATGATATCAGGGAAACAGAATTTAGAATTTCTTGAAATAAATAAAGCGTGTTGCAAAACAATACTCATCATCAGAATCATTCAGAACCATATCATTACTGGGAAAAATACTGGAAACAGTGCTGGCCATGGGTCAAATATCACACCCACACTGGACACAGTGAGAGTTCTGGGTTGACCTCCAGTGACCCTGGGTCTCAGTGTCCAATTGCACTGGTGTTTTAGAGAACACATTCAATTTTTCTGTCCATTCCAAAACTACTGTGATGTAAACGGAAATAATAAAGTAACTCAATTATATATTTTATATATAACGATTTAGATTATTCTGTATCGGAACGCCCCCTATTACCACCAGTCCTGTGTTTCCATCCTCTTGCGTGTACAGTATGTGTCACTTACTATTAATTTCTATACAAACCAAGACGGCGGATTCCTAAAGAAACGCAAGCACCCACACCATTGATGTATCTAAATTAGCCATGTACCAAAAATGACATTTTACCGTGACTCAAAGAGCTGTATGTACAAATCCACGTGGAGCTTGGAGCCACTCGAGCGTGGTACACAAAATCGGATAATTCAGGCAATAAAGGCCCCGGTAAGAACCAAACCAGATTTTGTTAAAATCTATACACCTATGGCTACTGAAAAATGTAAGGTTCATTTTTCAAATGTTATTTTGAAGTATTAATAAATATTGTTGTTTTAGAATTTTCGAACGAAATGGTTGATAATTGGAGGTGTTACAATACAGTCATTTTGAACAACCTCTCTGAAGCTGAAATTCCCAAGATGCATTCTGGCACCTCTTTATCAATATCTGATGCCCACCGGCCATGTCCATCTTTATCAACACGGTCGAAGGGGGTCACTTGCGCTTCAGCCTGGTTGGTGCTCACGGAACAGGACGCAGAAGTCAAAACGGGAGATCCAAGGAGCAGGATGCCCATGCGTCTTCTTCAGAGTCAATCTTGCAAATGTCATCACCTGCTACACATGCACCATGTTCTGTGCGTTTATATTGACTGATGTCTGAATGAAGAAACAGGCTGACGGACTGCACAGTGAAATAGGGATTATTCAGAGCAGTGGGCATTGCATTCTCTAATCTTGTATTCCTCTCAACCCTGGGATCATGCTGTTGTTATTATCTCTGCGCTGTTGAAAGAGGAATCATACCGAATCTTCATGATAGACAGATGCATGTTGAACACAAATACAGCTTTAAGTATAAGTATAAGTATAGTATACTATTTTGATCCCATGAGGGAAATTTGGTCTCTGCATTTATCCCAATCCGTGAATTAGCGAAACACACTAAGCACACAGTGAAGTGAAGCACATACTAATCCCGGCGCAGTGAGCTGCCTGCTACAACAGCTGCACTCGGGGAGCAGTGAGGGGTTAGGTGCCTTGCTCAAGGGCACTTCAGCTGTGCCTACTGGTCGGGGTTCAAACCGGCAACCCTCCGGTTACAAGTCTGAAGCGTTAACCAGTAGGCCATGGCTGCCCTACAGCTTTAAGGGACCACTGCACATTTTTCTGATGTCATTCGAATGAGTTGACGGTCATATTCAAAATTAAGAAACCACTGCAAATTTGAATATGACCGTCAACTGATTCAAATGTCACTCAGCAAACGTAGGATGACATCAGAAAAATGTGCAGTGGTCTCTTAAAGCTGTATGTGTGTGTTCAACATGCATCTGTCTATCAAGGAGATTCTGTATGAGAGATGTATATACAGTACACACACACACACACACACACACACACACACACACACACATAAACATGTGTCATTGATGAGAGAACTGAGACATCCCAAACCACAGTTCCCCCTGCTGAGCAATGCACCAGTACAAACACACACAAACATTAACACACATACATCACACACACCAACACACATACACACACACACACACCCTGAGCCAAACACGAGAACAGATATCAAATCAGTTTTGTGATAAAAAAAAATTAACGGACACAAGAGAGCATTTCCATTTCACACAAAACACACAGACTTCCTGGCGTCTGCTGCCCCAAAACCGCGTCACGGACAGTTGCCTCTCACAGTGACCTGGGCCGCGGAGAGCCATTACGAATCACTTTACCTCGACGGGGTCTGATAAGGCTAATGCACCAGGGGTCATTAGGACGGGTCCTACCGTCCTGAGTGCGACTGGCCCGAAACACTCCAAACATGGGAGTGCAGAAGGCCAAACGCCAGCCTAATGTCCACCACTGAAGCCTTTTACTGGAAGATGGGCCGAGGCTGAGGTCACCTAATCAACTTTACCCAGACTGATTGACCACCCCCCTCCCACTCTGTCAGAAATAATGGCAGGTCAAGTCAATTAGGCTCCTTCCCACATGTCACTCCATGAGTAAAATAAATATTTCATATTTACATCTCACCAGCACATGGCACCAGCACAAAAAAGCTCACTAAGATTGGTAGAGATTCTGGTGAAGAAAACACAGATGACTGATTTAAGTTTTCTTTCTTTTCTTTTTGACATTTTGGTTTGGACATTGTTCAGAGCTTAAACCAAAGAACAAATCTGCAGGCCTACCATAAGGTTATCAGACATTTCTGAAGATGGCTGGCCTATATCGCCCATTTTCAGAACTTAATCAGTCCGGCCTGGGCCCCGCTGCAGTACTCATTTTGTGTATTGATAGCTTTTAGGCTGTCTTCTGTCATAATAGCCTACACAGACAATGGTTTTCATAATCCTACGCACTGCTAGTAATAACAGCCTAATGGACACTTTTAACACAGCCCGACCCAGGAACCTTTTACAGCCCACATTAAGATTATCTTTGTTGGACCAAACCATAAATAATCTTGTTTGAGACAAACAATATTTCAGGCTAACATTAATACATGTTATAAATATAAAATATAGACTAGGTTTGCATGTGCAAAGTTGATTTCAAATGTTTTAACCTGCACCCTAGGCTATTCAGATTGTGCTGTCATTGTGCTGACATGTGCTGTCAGCATCATGTCAATCATCATTGCTTTAGTTTCTGAACGCCCCATGCTGTCAGTTTAGGAGCAATCCATATGCATTAACCTTCAGGTTACTATAATGATGCAGCCTGGGAACACCCAGACCTTCACAACTGTACAGAGCAAAGCCCAAATTTGCCGAAAGGTCGTATGGGTATAACCAGGCTAATAATGATGTCTTGCCTCACCTTTTGCCCATCTTAATGGTTCAAACTATTCTCCATCAAATAGACTCGTTGCAGCTTATAGGCTATGTCTAATTACTCACACACAAAATGCAACATAAGTCTAACACCGTTCACCTTAACACCATTGGAGGAAGCTTTAGGCTACAGCTGCACTATAAGATAGTCAACGTTTTTATTAACAAAATTAGAATTTTGAATTCTCAGTTTCATCTAGCCCAACTGTCACATCCCAGACATCTATTCTAGCCGACTCACATCACTGTTCAAGCTGATATTTCTGACGCACCTGTCTGCGCTCAGAGAATACTTTCGCTTAAGAGAAGGCACGTTTCAAAATAAAAGCGATATAGTTGTTTGTGGTGCTCTTTAGATACCATGGCCTCTATAGAAATAGGTTGACTGATATCTGTTTTTGGACTAGATGCTATTTCCTGAATTCTGGTACATTTTAACAGGTTATTTAGACACTTCTATATAACAAAATAAAGCTATTAATTCAATGACTAATTCGGAACCAGCTTTATTAACCTCATGGTATAGTTAACCATGCAGTTGCAATATCTGTTCAATTACAGTTTTTTTCGCTAACAAGCGCTTACTCATACATCAGATACTTTTTCTAAACTCACGACATTCAGACTGGCACAAAAAGTTAACGGCCCACCGGGAATCCTCCCGAAGCTCCGGATAGCCACTCCGGGGTTGCATTCAAATCGTTACAGTTTTTTTTCAATCGCTAACAAGCGCTTACCCATAGCCTACTTCAGATACTTTTTCTAAACTCTTAACACAGACTCACACCTAGAAAACACAATTGGCCAAATGGATAATTTTCTTCTCAAAAACACATTTTGTTAAATATATTACTAACACATATTTCTCTGCACACACTAACTTTACCAAAACACTGGAAATCTGACTCAAAATGAAATTATAAGAATGACACTTGTTTTCACTTCACAAGGTACATGCAGTCAATCAAAGTACACCGGGTTTCAAAATACTGGCTATTGTTGACATTACAAAAACTGCATAGACTTATGTTTCAGTTTTACAGGTATTTGCATGCAATTTTTACACTAAATGTCTTGGTTGGGAACTGTATGTCCACATGTTATGTTCACATTCGAAAGAATTCCAGTAAAAAGCAAACTTACAGTTTTTTTGAGTCGCTAACAACAATTTGTCCAACCAGTTGTCACATTTTCAAAACTCTAAATACAGTTAGCACAGCATCGGTCTTTTGTGGCCATACCATTCACACATTTCATGTCGTTTTCACACGATATGCAGTCAGTGAACACATTTACATTTACATTTTCTTAACAGAAAAGCTATACCTCCCAACAAAATTATGGATTGTTTTTGCAGTATTTACGAGAAGAGCAGGCCCAGTGAGAGATGCAGGAGCAGTGAGAGATGCAGTGAGAGATGCAGGAGCAGTGAGAGGAGCAGGGTCAGGGAAAAGAGCAGGCCCAAAGAGAGGGCAAGGTAGAGGTGTAAGAATGCGTGGTGGTGGCATTCCAAAGGTTGCAAGTGATGAAATTCGTGCTACTATCATTGACCATGTAATCAATGCGATGTTGATGAAAACATGTGGCCTAACCCTGAAGATAGCAGAGATTAGATGCAGTCATTTTGCTTTTTTTAGTTCCCCCCTTTTTATCTGGGCTTTTTGCTGTTGTTTTTTTGTTCAGAATGCTCTTGTGTGTTTCATGGATATTTTGTTGTTCACTGTAAGCAAAACTTTTTCTGTTCTATCATACTGTAAACAGTAAAAATTGCATGCAAATACCTTTTGTTGTTCACTGTAAGTAAAACTTTTTCTGTTCTATCATACTGTAAACAGTATTTCTACTGTACCTCCTGTAGTAAACAGTAAAGGAAAAAAATAAACTGATTTGCTTTTTACTGGAATTCTTTTGAATGTTAACATAACATGTGGACTTACAGTTCCCATCCAAGACATTTAGTGTAAAAATGACATGCAAATACCTGTAAAACTGAAACATAAAAGTCTATGCCGTTTCTGTAATGTTAACAATAGCCAGTATTTTGAAACCCTGGTGTACTTTGACTGAAAGCATGTACCTTGTGAAGTGAAAACAAGTGCCATTCTTTGACAGAATAATTTCATTTTGAGTCAGATTTCCAGTGTTTTGGTAAAGTTAGTGTGTGCAGAGAAATATGTGTTAGTAATATATTTAACAAAATGTGTTTTTGAGAAGAAAATTAGCCATTTGACCAATTGTGTTTTCTAGGATTGGAGTCTGTGTTAAGAGTTTAGAAAAAGTATCTGAAGTAGGCTATGGGTAAGCGCTTGTTAGCGATTGAAAAAAAACTGTAATGATTTGAATGCAACCCCGGAGTGGCTATCCGGAGCTTCGGGAGGATTCCCGGTGGGCCGTTAACTTTTTGTGCCAGTCTGAATGTCGTGAGCTTAAATATATTGTTTCTGAAGTTCATTTGCTGGGCCCTCGAATCTAGGCATGAGCAGAGCCTATTATAATGAGCGCATACGGGGAATAACGACTGTACGCGCTGTTACAACTGTAGGCTACAATGGTTGCAATACAAAAATATGCGCGTGTTAGTTTAGTTAGAGATTATTGTTATTATTATTATTTTACCTTACCTAAACCAAAGCTGAATAAAATTATGCAAGATCAAAGTAACCTAAGGTAGCCTATGGCTCTGATGGTCTGCGATTTTTGTTTTTAGATCATTTCAAACAAATTATTAGTCGCATAACGTGACGGCATCACCTTTGATGGACATTTGTTTCCTTTCGTCAATATTTGACGATGAGGGATTAACATGAATGTCTATCTGACGGACCTCCACGTCGAAACACAACGCAGAAGGTACACCTTTCTCGTTGGAATTTGACGCCAAGGACCCTTGACCATGTCGCTCTCAAGCTCAGTCGCTTGCCGCCTTGCCAGAGCCTGAAACACGCTACTACATTTAAACACAATTGTTGCCGCGACTCGAGGCATTCTAGCCTACGAAATTAATAAAAAGTAAATAATGCATAATTTAAAAATAACTCAATAGTCTCCTTGGCTACGCAATAAGGTTTCCATTACAGCACCGCGGACGTTCAATGAACGCATGGAAGCGGATGGTCATCATTGATGAAGGCTGTATAGTGTGTGTGTGTGTTTGTGTGTGAGAGAGAGAGAGTGAGTGAGTGAGCGCATGCATTATTATGACTGGCAGCCCGTGTAGGTTATGTATGTATGTATCATATAAATGCATGGTTTTCTTTTGTATTATAACAGCTGTTTCTGCGTGTATCCAGGACACATTTGCTTCAGAACGATAAAGTCTGTCTTCCGTTATTAACTTCATACATGTCAGCTAATCTCCACCCGCTGTTCAACAAGCTTTCGTTGTCCGTGGAACAGTATCCTACATCGTTCGCACCGCTGACCTGAGAAAAGCTGGCTATGAGAAGGGAACGGATAACATAGCCTACCTGTAGTGAAAAACCTTTGGGAGCTCGAGCCTCGTTTTTACACTGAAAAGCAACTCTCCAGCAATGTCCACGCGCAAACTCCTCTCCCGCTCCTTACAGTAACTTCTGTTGACTGCTGCCACTCTCGGAATGCGGAGAGAAATTTATGCTCTGAAATTCCTAAACTTTCTGTAAACGGCAAGTGTTTACTGACCCTCGGCTGTAGATGCAGGTGATAAGGATCTGTCCGTCCACTCGCGCGCCTCCGGGGGAATGCGCGCCAGTTGCCCAGTGGATTTAGAGCTGAAGACGGAGGAGGGAGAGGGAGGGCCAGGAAGAGTGTTTAGAAATATTGGGCTCTCTTCTGTCCATGGTCACTCGGGATCGGGAGATCAAGGGACGACTTATGTAAAACCAGGAAATGCTCAAAGTATCCGCCAAAGTAGCCACATTTGTTGGGAACACTGATATTATTCACTGACTAAACAGTATCCCTTTGAATCCGACCTTGTAGATCTGGTGTTGTTAGTTGAGGCAACTTAATTAAGGAAAGTTGGCTGTTTCAGCCGCGGATAGTGCAGCGCTATTCCTGCAGGAGAACAGCTTTGTGAAAATTGACCTCCTGTTTGTGAAGAGGCTCCCTGATAAGGAAACAATTTAGCTGCCAGCGGTGCAGATGGCGATAATTTACAGCTTCGTCGAACGCCGAAACATGCGCAATGTAGACTACAATAGCGTGAATTTAAGTCAGCTGCTCCCAGGGGAAAACGGGCTTCGGCGCACAGAGTTAAGAAAACTATGAAATAACTAGCTTTATGTGGCGATAATTACACAGTGATCACGGCAGAGCAGACGTGCTGGATCAGCTGACACGCAGCCCCAGACAGTCCTGGGACTAGGCCTTGGAACTGGGGAATCATGAGACTTCTCTACGAGTGTCTCCATCTTTATTACGGAACATTCTAGACTGTAATAGCAGAATATGTGGAGTCCAACAGTGGCGGCGGAGACAGTGTTTGGGTGAATGATGCCCCTTAATAAGGACCAAATTGGAGCCTGATGTTGTTCAGAGGGAACATTCCCACGAAGCAGTCCACTGTAAATCACACAGATGACCATCTAAGGAGGCGCTGTGAGGCGCACAAGCTTTATGTTGCGCTTCAAGACGGCGGCTCCTGGTATGAATTAAAGCTTTATCTCTCCGTGGCCCATGAAGTCTTGTTGCGCACTCAACGGCCATAATGTGAGCTGGGGGTAATACCGCGTGTTGTAACACAGACCTATCCTAATACACACACACACACACACACACACATACACACGCCTCCATCTCTAAACTGATGACCAACCTTCTCACAAACACATACACACGTACACACACATACACACATGGACGGATTATGAACTTTCGGACCCCTGGGCCCACATGTATTAAGGGCCCCCTATTAATTGTCACATATGTTTGGGGGTCCTCCCCCAGAATTTTTTTTTTTTGTTTGATGTGATTTCCTACATTCTGGTGCATTTTGAGGATGGCCAATACTTTAATTCAATCAGATTCATAGCCTACATCCTGATGCGTTGATATTGAGGCAGTGATCCCATGCAATGACTTGGGCTTCAGGGCCCCCTGACCCCTTGGGGCCATGGGCCTGGGCCCGGTAGGCCCGTGCATGTAATCCATCCCTGCATACACCCTCATACACACACCTCTACCCCCACACTGATGCTCAAGACCAACCTTCACACACACACACACACACACACACACACACACACACACACACACCCTTCCATCTCTACACAGCCACAAAAGACCAACCCTTACACAGACACACATACTCACACAAACAGACTCACACACCACCACCTCCACACACTAGTTGAC
>NC_063197.1:32045314-32055314 GCF_017589495.1 Alosa alosa | reverse complement strand
GTAAGTAATTAACATAACCTTAAAATCAATTCTATAGGAAATAGGAGCCAGTGCAGTTCAGGCAACACAGGGGTGATGTGTTTCTCTTCTTAGTCTTAGTTAAAAGTCTAGCCGCAGAGTTCTGTATGAGTGCCAATTTCTTTAGATGTTTTTGGGAAGACCAGTGAAAAGTGCATTGCAGTAGTCTAACCTGCTAGTGATAAAAGTGAATTAGTTTTTCTGCATCTTGTTGAGTTAAAAAGGGCCGAGACTTTGGCAATGTTTCTCAAGTGGAAATAGGCTGTCTGAGTAACTGTACTGATATGGGGCTTAAAACTTAACTCTGTATCTAAGATGACACCGAGGCTTGTTACTTTTGGTTTGACCTGGTGCGCCAAGTTCCCCAGATTACTAAGAATAATATCTCACTTTAGTTTTGGTCCAACCAGAAGTACCTCTGTTTTGTCATCATTTAGTTTAAATTTTTTTTTGCTCATCCACTGATTAATGGAGGTTAGGCATGCAGTGAGGGAGCAAAGGCCATCTGTTAGTTGGCTCCACAGAAATATACAATTGGGTATCATCTATGAGCTGTGGAAGTTTACATTATGCTGACTTATGACGTTTCCCAATGGAAGCATACAGTATATAGAGAAAATAGCATGGGACCAAGGCAGCTCCCCTGGGCCACACCAAAAGGCAAGTCATGTTTTTCAGATACATGATCTCCTAGACTGATATAAAAATCTCTGCCAGTAATGTAGGTTTTGAAACCAGTTTAGAGCATTATCAGAGAGAGACCCACCCACTTCGCAAGGCGGTGAATTAGGATGATCAATGGTGTCAAATGCCACACTCAAATCCAGAAGAATAAGGATTGAGACTTTGTTTGAGTCAGTAGCCAGTCTGAGATCATTGAC
Organism: Alosa alosa; assembly: GCF_017589495.1. Taxonomy (NCBI): domain Eukaryota; kingdom Metazoa; phylum Chordata; class Actinopteri; order Clupeiformes; family Clupeidae; genus Alosa; species Alosa alosa. The sequence goes on along the minus strand of NC_063197.1, from coordinate 32,054,415 downwards.
TATTTTTACTAGAGCCGTCTCTGTGCTGTGATTTGATCTAAAACCTGATTGGAATTTTTCAAGGATACTGTTTTCGTTGAGGAAGGTATTTAACTGATTACAAACAACTTTTTCAAGTACTTTGCTCAAAAAACGATAGATTTGATATAGGCCTGTAGTTGCTCAGATTGGTATGGTCAAGATTTGACTTTTTTAAGTAAAGGTTTCACAACAGCGGTTTTAAAAGCAGTTGGAAATATACCTGTTTCTAATGAGGTATTTATTACCTTGAGAATAAAGGGAGCTAAGCTATCATATACTTTTTTGAGGAATCTAGTAGGGATTGGATCTGGACCAGAAGGAATGTTCGGAAGGGTGGAAACTATTAAAATGATGGTCCCCAAGATCCCAAGATTTTTATTTTAGTTTCAGGCATCACCACTGGCACTCTTAGAATCCCAGTTTAAGGTATGGAACAAATTGATTTCTAATTTCATTTGGAATAATAGAAGACATAGAATTAAATTAAAATCTTTAACTCAACAAAGGGAAGAAGGGGGGTTAGGTGTGCCAAACTTACAAAACTACTTTTATGCAACACAAATTCAAACAATAATGATATGGATCAACAAGGAAGTAGAAACTAAGTGGATTAGAATAGAAAGAGAATTGGCAACTGTATCATTAGGGACTTTACCTTTCTTAGGGAAAAAGACTCAAAATCTTCACACAGGTCAAAATTTTAGCATTTTGAACACAATAAAAACTTGGAAAGGAATTTGTAAAAAACTAAAAATAAAGACTGATTATGTATATCTCAGGGAGATGGCACATGACCCAGACTTCCTACCAAACAGAATGGACCAAATCTTGAACGGTTGGGCTAATAAAGGATTAATATCATTCTCACAAGTTTTGAACAAACACATGGTGGATACATATGAAAATATAGCTTCAAGATACGACTTAGATAAAAAACACTTCTTCAAGTATCAACAGGTCAGAAGTTATGTTAAGGAAAACTTAGCAGAGCAAACAGAAAATGATTTAGCACAATATTTAATTAAGAATAGGAATACAGGTAAGGGGAATATTGAATATACAAAATACTCCAAAAACTCACCTTGGTAAAGGTTGAAGTTAAAGAAAAATGGGAAAAAGAGTTGAAAATTTATATTACAATGGAAAACTGGACAGAGACACTAAAAGGAAATATTGCAATAACACAATCAAAATATTGGAATGAATTTGCGTGGAAATTACAACAGAGATTCTTTATTACACCTGACAAATGCGGGAAATCTCAGCCGTTAGGGACTAGTTGTTGGAAAAGCTGTGGAGAGCAAAAACGCAAATTATAGCCATATTTTTTTCTTATGCCCAGTACTAAAAACATTCTGGAAGGAATTTGATAAAGCGATAAAACATATGTTTGAGTCGCAACAGACCTTAACATTAGAAAACCTTTTAGGTATAGGCTTGTCCAAGAAAATAGAACCTAAATATCAAAAATTGTTCAATATAGTACGTATATCTGCAATAAAACAACTAACAAGGGGATGGAAACAAGAAAAAGGCCCAGATCTGTGTAGGTGGCATAGCACAATAGAAAATATTTTGGATATGGAAAGACTTACCTTTAGAGTTAGGAACCAACTTAGTAAATGGAAAGTTATACCCAGAAAAAATACTACATAAAATAATTATTTATTTCAATAATAGAAATGATACGCACACATCGGTCAACAACACATATAACTCCACACAGGACAAAAAAACACATGTAGGCTTAAACACCCCCCTATAAATGGCAAAAAACGCACCTATAAATACCTAAAAACAAGTACAATTGCACATAGAATAAAATACACAACTAGGCTCAAACACCACTTCCCTACTTTCCCTCCGCCCTTTTTTCTGTGTGTCATGTTTTGTTTTGTATACATTTTTCTATCATGTTTTTTTTTTTTTTGTCATGTATTTTATTATTTCTTTTTTTTAGGTATAAAATAATAAACAAACAAAGATGGCAATGCAGCGTGAGATAAGTGAAGTGGGCACCTGACATGCATGTAGATAAACAATTGCAATAAAGTGTAAAAAAAAAAAGAAGGAAAATGTGAATATTATAGTGACTCGTCACACAGGCAAGAGAAACAGCCTTTCAGAACCAAGACAAGAAAGAGACAGAGACAAGAAAGAGTTGTTTTCCCTTTTGAAACAGATGATGTAATGTACACCACAAGCTTTTAATTGTCCTTTCAAATCCCTTTGTTTAGACTATTTCTGATGTTTGTGTCAGTAGGTGGCTTGACGATGACTTAGAGAAGCACTGAGGAGAATTATCGCCAGAGTTTACAATCTAACAGGAACAATAATCTGCCCACGCAGACACGACAGGAGCCAAAGCACATCACATTCTGAAAAAGATCTGCCAGTTGCATTTGGTCTGTTTACTGTATGTGTCTGTCAGTGTGTGTGTGTGTGTGTGTGCGTGCATGTGTGTGTGACCAAAGGAAAATTATATATTAAAAAAATGAATGTTGGACATCTCAACACATACTCTTCCTATGTGAGGGATTGTGGGATATTGTTTATGGTACTGTCTTATCAACAATAACAATAAAATGTGTTATCAACGATAACAATAATATGTCTTATCAACACTCCTTCTCTCTCTCTCTTTCATACAATAACATGTCTTATCAACACTCTCTCTTTCATACAATAACATGTCTTATCAACACTCTCTCTTTCATACAATAACATGTCTTATCAACTCTCTCTCTTTCATATAACAATAACATGTCTTATCAACACTCTCTCTCTTTCATACAATAACATGTCTTATCAACACTCTCTCTCTTTCATACAATAACATGTCTTATCAACACTCTCTCTTTCATACAATAACATGTCTTATCAACACTCTCTCTTTCATATAACAATAACATGTCTTATTTTGTCTTACTAATTTTATTTTACAAGAGAATTTTCACACTTGCTCTCTCTTTTTCTCTCTCTCATTTCTCTGAATCTCTCCTCCTTCTCTCTCTCCCTCTCTCACACTTCTTTGCCGTACTCCCACTCCCCCCTTCCTCTCCTCCTTCTCTCTCTCCCTCTCTCACACTCCCACTCCCCCCTTCCTCTCCTCCTTCTCTCTCTCCCTCTCTCACACTCCCACTCCCCCCTTCCTCTCCTCCTTCTCTCTCTCCCTCTCTCACACTCCCACTCCCCCCTTCCTCTCCTCCTTCTCTCTCTCCCTCTCTCACACTCCCACTCCCCCCTTCCTCTCCTCCTTCTCTCTCTTCCTCCTCCTCCCTCCTCTTAACAATCAGTCAGGCTTCTCCCCTCCTCTCTTCTCTTTATGTCTTCTTTCCTCTCCTCCTCTCCTTCCCTCCCCTCCTCTCTTCTCTTTATGTCTTCTTTCCTCTCCTCCTCTCCTTCCCTCCCCTCCTCTCTTCTTATCTCCCCAATCCTCTCCTCCCCCTACTCTGTTCCTCTCCTCTCCTCCCCCTACTCTGTTCCTCTCCTCTCCTCTCCTCCCCCTACTCTGTTCCTCTCCTCTCCTCCCCCTACTCTGTTCCTCTCCTCTCCTCTCCTCCCCCTACTCTGTTCCTCTCCTCTCCTCCCCCCTACTCTGTTCCTCTCCTCTCCTCTCCTCCCCCTACTCTGTTCCTCTCCTCTCTTCTTTTTTCCTCATTTCTCCAATCCTCCCCTCCTCCTTCTCTGGCAGCTGCTAACACACAGACAGGTTCTGCCTCATTTGGCTCCCAATGACTGGCTTTGCCTCTAATTCAATTAAGGGCCGTCTGCCAGGGTCGGCCAGAGCTACAGGCCAGAGCTACTGCTGCGCCTCACCTCGCTCACACCAGACCACCTCATCGTTCCCATGGCAACACCTGACCACCTCACCGTTCCCATGGTAACACCTGACCACCTCACCGTTCCCATGGCACCCACTGACAACACCTGACCACTTCACTGTTCCCATGGCACCCTGTGGCAACATCTGACCACCTTACCGTTCCCATGGCAACACCCGACCACCTCACCGTTCCCATGGCACCCACTGGCAACACCTGACCACTTCACTGTTCCCATGGCACCCACTGGCAACACCTGGCCACTTCACTGTTCCCATGACTCCCTGTGGCAACACCTGACCACCTCACCGTTCCCATGGCAACACCTGACAACCTCACTGTTCACAGAAGCTGACAAGACTAGGTGTTTACTGTAGGTCTATTTCAATAATAAAAAAATGACAAGTTGGAAGGTAGCCTTTACTATTGTTTATATTTAGTTTATATTTACTACTTTATTCCTGATTATTTTTCTTTAATTCTTGTACACTCATTTAGTTTAGCTGCACAGTTATAGATAGCCTTTTTATTTCAATTGTTTGCTTCATTTTTCTATACTTTTACGGCGTTTTTACCTGAAGTCTGCCTCTGCATTCTACCTGCACTGCCTGCTGATCAGCTGTTTTTGTTTTTCTGCCGATTGGCATCAGCGAGACATCTGGTGACTGGAACTCAAAAGACTCAAGCCAGAGACCTACAGCCCCTCAATGGACGGAGGACACCATCAAGAACTCCTCGGGGGCTCCTGGCATGCACCGACTGGGACATTTTTGATGGGAATTAGGCGACAGGGTCTCCATCATCTCAGACTACATAAACTTCTGCATTCAGACCACCATTCCAGTTAAGAAAATAAAAAAATACCCCAACTCTAAACCATGGATCACACCTCAGCTAAGAAAAAGCCTGAAGGAAAAAAACAGAGCCTTCAAGCTCAAGGACTGGACAGCAATCAAAACAGCAAATAGGGCAGTAAAAAATGAATTTTTTAAAGCCAAATTACAATACAAAAATAAACTGGAACAAAAAGTCAGCTCCATGAACACCAGACAAGCCTTTCAGATGGCCAAAACATTGACAGGAAATGCACCCAGACCCAGCACACCAATCTCATCAGAGAAAGGACATCAATTAAACATGTTTTTTAACCGGTTCGACTCAGTCGACTACTCTGAGGAGTGCTGCAGTCAGCTGGATGCACTCCTCCTGCTGGACCTTAAAACGACCCAGCCCCTTCTCAGAGGAGGATGTCAGGCGGCAACTGAGGAGATGCAAGCCAGGCAAGGCCCCAGGGCCCGATGGGATCCCAGCAAGGGTGATTAAGACCTGTGCCACTGAACTCTCTGCAATAATCCACCCACTCTTCTGTGAAGTCTACCATCAATGCAGAATCCCCACCCTCTGGAAAACCGCTACAATAATCCCAGTACCCAAAAAACCACGTCCCAAAGACCTCAATGACTTCCGCCCCATCGCCCTCACACCCATCCTGATGAAGTGCCTGGAGTACCTGCTGCTACAAAACATCCTGCCACACGTCCGCCCACATCTGAATCCCTTTCAATTCGCCTACAGGACCAAGAGAGGCACTGAGGATGCTGTGGCATGCCTGCTGCACCTCCTCCTACAACACCTGGACTCTTCAGGTACAACTGCCAGGATCCTGTTTGCCGATTTTAGCTCTACATTCAACACCATTCAAAGGCACCTACTGATCCAGAAACTGCACCACCTCAACGTCCCCTCCCGTCTGATCTATCTCCTCCACAACTTCCTCGCCAACAGACAACAGTCCGTCCAGGTAAGCACAACAACCACACCTGCACTGACCTCCAACACAGGAGCCCCGCAGGGTTGTGTACTAAGCCCCTTCCTATACACCCTCTACACAAACGACTGTACCAGCCCCTCATCCAACACCATATTCCTCAAGTACGCCGATGACACCGCAATCCTTGGCCTCCTCACAGACACTCATTCAACCCAAGAATATCTCAACACAGTCTCTCACTTCACTCAGTGGTGTGGAAACTCAACATCAGCAAAACAAAAGAAATGGCTTTTGGATTCACACAAACTCACCACCCCATCATCATTTCCCACCCACTCAACCGCTACTTCTCACCCCTACCCTCTGGCAGGAGGTTTAGTAGCATAAGGTGCAATAAAGCCCGCTTCAGCAGAAGCCTAATCCCCCTGGGAATCCAAACACTCAACAACACAAAGCCCCACAGATAAATATATGCAGTGCAATAATGTATGTTTTTCCCATGAAACCCCCAATATTTTATGTAAAAAGTCTGTGTCAATTACCTTTGATGTATGTAAGGTGTCTGTTTGATGTAAGGTGTCTGTTTGATGTATGTCTGTGTTCATGTATGTGCCTTTCTGTGCCTGTGACCATGCAGGATGAAAAAGCTGTACGGAAAATGTGAAAAAGAATTTCCCTAAGGGGACAACTAATAAACGAACTAACTAACTATACAGTAAATTATTCTGTTCTCTTGTTTTGTATGTTGGTTGGGATGTACACTTTGTACATTGTTTTGGTGGGGAAAAATACAAATATATTTGTTACTTTGTGGTATTTGTGTGTTCTGAGTATAAAAACAATAACATTCTCAAATATTTTACAACACATTTATGTATGTACTGTGTGTACTGTCTGTGAACAAAAAAGGCTTAAATCATTATGATGAATGGAGAAGAAGTGTTTCCCATTCATCGTAGTGTTTTACATTGAGTACGTCAGTGTTCAACTGGTTCTTATAAATGTCTATTCATAAGATGGTTTGTGTGTGTCATTTGAAAACAAAATACCCTTTTGAGAAGAAATAACATTGTTTTGAATGTAAAGTTCCCTTTTGCAGGAGAATTGAGGGGTTTTGCCCATTGTGTGTGTGTGTGTGTTTGGATTTGTGTATAGAGTTCTGAGAGTATGAGGTACACTTTCAGAAAATGTGTGTAAACAACCGAGAAAAAACTGTAACACACAGGACTAAACAGAATCACTCTGGCCAAAATGACACATTTTGCTTGCAAAAGACTCTAACCCTCTCACAGAACAAGCATATTTTGCCTTCCAACAATACAACTTGTATTCAAATCACTGTTTGCTTTTAATCAATCATTACACACTGCACAACAAAATGCAAAAAAACTGTTCTCAAAATTAGGGGGTTCAGCCCATTTTTGCTATGCCTGTGCCATTTATATTTTTCCTTTGTGAATACATTGTACTCATTCCTTCCATGCTGTAACTGCTGTTGACATGTGAGATCTACAGTAAGTACCTTGTGACAAGACACATTTCATTGAACTACAACTTGTCTTTTTTATTGAAATAAACCCACAGTAAACACCTAGACTTGTCAGCTTTTGTACTGTAATAAATACAGTATTTGCAGGCAATACAGTACTTTCTCTAAACGTGCCTTTGATCCATACTTGCACATAGCAACACAGAACAGACATGGTATCTCTTATTGATACTGAAGGATTGCTAATGGAAGAATTGTGCAAAGGAGATTCTCACATTGACATTACAAGTTCATTAGTTTGCAAGCAATATCTATTAGTTGTGAATATATGTTTTCCATTTGTTTCATAGAGTTAATCCAATGGAGTATGGAGTCTTTGTATGAGAACTGTGTTATACATAGTGTTGTGTTGTATCATTTGAAAAAGGATGTGAAACTTGAGTTAAACCAATGAAAATGTGTTAAATGATTTGCAAGAGGTGACTTCTGCTCTGCTAAGAAAGTGAATAACAAGATCAAGTGGATCCAAGTTTCATTTAGTGAATCAAAGCAATCAAGAAAAACTGTAATAACATGTGTATGTGTGTGTATTTGTGCATGTAACAATATGTATGCATGTGTATTTGTGCATGTAACAATTTATGTGTAATAACATGTGTATGTGTGTGTATTTGTGCTTACAACAATATGTGTGTATGTGTGTGTATCTTTGTGCATATAACAATATGTGTGTATGTGTGTGTATCTTTGTGCATATAACAATATGTGTGTGTGTGTGTGTGTATCTTTGTGCATAATACAATATGTGTGTGTCTTTGTGCATATAACAATATGTGTGTGTGTGTGTATCTTTGTGCAGATAACAAAATGTGTGTGTGTGTGTGTGTGTGTATCTTTGTGCATATAACAATATGTGTGTGTGTGTGTGTCTATATCTTTGTGCATATAACAATATGTGTGTATGTGTGTATCTTTGTGCATATAACAATATGTGTGTATGTGTTTGTTTATATGTGTGTATGTGTGTGTATCTTTGTGCATATAACAATATGTGTGTGTGTGTGTGTGTGTGTGTGTGTATGTATGTGTGATGAAGAGTGAAAGACACCAGAAGAAGAGGAAGCAAAACAAAACAGATGAGAGGATGAAGAGAAAGCTGCTCTCATTACACACACACACACACATGCACACGCACTTACACACATGCACAGGCACATGCACACACACTTGCACACACACACACTTGCACACACACACATGCACATACACATGCACTTACACACACAGATGCACACATACACACACAGGCACACAGGCACAGGCACACACACACACTTGCACACACACACAGGCACACACACACACATGCACATACACACACAGGCACACACACACACTTGCACATACACACATGCACACACACACACATGCACACACACACACACACACACACACTTGCACATACACACATGCACACACACACATGCACACACACACACATGCACACACACACACTTGCACATACACACATGCACACACACACACTTGCACATACACACATGCACACACACACATGCACACACACACACACACACATGCACACACACACACACATGCACAGGCACACACACACACACACATGCACACACACACACTTGCACATACACACACACACACACACTTGCACATACACACACGCACAGGCACATACACACACGCACATAAACTTGCACATACACACACACACACACACACACACACATGCACATACACACACTTGCACATACACACACGCACAGGCACATGCACATACACACACTTGCACATACACACACACACACACACTTGCACATACACACACTTGCACATACACACACACACACACACACACACACACTTGCACATACACACACTTGCACATGCACACACGCACATAAACTTGCACATACACACACACACACACACACATACACTTGCACATACACACACGCACATA
>NC_063197.1:32022814-32040314 GCF_017589495.1 Alosa alosa | reverse complement strand
TTGTGTTGTGTTGTGTTGTGTTGTGTTGTGCTGCGTTGTGTTGTGCTGCTCGTTGTGTTGCTCTGTGTTGTGTTGTGTTGTGTTGTGTTGTGCTGCGTTGTGTTGTGCTGCTCTGCGTTGTGTTGTGTTGTGTTGTGCTGCGTTGTGTTGTGTTGTGCTGCGTTGTGTTGTGCTGCATTGTGTTGTGCCTGCGTTGTGTTGTGTTGTGCTGCGTTGTGTTGTGCTGCGTTGTCTTGTGCTGCGTTGTGTTGTGTTGTGTTGTGTTGTGTTGTGTAGTGTTGCGTTGTGTTGCTCTGTGTTGTGTTGTGTTGTGCTGCGTTGTGTTGCGTTGTGTTGTGTTGCTCTGTGTTGTGTTATGTTGCGCTGCGTTGTGTTGTGTTGCTCTGCGTTGTGTTGCTCTGTGTTGTGTTGTGTTGTGCTGTGTTGTGTTGCGTTGTGTTGTGTTGCTCTGTGTTGTGTTATGTTGCGCTGCGTTGTGTTGTGTTGCTCTGCGTTGTGTTGTGTTGTGCTGCATTGTGTTGTGTTGTGTTGCTCTGCGTTGTGTTGTGTTGTGCTGCGTTGTGTTGTGTTGTGCTGTGCTGCGTTGTGTTGTGTTGTGCTGCGTTGTGTTGTGCTGCATTGTGTTGTGTTGTGCTGTGTTGTGTTGTGTTGTGTTGTGCTGCGTTGTGTTTAAGCTCGTTGTGTTAATGCTGCGTTGTGTTGTTTATTGCTGCGTTGTGTTGTGCTGCGTTGTGTTGTGCTGCGCTGTGTTGTGTTGTGTTGTGTTGTGCTGCGTTGTGTTATGTTGTGCTGCGTTGTGTTGTGTTGTGCTGCGTTGTGTTGTGTTGTGCTGCGTTGTGTTGTGCTGCATTGTGTTGTGCTGCGTTGTGTTGTGCTGCGTTGTGTTGTGCTGCGTTGTCTTGTGTCTGCGTTGTGTTGTGTGTTGTGTTGTGTTGTGTTGCTCTGTGTTGTGTTGTGTTGTGCTTTCACGTTGTGATGCGTTAATGTTGTGTTACTCTATTGTTGTGTTATATTCGCGCTCACGTTGTATTTATTATTTACTCTCACGTTGTGTTATTATTTATTACTGCGTTATGTTGTGTTATGCTACATTAGTGTTTATGTTAATGATTTACTCGTTGTATTTAATGTTAGTACTTTCGTTGTTGTGTTGTGTTGTGCTGCGTTGTGTTGTGCTGCGTTGTGTTGTGTTGTGCTGTGTTGTGTTGTGTTGTGTTGTGCTGCGTTGTGTTCGCATGCGTTGTGTTATTGTCTTTCGTTATGTTGTGCTTTCGTTGTGTTGTGCTGCGGCTGTGTTGTGTTGTGTTGTGTTGTGCTCGCGTTGTGTTATGTTGGTACTTTCGTTGTGTTGTTGTCTCGTTGTGTTGTGTTGTGTTGTGTTGTGCTGCATTGTGTTGCGTGTGCTGCGTTGCGTTGTGTTGCGCTGCGCTGTGCTGCTCTGCGTCGTGTTGTGTTGTGCTGCATTGTGCTGTGTTGTGCTGCGTTGTGTTGTGCTGCGTTGTGTTGTGTTGTGCTGCGTTGTATTGTGTTGTGCTGCGTTGCGTTGTGTTTGATACTCGTTATTGTTATTGCTTTCGTTAGCGTTGTGTTGTGTTGTGTTGTGTTGTGTTGTGTTGTGTTGTGTTGTGCTACATTGTGTTGCGCTGCGTTGTGTTGCTCTGCGTTGTGTTGTGCTGCGTTGTGTTGTGTTGTGCTGTGCTGCGTTGTGTTGCTCTGCGTTGTGTTGTGTTGCGCTGCGTTGTGTTGTGTTGTGTTGTGTTGTGTTGTGTTGTGCTGTGCTGCTCTGCTCTGCGTTGCGTGACGAGCGCATGGCTTTCAAATGAGTGTGTTTCAGTAAGCTCCACTTTGTGTGGCGACCGCAGGTGATGCATAATGCAGTGCGTGCGGCTCGGTTTCTGGGAAGGCACAGACGGCTCTTTGGGCAAGTAGAGCGCCGGAGTTCTTCGCCTCCTGAATCTTTCAGCCGGGCTGAGCGGCTGAGGCGAGGCTGGGGCGCTGGGAAAAGTACCAGGAGCTTTCTGGAAACGTTTTCAAACGATAGATAGATCAGGGAGGGTCTAGACATGGGACTCCCATGGCCCAACGTGAAATGAGACTGGAAGTTTGGATTGACAAGTGTGTGTGTGTGTGTGTGTGTGTGTGTGTGTGTCAGTAGACTGATTGTGATGTGTGTTTGCAAGCCAAGGCTGTATGTTTTGTCAGGGGTTCGCCACATGCTCAGCCTGTGTGTCTACACCGTGTTTGGGATATGTGATGAGTATGTTGTGTGTGTGTGTTTGTGTGTGCTGGGATGCTGTGGTGTGATCCGACCCGTTTGTCTCCATGATCCATATTTAATCAAAGTGATCAATCAGTCTCGTTCAAGCTGCTCCTCTCCTCTCCTCTCTTCTCTTCTCCTCTCCTCTCTTCTCCTCTCCTCTCTTCTCCTCCTCTCCTCTCTTCTCCTCTCCTCCTCTCTTCTCCTCTCCTCTCTTCTCTCCTCTCTCCTCCTCTCCTCTCTTCTCCTCCTCTCCTCTTCTCTCGTCTCTTTTCCTCTCCTCTTCTCTTCCTCTCCTCTCCTCTCTTCTCCTCTCTTCTTCTCCTCTCCTCTCCTCTCCCCTTCTCTCCTGTCTTCTTCTCCTCTCCTCTCTTCTCCTCCTCTCCTCTCTTCTCCTCCTCTTCTCTCCTCTCCTCTCTTCTCCTCTCCTCCTCTTCTCCTCTCCTCTCTTCTTCTCTCCTGTCTTTCTCCTCTCCTCTCCCCTTCTCTCCTCTCCTCTCTTCTCCTCCTCTCATCTCCTCTCCTCTTCCTCTTCTCCTCTCCTCTCCTCTCTTCTCCTCCTCTCCTCTCACTCTCCTCCTCTCCTCTCTTCTCCTCCTCCTCTCTTCTCCTCTCCTCTCTTCTCCTCCTCTCCTCTCTCTCCTCTCTTCCTCCTCCTCTCCTCTCTTCTCCTCCTCTCCTCTCCTCTCTTCTCCTCCTCCTCCTCTCCTCTCCTCTTCTCCTCCTCTCCTCCTCCTCTCCTCTCCCCTTCTCCTCCTCTCCCTCCTCTTCTCCTCCCCCTCCTCTTCCTCTTCTCCTCCTCTCTTCTCTTCTCCTCCTCTCCTCTCTTCTCCTCCTCTCCTCTCTTCTCCTCCTCTTCTCTCCTCTCCTCTCTTCTTCTCCTCTCCTCTCTTCTCCTCTCCTCTCTTCTTCTCTCCTGTCTTCTCCTCTCCTTCTCCCCTTCTCTCCTCTCCTCTCTTCTCCTCCTCTCATCTCCTCTCCTCTCCCCTCCTCTTCCTCTTCTCCTCTCCTCTCCTCTCTTCTCCTCCTCCTCTTCCTTCTCCTCCTCTCTCCTCTCTCCTCCTCCTCTCTTCTCACCTATATTTACTCCTCCTCTCTCTCCTCTCTGCCCTCCACTCTCCTCCTCTCTTCTCTCCTCTCCTCCTCTCTTCTCCTCCTCTCCTCTCCTCCCCTTCTCCTCCTCTCCTCTCTTCTCCTCCTCCTCTCTTCTCCTCCCCTCCTCTTCCTCTTCTCCTCCTCTCTTCTCTTCTCCTCTCCTCTCTTCTCCTCCTCTCCTCCTCTCCTCTCTTCTCCTCCTCTCCTCTCCTCTCCTCCTCTCCTCCTCCTCCTCCTCTCCTCTCCTTTCCTCTTTCCTCTCTTTTCTGATGTCAGCAGCCATGAGAGGCCCTAACTGGAGAAAACATAACATGGAGTGGAGACACAGATCAGCACACACACACTTGCCACCGCACCCCACCCACCCACACACACACGCGCCTTACCCACACACACACACACACCATGCACACACACACCACACACACTGCACACACCTGCAGCACCCACCACCCACACACACGCATGCACTGCCTACACACGCATACACACACACACACACACACACACACACACACACCATTCAATGCCACCATTACTCCTGGTCTCTTCCTGGAGAAAGAAATGGAGGTAGGCTTTATTGCAGTGTGAGGCTCTTTGGTACGCAGGCTCCTCAGATTGGGCGTGTGTGTGTGTGTGTGTTGTGTGTCTGCCGTTATGAGTGTTGAGTGTGTGTGTGTGTGTGTGTGTGTGTGTGTGTGTGTGTGTGTGTGAGCTCACAGTGAGGCTCTTTAGTACACAGGCTCTCAGGTGGACTTTCACCAGCTGGTCACGGTCAGCCCCTGAGCCACTGAAGCACGGCTAACGGCGAGTCGGCTGGCAAGGCTGGCAGAGGAATGAAAGGTCTGATCAGACAGAGCAATTAGAAACTAAGATTAGAGCCAGATCAGAGCTGGGTGAAACAGATCAGAGCCAGATCAGAGCCAGATAAGAGCCAGAGCGTCCTGCTCTGCAGGATCAATCACTTATCGCCATGGAGATTGGCAGGCAGCAGGACTCGGCACATATCACCGTGGAGATTGGCCTGATTGGCAGCTTGGCCTGATGGGAAACATTCGAATGGGAGGACCGCCGAAGACAGCTGCAGGGTCAGGGGCAGCTGCTCCAGTGATATCTCATTTCCTGTCCCCAACCCCTGGACGCTCAGCAGAGATACCTCATTTCCTGTCCCCGACCCCTGGACGCTCACCTGGACGCTGGCTGACTGGCTACTGCCCGCGGTGTGCAGGGCTCAGGGCTGGAGGAAGCAGCGGAGGCCGACTGGCACATCCGGAACTTTTTGTCCAATTACGCTGCTGGATCAGTGCTCTCTGGACCCAGAGCTGCCCTCTCTGGGCTGTGGCCTGCACACTGGCTCATGGCGTAAACTGTTTCACCGCACAAAGTTTGGTCAATTATTTTGCGTTTATTTTTTAAACAATGCGCCCAGGGGTGTGGCAATTAACAGCAGGGAGGGCCTAGGCGCATTGTCTAAAATCGCTGTGACACACCTGGTCAGAAGTCTATGGCGGAGTTGTTTATATGTTATTTTTAAACATTGTCAACGGTTGGCAGATTACACGCACCATCGCTTCTATCATTCGCGAGCGCACTGCGCGTCCATGCAAAACATTACAAATTGCACGATTACAATGGGAAACATAATTAGAATAAAAGTGATATTAATAAATACTAAAAGCATCCTCATGACTAATTACTTCCGCGTGGTTATGACGGTTAAAAGGATTAGGGAGAGGCGAGAGACACGTATGGAGTACAGCCAAAAGACGCACTGTCACAAGATATAAGCAAATTCTAAATGTTGTTTTGTTCAGTCATTTGAGCAATATTTGGGTAAGTGTTGCTTTTTTCAGCCTATGTTTTCGATGGTAACCCATTGTCAGTCAATAGTGAAAGTAACTGCATATAACTGTCTTGTCGTTCGTTGACTGACACCTTAGTGAAGTTAGTTTCACTTTGCCAATGAGTTCAAATAATAGACGAGTGCAAATGCGTGAAGGCTATGCTAGGTTTTAGTAAAGCATGGTTTAGTGGAATGACTATTCCATACGGTCTCGCAAGCAGCCTCCTTCAAATGCACCGTTGAATGCCAAAATACCGATGCATTTATTTGACATATCGCGCTTTGCGCCGTTAAAGGGAATTACAGAAGTCATTCTCATTGGTTAAAATGATGTTACGCCCCAAACACACCCATATGACTGATTAAAAAACCTAGGAACACCTTGTTGCGCCATGTTTGATAATGAAACCCCTCCCAATGTGGACTGGACATCCTACTAAATTTGAATAAGCTTTTGATGAGTGACGATGTGCTTTAGAATGTCATGATAGGGCCCTCTGACACACACACACACACACACACACACACACAAGGTGCATTGCTACTCTCTGGACCCAGGGCTGCCACCTCTGACACACACGGCAGATGAAAGCTGTTCTGCTTGTTTCTGACCGCCGGTAATGGCTGAGCGTTGGTGGGTGCAGTGCCTCTCCTGAACACTGGGGGGCAGTGCAGCTACAGGGATCTGCGCATGGGGCTGCTGCTGACCGCAGTCTCGTCTGTGGGCACAGCACTTTTATGAGAGAGCCATTTACAGCAACAACAGCTACACGTGAGCTACAACACTACTGCACAAGAGAGCAACTAGACAAGAAAACAGCCCGAAAGGTATATTGGTGCAGAGAACACAACACATAATAACACACACACACACACACACACACACACACACACATACATTGTGTGGTCCTAAGGTAGAGAGACAGAGATTGTTGACCACATAACAATATGCCTGATGTTCTACACATTTCATCGTACTTCGCTCACCAAATGCTGTTTGTTTGTGCAGACAGACTCACTAGCTAATATTTTCTATTCCACCTATGAGGCTTGTGTGTGTGCGTTGGTGTGTGCGTGTGTCTATGTCTATGTCTGTGTGTGTGTGTGTGTGTGTGTGTGTGCAGGTCCAGTGGTGTGTGAGGCTGTGCAGAGAGGCCTTTGATGGGATTTTCCATTGAACAGTCTCACTGGCTGCACTCTGACTGCATGGAGTGCAAACTCACACTTGCTCTCTCTGCCTCAGACAGACAAGGGTCTCTCCTCTCCTCCTATTTCCTCCTCCCCTCTCCCTCCCCCCTCCTTTCCTCCTCCCCTCCCCTCCCTTCTCCTCTCTCCTCTCTCAGCTTGGACCTCCCTTTGGAGGGCAGTATCTCTCATTCTCTTGTGTACATCTCTCTTTCTCTCTTCTCTTTTATTCCCTCTCTTCTCCTCTCTCCTCCCCCCTCCTTTCCTCCTCCCCTCCCTTCTCCTCTCCTCCCTTCTCCTCTCTCCTCCTCCCTCCTCTCCTCTCTCAGCGGACACTCCCTTTGAGGAGGGCAGTGCTCTCATTCTCTTGTGTACATCTCTCTTTCTCTCTTCTCTTTTATTCCCTCTCCTCTCCTCTCCCTCTCCTCTCCTCTTCTCTCCTCTCCTCTCCTCTCCCACCTGGTTACCTGGTTTCCTTTTTGACTGTCAATAAAGGAGCCTTAAAGTCAAAGTCTCCTCTCCCTCCCGCTCCTGGTCTCTCCTCTCCTCCCTCCTTCTCCTGTCCTCTCCCTCTCCTCTCCTCTCCCCTCCTCTCCCTCTCCTCTACTCTTCTCTCCTCTCCTCTCCTCGTCTCTCCTCTCCTCTCCCCTCCCTCTCCTCTCTCAGTGGACTCTCCCTTGCACATCCCTCTCTCTTTATCATCTCTCCCTCTCTCCTCCTCCTCTTCCATCCTCTCTCTCTCCTCCTCTTCTGTCCTCTCTCTCTCTCTCTCCTCCTCCTCTTCCATCCTCTCTCTCTCCCTCTCTCCTCCTCCTCTTCTGTCCTCTCTCTCTCCCTCTCTCTGGCTTCATAGCTGTCTGTTTGTTCTCATTAGGGATCGAGGCCGTGATTCCGTTCTGAGCGTTCTCCGTACCAACAGCCCTGCCCCCACCCTGCCCCCCCTTCACTGTCCCCTCCAGCCCCTGTAAACCCACAGAACAGACACAATCTGGGCCTTCTGTAAACCCACAGAACAGACACAATCTGGGCCTTCTGCAGAACAGACACAATCTGGGCCTTTTGTAAACCCACAGAACAGACACAATCTGAGCCTAGTTCTGCATGTTAGTTGTGAGGGGCTTGATGCCATTGATTGGTCCAGTGCAGCTCTGCTGTAGCCGGAGGCTGCACATAATCCCATGTATTGCGTTGGCATTTATTAGCCACATTTCAGTGGCTTGTGGGTGCTGTGTCACAACTGCGCTTTGATCGCTTGCTTAGCAGACCTCTAATGAGCAGCAGTCAGAGTCACAGGATAATTATGGCCTCTGCTCCCCTCCCTCCATCTCTCTCTCCTCCTCTCTCTATCTCTCTCTTCTCCCTCTCTCTCCATTTTTCCTCCCTCCATCTCTCTCTCTCCATCCCTCTTTCTCCATCTCTCTCCTCCTTCCATCTTTCTCTCTCTATTCTCTCTTTCTCCCCATCTGTATGCTCTCTCCATCCTTACATTTTCTCTCCCCCTCTCCACAAATCCCCATGCTCACTCTATATCCATTTATTCTTATTCTCCCTCCCTCTCCCTCCATCCCCCTCTCCTTTCTCTCCCTCCCTTCCTCTCCCTCCATCACTCTCTCAGTCCCTGCTGCTCAGTCTTTCCCTCCCTCCCTCTCTCTCCCTCCATCCCTACCTCTCCCTCCCTCTCTCTCTCTCCATTCTGTTCCTGAGAGAGCTTTGGCTGGCTGACTTCAGCTGAGTCTGCTAGCTGGGCAGGACGGTGTCCTACTGTGTGTCTGTATACGTCTGTAGGAGAGATTCGTTGAGTGTGTGTGTGTGTGTGCTGGTGTGCCTGTGTGTGTGTTTGTGTGCCTATGTGTGTGTGTGTGACTGGCTGTGTGTGAGTGTATGTGTGCATGTGTGTTTATTGATGTGCCTATGTGTATATATATATGTGTGTGTATGTGCTGATGTGCCTGTGTGTATATGTGTGTGTGTGTATGTGCATGTGTGTGGGTTTGTGCCTATGTGTGCATGTGTGTGTGCGTGTGTGTGTATTTATGTGCCTATGTGTATATGTGTGTGTGTATGTGCTGATGTGCCTGTGTGTATATCTGCATGTGTGTGTTTGTGCCTATGTGTGCATGTGTGTGACTATGTGTAAATGTGTGTGTTTGTGTGCCTATGCGTATGTGTGTGTGCCTATGTGTATGTGTATGTGTGGCTGTGGTGGTGGACTCTGTAAAGGAGGCTGGTTTGTGTGTAGCATGGTACTCATCTCTGATGGGCTATTATCAGTGTAGATATACACACACACACACACTCATCTCTGAAGGCCAGACCAAACCAAGCACACAGGTTTTATGGTTCTTATATGAGCACATTTTCCTCAATAAAGTGACCCTTGTTGAAATAAAATACTGTAAATTGCTGTTTTTACTTTCTGATATGTAGCAAAGTTGGAGACTTTCTAAATAGGTTTTGTTGTACAGCGTTTCATTAGCTGGAACTGTGTGTGTGTGTGTGCGTGCCAGTCTCTCTGTGTGTAAGGTCACACAAGGAAAACTCAACACTCACACACTTAAGAAAATTACGGTAATTAAGCAAGAATGTGTGTGTGTATGTGTATGCAGCATGCTGACAGCGGGGGATTGATTGGTAGTACCTATCTGTTACATATAATGACTGTGTGTGTGTGAGTGTCCATGTATAATAATGAGCACTGAGTCATGTTTTCAGACAACATTTCTTTAATACAAAGTCAACATATCTACATACACAGTGGTTTTAAACCAATTATTGTTTCAGTTAGAATTAACAGTTGTAGAGCAATAGCACTGGGCCCTCAAACAAAGAAAATCCATCTTGCTTTTTATTCTTCTCTTGCTTTTTATTCTCCTCTTTTTGTTGGCTGTTGAACGGATTCTTCTCTTGAGTTTCAGTTTCGCTTTACGGGTTAATCAGAAGAACACATCAGGAGTTTGGCTGCTGTAGTCCGTTTGCTTTGTCCATACACAAACACACACACACACACACACACACACACTCAAAGAATGGCCCTCTCTGATTGGACGTGGCAGTACGAGCACTCACAAAACCCTCTGTGATTGGTCAGACATCTCCCCAGGGTCCCTACCTACGCTCCACAGTTTCACACGTCCCACGTCCCCTTCACAAGGAAAGAACATCATCAGAACCATGGCCATGTGACACACACACACGGAACAAAGAATGGCTGATTGGACGGGCCGAAAGCACTCACAAAACCCTCGATTGGTCAGACATCTCCCAGGGTCCCTACCTTACCCTTCCAAAGAATGCCCCACGCCCCTTCACAAGGAAAGAACATCAAGTATGACGGAAGGAACAGTGGCAGCACCACACGGGAAAACGGGAAAGTATCAGGATAGCACACAAACACATACACACATACACACACACACACACACACATACACACACACACACACACACACACACACACACACACACATACACACACACATACACACACACACACACACACACACACACACACACACACATACACACACACACAAACACATACACACACACACAAACACAAACACACACCACTAAGGGACATTTGCACAGCCTGCTGCAGGGAAACAGGGCAGAGCAACCATTCTCTGAGAGCAGTCCAAAGCCAATTTAGTTTCAGGGGCTGAGTAGGAGGAGGGGCTAATGTGTCCATCAGAGGAGATGATCCTGACCGCTAGCCTCTGGTAGCTAGCCGCTGGTAGCTAGAGCACTGACCGAGAGGTTGTGGGGCCACAGCAGCCAAGGGAATTGTGGGTAAAAAGGGCCATTGTGACGTCTCTGCAGTGTGCACACACGTTACTAAGGAAACAATGGCGTTGCCATGGAGAGGGGTCGGGCACTCACACAGACTCCCGGTAGAAATCTGAACTCTTCAACATCTCATTTGGGTTCAAAGACACAAATCCCCAGGGTCCAATTGTACAAATACATGATATATATATTTGCTTATTTACAGGTATGCAGGATCAGAGTTGGTATATAACAAATGGATGATTGGTTGGTGTTTTTGAAAAACAAAAATAAAAACAAAAAAGCAAACAGAAAATGTTTTAAAAGAAAAGGGAAGTGTGTTAGCATATCCTGTACAAGATGTACAGCAGAAATAGTTTTTGAAATAGTAAAAAAAAACAATTAGTCTCATTGTAGGTCTGCCTAAATCTCAAATGGTATTAGCTAATCTCCTTTATAAAACATACATTAATCTAGCGCTAGCTCCTACAACTGGTGAGTGTTTTGAGTCGCTAATCAGGAGCTCAGATCTCAGAGACACTTCACGGGACAGCGACTCATCACTTTGACACACTGGTCTCCTCACACGTATCAACTTTAAACAACAACTTTAAACAACTAAAAAAAAAAAACAACAATAAAAAAAAAAACAATAAAAAAAAAAAAACGCCCATCGTTCTTTAAACAAACAATTAAAAGTTCATGAGTGGTACAAAAAGATGAAAAAAAAAGAAACAAAATGTAAATGAAATAAAAAAAAGTCTAGTCTAAATTTGGATACATCTTTATATTCTGTTTTTAAATATGTAAGCTGGTGTGTGTCTGCGTGCAGGTATGTCTTCATACACACAAACACACACCTAACCCTTATAAGTAACATCTCTACAGTGAAAAATAGAATGTCTTTCAAACATAATATGAACAAGTGCTTTTCTCTCTCTGGCTATTGTCTTTCGATTTCTGCTTCTTTCATGTGTAGAGTAGATCCATTAAAAAAGTAAAATCAAAAATAGTTTGAGGTTAATGAAAAGAACGCTATCAGTAATGAGAAAAGTTGGGTGAGCTGTAACGATACAGTAACAATAAGGCTTTGAGGAAATAAGACAGACTACGTACAACTCCTTTCAACTCTGTCCGTGTGCGCACACACACACACACACACACACACACACACACACAGAAGAATTCACTGAGAGAGGGGGAGGGAGGGGGCAAGTCCACCACCTGGCATGTGTGCGCATGCACACATACACACACATCACACACACACACACACACACACACACACACACACACACACTCTGTTGGATGAGCTGGCATGAGGTGTGAAAGCCATACTTCAGTCTGGGGCTGTGTAAATCTTTCTTTCTCTCGCTTTCTCTCTCTCTCTCTCTCTCTCTCTCTCACACACACACACATGCATGAGGTGCCCCAATTTGGTGATGTTTAAGTCACACACATGATTTCATCCAGTTTTTTCCTTTTTTTTCTGGTGACTGGTTCCCAAATCGTACCGATGGATCCCTCCGAAACTTTTCCGGATCTTTCTGTATACTTACAGCAGAAAGGAGAAAAGCAGCATGTTTGGCATAAAAAGCAGAATGAACACTCACACTCACACACACACACACACACACACAGAGTCAGAATGAATGGTGATGATGGAGCTTGGTCACTGGAGACAGTCAGAGGTTTCAGGGGCCTCCTCGAGGTGCCCACGCAGGGGCACGGGCCACTAGCTCACCCTTCTGGTTGGGGGTCAGGAGGTCTTGTCAGAGCTGGACAAGCTCACATGGGGGAGCAAGGATTGGTTTCTCACCCCTCACACTTCCTCGGCTCCAAACACTGCTGGTTTGTGGGTGTGAGTGTGTGTGTGTGTGTGTGTGTGTGTGTGTGTGGGGGCTGCTTGTGGAGTTTTATCCCATAAACGGAGTGCTGTTCACAATAGGAACAGCTCATCTTGTGTGAGGAACATGGTCTTTCAGTCCCTTTTGTAGATAGTTGGTAGACGGGTGTGAGTGTGTGTGTGTGTGTGTGTGTGTGTGTGTGTGTGTGTGTGTGTGTGCATATGCATACATAATGTGTGTATTTGTTAGCATGTCTGTTTGCATGTGTAAGTAGGAGAGTGCATGCATGGCTGTGTGCAAATGTGTGTGTGTGTGTGTGTGCGTGTGTGTGGGCATGCCCTCTCTCAGTCCGTCATGAGTTCATGAGGATCTTTATTTACCAGACAGACAAGTATGTGTGTGTGTGTTTGTGTGTCTATGTGTCTGTGTGTGTGTGTGTGTGTGTGTGTGTGTGTGTGTGTGTTTGTGTGTCTATGTGTCTGTGTGTGTGTGTGTGTGTGTGTGTGTGTGTGTGTGTGTGTGAGTGTATGTGTGTGTGTGTGTGTGTTTGTGTGTCCACAGGCTCTTTGTCCACATGGCAGTGTCCTTCATTCATTGTTTCTCTGTCCGTTAAGTTTAGTTTTTTTATGCATTTACTTTTGAAACACAAAAAAGATGAATCAACCATTTCTTAGACCACAGCTGACTCCAGAACCACTCGGGCCCAGATCCGGGCCAGAACTCAGCCGGGTCTGGGCCCGAGCGGTTTGCAAGTCAGAGGCCGTCTGGATCCCTCACAGCAGAACACTTGAGGTAAGGTGAGCAGTCCGACACGTGAATCCCTCCCTCCAGCACGAGTCTGCTGCTTTTTGGTTCCCGTCGGGGTGGGAGAGAGGAGGTTCCCTCCATGCTGTCCGGTCAGGCTCTGACCTCTGATTGGCCGTTTAGACATGAGTTTCATATATTCACTTTTTAATCTTTTTTTTTTTTGTTTTTTTTTTTAAATCCAACACTTGAGTTGCTTGTTCTTCAGAATTCCCCCTCTGGATGTTTGGTGTGTGTTGTTGTGTGTTGTTGTGTGTGTTGTTGTGTGTTGTTGTGTGTGTTGTTGTGTGTTGTTGTTGTTGTTGTGTGTGTTGTTGTTGTTGTTGTTGTTGGTTTGTATGGCTCAGGAGACAGTCGGGGGCCACTGGGCATCTGGGGGACACTGCGATGGCTTCTTACGTTGCATAGTGATCAAAACTGCCCAGGTACTCCAGAGCAGCCTGATAGCTGAATTGGTACTCATCCTGTGGACACGCACACACACACACACACAAAGAGAGAGAGAGAGAGAGAGAGAGAGAGAGAGAGAGAGAGAGAGAGAGAGAGAGAGAGAGATTGACGTCAGCGGAGCGTTTGACTTGCTGTTTCTGCTACATATAAATATGGATCTGTTGTGGACAGGCAAGCTGATCAATGCAACGCTACAAGCTCAGATGGAGCTCAATAGTACCAGCTCACACGGCTCAGGAAGCTTCTCAGCAAATGCAGTGTGTGTGTGTGTGTGTGTGTGTGTGTGTGTGTCTGTATGTGTGTATTTGTGTATGTATGTGTGTGCATGTGTATGTGTGTATGTGTGTGCATGTGTATGTGTGTATGTGTGTGCGTGTGTGCGTGTGTATGTGGGTGTGCGTGTGTATGTGTGTACATGTGTGTGTGTGCGGTGTGTGTGTGTGTGTGTGTGTGTGTGTGTCCCACTCACCTCTGTCTGCACCATGGCTGGCCGTTGGGTGCGAAGCATCTTGACGGTCTGGAAGATGTCGACCACGCCCTCATATCTCATCCTCTCCAGCACGATGCTCAACGTGATGAACACTCCCGTCCGGCCCACGCCAGCGCTGCAACAACACACAGCCAATCAGAGCTCGCCTCGCACATGAGTGGCAGCCAACAAGGCCAATCCCTGTAGCCTGTAGGCTTTTTTAAGAACCTCTGTTTGGATCATGGCCGTGGATGCTGGTTTAGCAAGTTAGGAGTCCAACAACCATGCACCCACTAAGAACACTCAGGATCACACACACATGCACACACACATGCACACACACACACACACACACACACACACACACACACACACACACACACATCGCCAAGACACACACACACACACACACACACACACACATATCAGCTACAAGACACACACACACACACACACACACACACACACACACACACACACACACACACACAAATCCTGCTTCAATAAGCCTTTTGTGAGGCACTATGTGTGACAGCTCCTGAAATAGGAGGGGTCTTAAGTGTGATCGTGAAATCCTCGAGGCCTGTGTGTGTGTGTGTGTGTGTGTGTGTGTGTGTGTGTGTGTGTGTGTGTGTGTGTGTGTGTGTGTGTGTGTGTGTGTGTGTGTGTGTGTGTGTGTGTGTCTGTGTGTGTGTGTGTGTGTGTGTGTGTGATCCTGAAATACTCGGGGGCGGTGTCAGTAAGCTGCTTCTGCGTGAAATGACTTCCACTTGGGGCTGCAGCAGTAATTGATATGACACCAGATTTATTTCTCCAGCCTGACTGAAAAGAGGGGACGGCATCAGCGACCTGACACACACACACACACACACACACACACAAAGGGGATAAGAAATGCCCGGGCACCCAGAAGTTTATCTTATGAACTTTAACGGCTTTGGAGTGTGTGTCATTGGGTGGGGGTAACGGTAATATCCGTTTAACAAATCACACACACACACACACACACACACACACACACACACACACACACAAACACACACACAAACTTTAACTGGTGTGGAAAGTGTGTCACAAGGAAGTAATGTCCATGTAACAAATCACACAAAAAACCCCTAAGGCAAAGCACCACGCTCCATCTCTACAGCCTTGTGTGAGTGTGTGTGTGTATCCCTCTAAAGTACAATGCCCCAAATGTGTATGTGTATGTGTGTGTGTGTGTGTGCGCAAAAAAAGCCCATTGGCAGTATGTCTCGAGGCTTAGCCAACATCAGAGTGTTTTAATAGACAGCCATTGTTCCATATCTGCAGGCCAAGCAAAGATGCTACACATACACACACACACACACACACACACACACACACACACAGATTTCCTCCTTCATCTCTGACACTCACCAGCCCATTAATGACTCTCTGCCTGAGCTGAGAGATGGAGAGAGATGGAGAGAGTGGAAGAGAGGAAGAGAGGAAGACAGGATGAAAAGAAGGAAGGTGGACAGAGAAAGAGAATAAGAGACGGAGAGAGAGAAAAAGCAGAAAAGTGAAACAAAGAGAAGCAGTTATAAAAGGCAGAGAGGGAGAGAGAGAGAGAGAGGGAGTTAGAGAGGGAGAGAGAAAGAGGGAGAGAGAGAGAGAGAGAGAGAGAGAGAGAGAGAGAGAGAGAGAGAGAGAGGCGGAGATAAGGAGGGAGGGAGGGAGGGAAGGGGAGAGGGAGAGAGAGAGAGAAAAGGAGGGAGAGAGAGAGAAGGAAAGGAGGGAGAGAGAGAGAAAGAAGGAGGGAGAGAGAGAGAGAGGGAGAGTAGGCTACAAACAAAGACAAGATTAGTGAACACTCCCTGGCTTTCTAGTGTGTGTGTGTGTGTGTGTGTGTGTGTGTGTGTATGTGTATGTGTGTGTGCTTCCTAGGGAGGAAAGGCTGTGTGCAATAAGGGAGTAGTAGAAGACGAAAAACACTTCCTCACTGGCATCAATAATTTAATTATTTGTGTTTGTACTCTTTACTTTCTAAACAGATAGTGCATCTGTGCTGTTTGTTACATGTTTGCTTTGGCAACACTGCTTTATTGAGTAATGCCAATTAAGCTCCACTGAAACTGAAATTGAGAGAGAGACAAAGAGGGAGACAGAGGAGGAGGGAGAGAAAGAGAGGAGGAGGGAGAGAGAGAGAGGAGGGAGAGAGAGGAGGAGGAGGGAGAGAAAGAGAGGAGGGAGAGAGAGGAGGAGGAGGGAGAGAAAGAGATGATGTATATATATGAGATGAAGAAAACATATGATGATGTATATATATGACATATATTTACCATTTATTTATTGATTAACATTATTTGATTTATTGATGATGATTTTCTATTATTATTGATTTTATTGACGATGATGATGACATTGTCGATGATGACATTATTTGATTTTATTATTGATGACGATATTTATTTACGATGACATTGTCGATGATGACATTGATGATGATTTTATTATTTTGATCTGGTCATTTCAACATTGTCGGAAACATTATTATTTTATCCGGCCCGCGCGCGCGCGCGCCACGCGCGCGCGCCGCGCGCGCCACGCGCGCGCGCGCAGCGCGCGCGCGCCCGCGCGCGCGCAGCAGTGTAAGGCAGGGGTCCATGTGTGTGTGTGTGTGTAGTGTGTGTGTGTGTGTGTGTGTGTGCGTGTGTCCATGTGTGTGTGTGTGTGTGTGTGTGTGTGTGTGCGTGTGTGCTGCAGAGGGCCGTGGGAACTCTACTACGGTGCAGAGGTTAAGGAGATAACAGGGTGAGAACGAGAGACAGAGTTGTCAGAGAAAAAACACATGCAAAGCCCAGCCACATACCACACACACACGGTGACACACACTCCATCTCTCTGCTGTGCACATCAACACACACACACACACACACACAATGTCATCAATAATATCATCATCATCAATATCATCTATCGCCACATCATCATCATCAATATCATCATCATCATCATCAATACTCCATTTGACGTTATCATCATCAATAATAATACCACACTCTCTCTCAAATGCATGTAAATGTTAAGACTGTGTGCTGTGCTGTGTTGCATTGCATGTTAAGGTGTCTGTACTTTTTTTTACTAGGTGTGTTTGGTATGACAGGGTGTGAGGTGTACTGTGTGTGTGTGTGTGTGTGTGTGTGTGTGTGCGTGTTTCTCACCTGCAGTGCACAGAGATTGGCCCGTCCTGTCCAAACTGCTCCTTGGTTTTATGCACCTGTCCAATGAAGTCGATGAAGCCCTCTCCTGACTTAGGAACACCCTGCTCTGGCCAATCAGTGAACTGGAACTGTCTCACCGTCCGAGACTGCCCATCCTGAGAGCACAGTAGAGAACGAGGGAGAGAGAGAGAGAGGGAGAGGGAGAGGGAGAGAGAGAGGGAGAGGATCAGGTTTCATGTTTAGAAATGCTTAAACTTTGGAGACATTCTCATATCTCTGCCACTGTCATTTCATCTGGTATTTCAACTACAGTGAACAGACTCATCATCACTGGTCACTGCCAGTCACTGCTTTATATGTGTGTGTGTGTGTGTGTGTGTGTGTGTGCGCCAGCGCAGGTACATACAGGGTGTTCTTGTCTCAGCGGAGCGTGGCGGGCAGTTATGGTGTTTTGCTCCCCAGTGGAGCGGTGTGGCGGGGCAGTTAAGGGTGTTTTGCCCCAGTGACGTGGCGGGCAGTTGGCGTGGCGTTTTGCCCCAGTGGAGCGGTGTGGCGGGGCAGTTAAGGGTGTTTTTCTCCTCAGTGGAGCGGTGTGGCGGGG
>NC_063197.1:32007814-32010314 GCF_017589495.1 Alosa alosa | reverse complement strand
CACACACACACCACACACACACACACACACACACACACACACACACACAGACACACACACACACACACACACACACACACACACACACACACACACACCTTGCCATACACACACACACACACACACACACCTTGCCATAAACACACACACACACACTGGACAGAGTGCTCATGGTGTGCGTGTGTGTGTGTGAGTGTGTGAGTGTGTGTGTGTATGCCGGTGCTGATGGTGTGGTGGGTGTCAGACAGAGTGCTCGTGGATTTGCTGTTGTACGGAGCGAATTAAAGATGAAGCGAGGCTGAGTGAACAGTAGAGGCTTGAGCCTGCGGGGCTTGAAATCCGCTGCGATGGTAATCAGTGCGTTTGTGTGCGTTTGTGTGTGTGTGTTTGTGTGTGTGTGTGTGCGTGTGCGCGTGCGTGGCTCTTTAAAGCAGACCCCTGTGAGTGCGCATGCAGCTCAACGCCGCTACCTCCGTGGTCACGCAGCCATGAAGTGCAATTTTCCGCATGGAGTCGGTTTCCTCTTCCCAGTGCTTACGCTAACGTGCCGCAGAACACACCACTGTGTCTTATTGTCACACACACACACACACACACACACACACACACACACACACACACACACACCACAGAACGCACCTCTGTGTCTTATTGTCACACACACACACACACACCACAGAACGCACCTCTGTGTCTTATTGTCACACACACACACCTCAGAACGCACCTCTGTGTCTTATTGTCACACACACACACACACACACACACACACACACACACACACCACAGAACACACCACTGTGTCTTATTGTCACACACACACACACACACACACACACACACACACAAACACACACCACAGAACGTACCTCTGTGTCTTATTGTCACACACACACACACACACACCACAGAACGCACCTCTGTGTCTTATTGTCACACACACACATACACACACACACACACACACACACACACACACACACACACACACACACACACAAACACACACCACAGAACGCACCTCTGTGTCTTATTGTCACACACACACACACACACACACACACATCAGAACACACCTCTGTGTCTTATTGTCACTCACACACACACACACACACACACACACACACACACACACACCACAGAACGCACCTTTGTGTCTTAATGTGTAGGGAACCATGTGTAGGGAGAAGGTGCGCACACAGAAGGTGGCGAGCTCAATGGTGTGTGAGTGTGTGTGTGTGTGTGTGTGTGTGTGTGTGTGTGTCGTACCTTGTGCAGGGAGAAGGTGCGCACGCAGAAGGTGGCGAGCTCAATGGTGTCCAGCAGGGTCACCTGGGTCATGCCGTAGGTCTCCGTGCCTCGACTCGGCCAGTACTGGTCACACTTCACCTGCAGACGAGGAGGAAGAGGAAGAGGAACCGTTATACACACTAACTCAACATGAACTCACACACACTAACTCACACTAACTTACACTTCACCTGCAGATGAGGAGGAAGAGGAAGAGGAACCGTTATACACACTAACTCAACATGAACTCACACACACTAACTCACACTAACTTACACTTCACCTGCAGATGAGGAGGAAGAGGAAGAGGAACCGTTATACACACTAACTCAACATGAACTCACACACACTAACTCACACTAACTTACACTTCACCTGCAGATGAGGAGGAAGAGGAAGAGGAACCGTTATACAAACGGACATGAACTCACACACACTAACTCGCACTAACTTACACTTCACCTGCAGATGAGGAGGAAGAGGAAGAGGAACCGTTATACAAACGGACATGAACTCAGACACACTAACTCGCACTAACTTACACTTTATCTGCAGATGCATATAATATTTGACAAAAACACACAGCCATGACGTTAACTCACTTTAACACACATTCACCAACTACTGACACACAGCCATGATGTTACCTAACTCACACTTTACTGTAACACACGTTCACCAACTACTGACACACAGCCTTGATGTTAACTCACACTTTAACACACATTCACCAACTACTGACATTTCTCTCCGTGTAACAGAGGTGCATCTACCCTTACAGAGTTCTTGTCTAATCGCAGATATGAGTGTTAGAATCAGAGTTACTCTATTATTGTTTGGCTTAAGATGAGCTCTTGCGTATGAGTCAGTTTAAGGTGTGTGTGTGTGTGTGTGTGTGTGTGTGTGTGTGTGTGTGTAGAGAACGTCATTTCCGCCCCAGCGGTTCCTGGGGCAGATTGGGTAGACAGGCGTATAGATAGAGAGAGCAGATAATTACAGGCCTGCTGTTCTCAAACAACTCTACATCTTTCGCTCAATGCATCCGCCATCCCTCCCACCACTCCTCTCTGTGTTCTCTCTATTCTCCATCTCTCTCTCTCTGTTCTCTCTACCCCCCCTCCTCTATGTGTTCTCTCTACCTCCCCATTACTCTCTCTCGCTCTGTTCTCTCTATCCCCCACCTCTCTCTCTCTCTCTCTCTCTCTGTGCT
>NC_063197.1:31995314-31997814 GCF_017589495.1 Alosa alosa | reverse complement strand
AGTGAGGACTAACTTTCACAGTCAAAACCTCCTTCACTTAGTGGGCTGCTCAGACCAGAATCTGTGGAGAACAGACACAGGGAGACACAGAGCAGAACAGAACAGAAGAGAAGAGAGTTGGTTTATGAGTGTGATCACGGGGCCCGACCCGCCTGAAACAGACACACACACATGAGATGGATCAAAAGGACACAGTCAGAACCACACAGATGAATGAGGACACATATCCCCTGTTCCGCACTGAGGTGAACCCCAGCGCACCGCTCACTGTGACAAACACAAAGTTCCTGTTCCTGTTCCAGGAATTTTGAGCAGGCAGTGGAGCAGCCTTCCCTGGTCCTGAGGCTGAGTTGGATCAGAAGAGCTGGAGCGCTGACAGGCGGGAGACTAGGCCACACATCTGCCACTCTCTCAAC
The DNA here is from genome assembly GCF_017589495.1 of Alosa alosa. Lineage (NCBI taxonomy): Eukaryota > Metazoa > Chordata > Actinopteri > Clupeiformes > Clupeidae > Alosa > Alosa alosa. Next base: position 31,997,398 of record NC_063197.1, on the reverse strand, counting down.
CTGTCCCAACACTCGGAAGCAGCCAATCAGAGATGCCCTGGCACGCTTTGACCCGCCCACCCGCCACCCATGGACCAATCAGCCCAGCCGCATTCAGAACCTCCACAAACATCCCTCCATGTCAGCAGCAAGAGGGAACAGACAGAGGCAGACAGAGAGAGAGAGAGACAGAGAGAGAGAGAGAGAAAGATAGAGAGAGGGAGGGAGACAGAGAGAGCTAGAGAGAGCGAGAGAAGACACACAACACACACACTCAGTAAAATAGAGCCCTCACTTGTCTTTCATCCCTCGCTTCAGAAATCCACAGCTGCCCCTTCAAACCAGCACATACTCCCTCTGCATGGCCATGGAATCAAAAACACACACACACACACACACACACACACACACACACACACACACACACACACACACACACACACACACACCCTGTGCATGCACTATTATGGGTAATGCTGTTATTGTCCTAATGAATGTGTTTATCTAAATGGATGTTTGTACTGTCCATGTCCTGGCAGCACAAGCCACGTCAATAAAGCTTTTAGAAAGTGAAATGGGAAAGTGGGAAAGAAACGAGAGAGTGATGGGGAGACTTAAAACTCAGCACTAGATGGAGAGGGAGAGAGAGAAGGAGGGAGGGATGGAGGGATGGAGAGAGTGAGAGAGGAAGAGAAAGAGAAACATAAATGGAGAGAGAGAGGGAGAGAGGAGTGATGACGAGGGTCTGAGGCAGTAAGGAACAGCGGGCTATGCTACTCTCCAGGAAAAGAGGCAGCGTGTGTGTGTGTGTGTGTGTGTGTGTGTGTGTGTGTGTGGGAGAGTCTTGTCTTTGTGAAGAAAATTGAAAATTACATGAAACAATCGGTGTGCTAATGAGGAAGGCAGGGTGAGGAGCACCAACAGAGAGCAATCACACACACACACACACACACACACACACACACACACACACACACACACACACACACACAGACCAGCTACAAATCATCTGTCTAAAGACGCCATTCGTCAGACTGCTGGGGGTTTCTCTGTGTGTGTGTGTGTGTGTGTGTGTGTGTGTGTGTGTGTGTGTTTCCCCAGGAGCCCCAACCAACTGCTGCAGCTGACTAACTAACTAGTGTGGAACGTGAGGAGGAGGAGAGGAGAAGAGAGGAGGAGAGAGGAGAGGAGAGGAGAAGAGAGGAGGAGAGAGGAGAGGAGAAGAGAGGAGAGGAAAGGAGAAGGGAGGAGAGAAGAAGAGAGGAGAAGAGAGGAGAAGAGAGGAGAGGAGAAGAGAGGAGAAGAGAGGAGAGAGCATTTGTAACAGTGGAGTGGCAGTGGAGAAGCATAGGAGAGAAAAGAGGAGAGACAGAGAGAGAGATGAAGAGGAGAGAGAGAGAGGCAGAAGAGACAGAGAGAGGGAGGAGAGGAGAGACAGAGAGAGATGATGAGGAGAGAGAGAGAGACAGAAGAGACAGAGAGAGATAGAGGAGAGGAGAGACAGAAGAGACAGAGAGAGATGAAGGAGAAGAGAGACAGAGAGATGGAGAGGCTTGTGGCTCATTAGCCAGTCAATGTTGTCTGGAGGAGAGCAGCTCTGCTCACAGCTTAAGATGTGATAATGAACTCCACGCTAGCTCTCTGCTCCACAAGGACCCAGCAGCATTATTACCGCCTGTGCACACACACACTCACACACACACTTTTTTTCGGCGTTCCATGGGTTTCATAAAGAATACAAAGCCATGTAAGCCATCTTACACTCCCCTCTGTGTCTTCACAGTACACACACACACACACACACACACACGCACACACAGACAGTGCTAATGAAGTCTTGTTGGAGTGTGTGGCCTCCGCCATTGTGAGCGGCTGGCTGCGTGATGCAGCTGTCCTAGCACTGTGAGAGCAAATGGGAATGGATGGGTCCTGTAGGCTATGTGTGTGTGTGTGTGTGTGTGTGTGTGTGTGTGTGTGTGTGTGTGTGTGTGTGTGTGTGAGTAAATGGGAGTAGATGTGTCCTGTAGGCTGCCCGGCCCAATTAAGTGGAGCACTTGTGACGACTCCATCAGCTAATGGCAGCCATTGTTCATACCAGACCACTG
>NC_063197.1:31975314-31977814 GCF_017589495.1 Alosa alosa | reverse complement strand
TCACCTCACTGACAGACATTGTGAGGCTTAGACTTAACAGTGCTAACGCTAGCAGAAATGCTGATGCTAGCATTGATAGTTATAGTTTATGAATTTGGCAGATATCTTTGTCCAAAATTACTTTTTTGAACCTTTAGGTAAAAAATAATGCAACAATGACAGTGAGAATGTTAAATGACACTAATGCTACACTTTTAGTTAAAAATAAAGTAAAACAGAAAAACTAGTAGGAATATTGAGCTATGCTAATACTGGGGTATAATGCTAGCGATAAAGCTAATGGCATCAGTGAGGTAATGCTAAGCCCTGGCACACTGGCATGAAAAAAACCCAGAGGCTGGCAACAGAAGGGATGCCTGAGGGGCTGCCAGGCTGGGGTGGGGGTGAGCCACAGCTGGGTGATGCAGTGCCCCCGGGGGGTGCGGAGGGTGGGGGGGCTGGCAGAGCGCAGCAAAACACACAAGCGCCTATACCACATAATTAAACCGACTCGTCAGTTTCCACTAAACTCCCAAACGCATAAAGGAGAGCAAGCGAGGGAGAAAACAATCAAGAAGCGCGCGAGAGAGAGAGAGGAGAGAGAGAAAGAGAAAGAGTCAGTGGAGAGGATAGGGAGTAGAAAAATAACATATTAAGTGATTAAAAGACTGAAAGTTAATCTGTGGTGGAGGGTAATGTGTGGGAGAAGAGATAATATTAATGTCTGTGTGTGTGTGAGTGTGTAATGTGTCTGTGTGTGTGTGTGTGTGTGTGTGTGTGTGTGTCTGTGTGTGTGTGTGTGTCTGTGTGTGTGTGTGTGTGTGTGTGTGTGTGTGTGTGTTTGTGTCTGTGTGTGAGTGTGTGACTGTGTGCAGAATGTGTCTGTGTGTGTGTGTGTCTCTATTGTGTGTGTGTGTGTGTGTGTGTGTGCTTGTTTGTGTCTGTGTTTGTGTGTGTGTGTGTGTGTGTGTGTTTGTGTGTGTGTGTGTGTGTGTATTGTGTGTGTGTGTGTGTGTGTGTTTGTTTATGTCTGTGTAATGTGTGTGTGTGTTTGTGGCCAGTGTGTGTAATGTGTGTGTGTATTCTGTGTTTATGTTTATGTGTGTATGTGTGTGTGTGTGTGTGTGTGTGTGTGTGTGTGTGTGTGTTTGTGTGTGTGTGTGTGTGTAGGCAATCCTGTGTATGTGTTTATGTTTCAGGTGTTTATGTTTCTGTGTTTATATTTATGTGTGTGTATTGTGTGTGTGTGTGTGTGTGTGTGTGTGTGTGTGTGTGTGTGTGTGTGTGTCTGTGTGTTTATGTTTGTGTCTGTGTGTATGTGTATGTGTATGTATATGTGTATGTGTATGTGTGTGTGTGTGTCTGTGTGTATATGGGTGTGTAAATAGGTCACCATGTTCCTGTTTGAGTCCATATAATGGGTGAGAGTGAGTAGTCAGTGAGGAGTGCTCGCTAGTAAATTCCAGTTTCATTCCTCTAGTGTGTGTGTGTGTGTGTGTGTTTGTGTGTGTGTGTGTGTGTGTGTGTGTGTTTGTGTGTGTGTACTACAGGGCAGGGAGGCTTTATAAACCTCTGCAGGAGGAGTAACTGCTGCCAGTACAAACACTGCCACAGCACAGTGCACCCGAGGTAAGGAGTGTGTGTGTGTGAGTGTGTGTGTGTGCGTGCGTCTGTGTTTGTGTGTGTCTGTGAGAGAGTGTGTGTGTGTGTCTGTGTGTGTGTGTTTGTCTGGATCCACTCCTGTCAGGAGGATATGGAACACATGCTGCTGCCTTTCTCGGATTGTCTTTCTGTGATTGGCTGTAAGGACCGTCCGCAGTGGAAACGATGGTGAAGGGAGTGAAAGGAGACTTCTGTGTGTGTGTGTGTGTGTGTGTGTGTGTGTGTGTGTCAGGGAAAGAAAAGAGATTATTTCTGTGTGCTGTTTAGAGCAGACAGCTTTATAAATCCCCCATTGTGTCCCTGTGCATTCTAATTCCCTCTGCTTTCTTCTGTTCCCTCATGAAACACACAACACACGCTCTGTGCATGAGGGTACACACACACACACACACACACACACACACATTCACTCACTCACTCACGCAGACACAAACACTGCTCTGTGTATTAGGGCAGAAACACATACACAGATACACACACACGGACACACACACACACACACACACAGACACACAAACTCTCTCACACACGCTCTGCATCGTGTATGAGGGTAGAAGAATAAGCTGCCCCTCACTATTGCCCTGGGGAGGGCAGAATGACTGACATAGAGAGGGGGATGAGAGCAACATCAGGAAATGGAGGGAGAAAAAGAGGGGGATGGAGAGAGAAAGAGAAGAAAAAAGGGATGCAGGAGGACAAGTGAACCAACAGGGACTAGAACAGAGGGATAGGACATAAAGGACAAGAAGAGAGAGACTGAGGAGAAAGAGGGATGGAGAGAGGGATGGAGAGAGGGAGGGAGGGAGGAAGAGAGGGATAGAGAGAGAAGAACAGGGCCTCTGCAGCCATTAGACCCAAA
>NC_063197.1:31967814-31970314 GCF_017589495.1 Alosa alosa | reverse complement strand
CAATGGCGGAGGAGGATGTTGGTGTGTGGGTGAGCGGGCGAGAGAGCTGGCCCTGTGCTTCGGACAGGACTGCACTAGACTCTGCGTTTGAGGGCGTGAGGGTCCACAACACCTTCACCAGCACACACACAGGGGAGACGGTGTGTGTGTGTGTGTGTGTGTGTGTGTGTGTGTGTGTGAGAGAGAGATTCACATTCACAGAGGAATCCCATCTCATAGTTAGTGTGTCAGTGTGAGGACAGGTTTGTGTGTGTGTGTGCGTGTGTGTGTGTGTGTGTGTGTGTGTGTGTGTGGTGTGTGTGTATGTGTGTGTGTGCGTGTGTTCCATTTCCTACATTACTATTCTTTTTCCTTGAGGGCTTATTTACTCCTGGTTTTAGGAGCCTTGGCAGCTAAAATGTCACTGTGGATTCTAAATGTCATGGTTGACTGTCCAGGCGGAACGGACAGACAGACGGACAAACAGACTGGCTAAGCCAGGTGGACCGGAGCTCTGAGCCCTGAGGACCTCTGAGCCCTGAGGACCGGATGAGCTCCTCTCTCATATGGATCTCTCAGCTCCAGGGCCCTGGGTCATAAAGAGTCTATAGGAGACAGGCTAGTGTGTAGGAGACAGGCTAGTGTATAGGAGACAGGCTAGTGTATAGGAGACAGCTAGTGTATAGGAGACAGGCTAGTGTATAGGCTAGTGTGTAGGAGACAGGCTAGTGTATAGGAGACAGGCTAGTGTATAGGAGACAAGCTAGTGTGTAGGAGACAGGCTAGTGTATAGGAGACAGGCTAGTGTATAGGAGACAGGCTAGTGTATAGGAGACAAGCTAGTGTGTAGGAGACAGGCTAGTGTATAGGAGACAGGCTAGTGTATAGGCTAGTGTGTAGGAGACAGGCTAGTGTATAGGAGACAGGCTAGTGTATAGGAGACAAGCTAGTGTGTAGGAGACAGGCTAGTGTATAGGAGACAGGCTAGTGTATAGGAGACAGGCTAGTGTGTAGGCTAGTGTATAGGAGACAGGTTAGTGTGTAGGTGACAGGCTAGTCTATAGGAGACAGGCTAGTGTATAGGAGACAGGCTAGTGTATAGGAGACAGCTAGTGTATAGGAGACAGCTAGTGTATAGGAAACAGGCTAGTGTGTAGGAGACAGGCTAGTGTATAGGAGACAGGCTAGTGTATAGGCTAGTGTATAGGAGACAGGCTAGTGTGTTGGAGACAGGCTAGTCTATAGGGAGACAGGCTAGTGTAGGAGACAGCTAGTGTATAGGAGACAGCTAGTGTATAGGAAACAGGCTAGTGTATAGGAGACAGGCTAGTGTATAGGCTAGTGTATAGGAGACAGGCTAGTGTATAGGCTAGTGTATAGGAGACAGGCTAGTGTATAGGAGACAGGCTAGTGTATAGGAGACAGGCTAGTGTATAGGAGACAGCTAGTGTATAGGAGACAGCTAGTGTATAGGAAACAGGCTAGTGTGTAGGAGACAGGCTAGTGTATAGGAGACAGGCTAGTGTATAGGCTAGTGTATAGGAGACAGGCTAGTGTGTTGGAGACAGGCTAGTCTATAGGAGACAGGCTAGTGTATAGGAGACAGCTAGTGTATAGGAGACAGCTAGTGTATAGGAAACAGGCTAGTGTATAGGAGACAGGCTAGTGTATAGGCTAGTGTATAGGAGACAGGCTAGTGTATAGGCTAGTGTATAGGAGACAGGCTAGTGTATAGGTTAGTGTATAGGAGACAGGCTAGTGTATAGGAGACAGGCTAGTGTATAGGCTAGTGTATAGGAGACAGGCTAGTGTGTAGGAGACAGGAGGAGCAGCCGCGGGGCCCTGGGTCCTGATAGAGTGCCTGAAGAGCGCTAATCTGACAACGCCATAAAGCTGCCGCTGAGGAGCCCTGATTACGGACGCCTGTCACTGCCGCTGAAGGGCTGTAATCTGCCGCCGCCACAAAGCAGGAGAGGCCAGATTACAGACGCCTGTCACTGCCGCTGTCACTGTGGTCAGTGTGTGTGTGTGTGTGTGTGTGTGTGTGTGTGTGTGTGTGTGTGTGTGTGGGAGAGAGGCTGAGTGTTCATATCAGCTCCTCTCATCTCGTCCTGCTCCTCTCCTCTCCTCTCATAAAGCTGAACGGCTCTGACATATTGAGCTCTGCCTCTCCAGATGGAAGGGACCACAAGACACTTATGCCCACTGATAACATTTCACATCTGTGTGTGTGAGTGTGTGTGTGCGTGTGCGTGTGCGTATGTGTATGTGCGTGTGTGTTTTTCAGTGTGTCAGTGTGAAACTGGGCATAATTTGTCATAATTAAGGAATTAATCAGTGGTTGTGCCAAATGGCAACACACACGTTTTTACACCTAAACCCTCAAAACCAACAGCAATTAGGCTGAGTGGTGTCTGTGTGCGTGTGCGTGTGTGTGTGTGTGTGTGTGGGGGTTAACAGTCGTCAGGACTAACTACTAGGGAGGTTTAGAATCGCCATTTGAATTTGAGAGGGGGTGTTC
>NC_063197.1:31955314-31962814 GCF_017589495.1 Alosa alosa | reverse complement strand
TCTCGCTGGTGAAGGCACCGATGCCCCATTTGGAGATGGCCGCCAGGGAGAAAAGGTACTCAGTGTTGGGCTTCAGGCCCTCCACCACGTACGAGGAGACCCCCAAACTTTAGTCACCTGGGGAGAGAGGAGAGAGAGAGAGAGAGAGAGAGAGAGAGAGAGAGAGAGAGAGAGAGAGAGAGAGAGAGAGAGAGAGAGAGAGAGAGAGAGAGAGAGACTCCATGGAAGAATACATGCAAGCATAGAGCTGAGGAAAGTTCCTAATCTGTGTGTGTGTGTGTGTGTGTGTGTGAGAGAGAGAGAGAGAGAGTTTGTGTGTATGGGTGTGTGTGTGTGTGTGTGTGTGTGTGTGTGTGTGTGTGTGTGTGTGTGTGTGTGTGTGTGTGTGTGTGTGTGTGTGTGTGAGAGAGAGAGAGAGAGAGTTTGTGTGTATGGGTGTGTGTGTGTGTGTATGGGTGTGTGTGTGAAGAGATTTATAATATATATAAATTATATGTATATGTAATATATAGGTATATATATGTGTAATAATAATATGTGTGTGTGTGTGTATAGGTATATGTATATATGTATATATATATATATATTAATAATATATATATGTATGTAATAATATATAAATTAATATAATAGGTATGTATGTGTTGTGTATGTATGTGAAAATTTAATATATAGAGTATATATGTATATATATATAGAAATTTAATATATAAATTATATATATATATAAATTATATAATAATATGAAAGAAAATTTATTAATAATATAAATTAATAATATTAATATATATAGGTATATATATATATATATATATATATATATATATATATATATATAGGTAATAATATATGTATAAGTGTATATGTGTTGACCGTGTTGATGATGATGATATTGTTGGGTTGTGTGTGTTGATGATGATGATATTGTGGATTATTATTGTGGGTGTGTGGTATGGATTGGTAGTAGTATGGGTTGATGATATTGATGACATGGATTATTATTGTGTGTGTGTGTGTGAGAGAGGGGTTTGTGTGTGTGGGTGGTAACATGGTGTGTTGATGTGTGGATTGTGTGTGTTGACAATGGGTTCAGTATTATTGGTAGTATTATTAGTGGTAGTGTGCGAGATTCACCTGCATGCGCTAGCTCCTCCCTCATGGCGTGGCTCGTAGTTGAGGCTACCAGCTGGCTCCCAGGTGAGCTGGATGCTTGTGTCCGACACTGACCCCACCTGGAACTTCTCTGGTTGCCCGGGAACTATGAGACATCAAACTGCACGCTCTCAGTTCCAACAAGCGCTCACATCAAAACAACCGTGCAGCACACACAGTGCTCTGCCGCACTGCGCCACCACACACACCACCTACAAACACACTGCCCAGCGATGTCAGCACTTTACTGGCAAAACACTTCCCTGGAGCCCTGGAGGAAAACGGTGAGTGTGGGCTAGATGCAAGACTGTGTGTGTGTGTGTGTGTGTGTGTGTGTGTGTGTGTGTGTGTGTGTGTGTGTGTGTGTGTGTGTGTGTGTGTGGGCGAGAATGCAAGGCTGTGTGTATGTGTGTGTGGCGAGAATGCAAGACTGTGTGTATGTGTGTGTGTGTGTGTGAGAATGCAAGGCTGTCTGTGTGTGTGTGTGTGTGTGTGTGTGTGTGTGTGTGTGAATGCAAGGCTGTGTGTGTGTGTGTGTGCACACTCACCCCCGAGCACCATCTTGACCTGTATGGGGTCCGAGGCTGACCCGTGTACGGAGGAGTGAAACGCCAGGGCAGTATGCTGTAGGTCTCGCTGGACACCAGGCTCTGGATGAGTAGTCCTTGCAGCTGTCACTACGTTGTGGATCTACCCACTGGCTGGCTGGCTATGCGTCCATGGTGTAGTACGGTAACCCCTTGATCTGACCGTTGGGCTCGTCCGGCTGGCACCACCACGTGATGGCAGTGATCTTGGCGCCCACCTGGGCGTTGGCGGGCTGGCGAGGAGCCTGCTAGCCCGATCTTGAGCCTCCCGCAGGCTAGCTAGGCGGAGCCTAACGATAGTGAGAAAGGACACGGATCGTAGTCCGGTGTTGGGCGAGAAGGCACCCGATGCTGTAGCGTGGTAAGTGATACCCGTCCATGGTCTCGTACTTGCTGTCGGCCGTCTTGCCGCGGTACTGGATGATGTAGTAGAGCACCGGGTCCGGGTTGCCGCTGTCCCACGTGATGGTGATGCTGGTCGCCGTGGTTTCCGTTACCATGGGGGTGCCAGGAGGTCTGGGCAGGGCTGGAGGAGGGCAGTGAGGGTGAGGACCAAGGAATCAAACACTTCACTACTACTACTACTACTACACACACACACAGACACACACACACACACACACACACACACACACACACACACACACACACACACACACACACACACACACACACACACACACACACACACACACATCCACACTCACACACACACAAGCACATCCACATACCCACACACATACACACACACACACACACACACACACAAACACACACACACACACACACACACACACACACACACACACACACACACACACACCAGCATGCTAAATAAGTACAGTACTGTTAGACAGCCTACATGTTTCATCCCCTTATGACCTTTTCATCTGTGCCTGTTTGACAAGGACACTATAAGTCTCTGTAAGCCTGAGAATGATGCATTGTGGGATCTCTCCCCATGGCCCATAAGGCTGCTGAGTGTGACGCATGTACCTCTGCAGCCTTTACAACACAAATGTGTCATCTTCTCTGCTTCCAGGATCTGATGCAACTGACAGACAATCTGGATGAAGGTAGTGAGTTCATCTTTTCATAGGTGAGGTGTGTGTGTGAATATGTGTGTATGAAGTTGTGTGCGAATATGTGTTTCTTTGGGTGTGTGCGTGTGTTTGTGTGTGAGTGTGTGTGTGTGTGTGTGTGTGAATATGTGTTTCTTTTAGTTTGTGTGTGTGTGTGTGAGTGTGTGTGTGTGTGTGTGTGAATATGTGTTTCTTTTAGTTTGTGTGTGTGTGTGTGTGTGTGTGTGTGTGTGTGTGTGTGTGTGTGTGTGTGTGCGCGTGTGTATGTGTGTGCTTGTGAGGCCCGTCCTTACACTTGACGGTGATCTGTGCCACCGCCTCGATGATGCCCAGGCTGCTCATGGCGACGCAGGTGTAGTTGGCCGACTCCTGGATCCCATCCAGCGCCAGTACGTTCCTGCCCACGGGCATCTCGTCCTCGGGCGTCAGGTCCTCCGAGTTCAGCATCCACTTCCGTAGAGACATCCCAGAGCCCACCATGCGCAGGTGATGTGGCAGCTGCAGCGGCATGATCACAAGTGGTTGGTGGGGAGGATGGAAAGCGAGGGGCGGACTTCTGGAGGCGGCCAAGAGAGCAGGACAGAGAGAGAGAGAGAGAGAGAGAGAGAGAGAGAGAGAGAGAGAGAGGTGACAGACAGGCCGATGAAAACAGGTTCCTTGTCTTTAGAACCACAGCACAGTCTAAAAAAGGACTACAGATAAAGAAAATGATCCCAAAGGAACAGAAACACAAACAGAACAAGTTCTAACGGGCTTTTCTCTTCAGAGCGGGGCAAACTCAAACCCAAAACAATGAGAACAAACTAAGACTAACAGAACCGCTTCACCAACAATATACAGTAGAGTCACATATTAAAGCAACAGGTCATAACAACGAGGTTCCATAGACCAAGATTGGACCCATCACAGCACAGGTACTGACACAAAAATCTATTACGAGTTTCTCATCTTTCCACCTGGTCTACTCAACCCCCCTCCTCCCCACACTAGAAACTAAAATCTAGAATAGAACCTCTAGATCATTAGAACACTAGGAGAACCCTAGATCTCTTGAGCAGTAAAGCTCTAGAACAGTAGACCTCTGGAACTCCAGAACCCTCTGATCTCTCCTGCTCTGGTGGAGGAGGAGGTTGTGTGTGTGTGTGTGTGTGTGTGTGTGTGTGTGTGTGTGTGTGTGTGTGTCTAATTCCCTGTGACTCCGGGCCAGTCGGAGACTGTCTCCACACCGGCCGCCCTCTCCTGTCTCCATGCCAATGAGATGCTGCCCAAGTTGCTGCCTGGCGGCCGAAGATGAGAAACCTTAATGAGATTTTTGTGGTTTAGGGTAGATCAGCTGGACAAAGCCTTTTTAAGATCTGACACCGTTCCATTGATAGATGCAGCTATCATTGTCACAGACACCATGCATAATAGATTGAGATAAATAAATAAATAAATGATAAGGAGGAACCAGAGATCTGACTGATAGAGAATGCATAGAAGAGTAGAACTTAGACTCGCATGCCCACACAAAGACAACTGGAGAGAAAAAGAAAAATATAATAAGGACAGAGAGAGAAGGAGGAGGAAATATAAGAGAGAGAGAGAGGGGTGCACACAAGAGAGCGAGAGAAGATGGGAGAAGAAGGGAGGGTGGGGAGGAGGGGGTGGGGGAACCCACTTCAGTGGTGGAAAGGTTCTTATTTAGCTGTTCAGTAGTGGAATGTTCTGATTTAGCTGTTCAGTGGTGGAAAGGTTCTGATTTAACTGTTCAGGGGTGGAATGTTCTGATTTAACTGTTCAGTGGTGGAATGTTCTGATTTAACTGTTCAGGGGTGGAATGTTCTGATTTAACTGTTCAGTGGTGGAATGTTCTGATTTAACTGTTCAGGGGTGGAATGTTCTGATTTAACTGTTCAGTGGTGGAAAGGTTCTTATTTAGCTGTTCAGTAGTGGAATGTTCTGATTTAACTGTTCAGGGGTGGAATGTTCTGATTTAACTGTTCAGTGGTGGAAAGGTTCTTATTTAGCTGTTCAGTAGTGGAATGTTCTGATTTAACTGTTCAGGGGTGGAATGTTCTGATTTAACTGTTCAGTGGTGGAAAGGTTCTGATTTAGCTGTTCAGTAGTGGAATGTTCTGATTTAACTGTTCAGGGGTGGAATGTTCTGATTTAACTGTTCAGGGGTGGAATGTTCTAGGATTTAACTCCAAAGTGGTGGAAAGGTTCTGATTTAGCTGTTCAGTAGTGGAAAGGTTCTTATTTTAGCTGTTCAGTAGTGGAATGTTCTGATTAACCGTTCAGGGTGGAATGTTCTGATTTAACTGTTCAGTGGTGAAAGGTTCTGACGAAGGTTCAGTAGTGGAATGTTCTGATTTAACTGTTCAGGGGTGGAATGTTCTGATTTAATTGTTCAGTGGTGGAAAAGTTCTGATTTAGCTGTTCATGTTCTCCAGTCAATGTGACTAAATGTGAAGGGGACATTGCAGTCCATGGTACTCAACGAATGCTACAGCACAGCTAGCTAGCGTGAGTGGCTATCCCGCGGGCTACAGCACAGCTAGCTAGCATGAGTGGCTATCCCGAGGGCTACAGCACAGCTAGCTAGCATGAGTGGCTATCCTGGCTACAGCACAGCTAGCTAGCATGAGTGGCTATCCCGGCGGGCTACAGCACAGCTGCTAGGTAGCGGGAGTGGCTATCCCGCTGGTTAAAGCAATGCTAGCTAGCATGAGTGGCTATCCCGAGGGCTACAGCACAGCTAGCTAGCATGAGTGGCTATCCCGAGGGCTACAGCACAGCTAGCTAGCATGAGTGGCTATCCCGCGGGCTACAGCACAGCTAGCTAGCATGAGTGGCTATCCCGAGGGCTACAGCACAGCTAGGTAGCGTGAGTGGCTATCCCGCGGGCTACAGCACAGCTAGCTAGCATGAGTGGCTATCCCGAGGGCTACAGCACAGCTAGCTAGCATGAGTGGCTAGCCCGCGGGCTACAGCACAGCTAGCTAGCATGAGTGGCTATCCCGAGGGCTACAGCACAGCTAGGTAGCGTGAGTGGCTATCCCGAGGGCTACAGCACAGCTAGGTAGCGTGAGTGGCTATCCCGAGGGCTACAGCACAGCTAGCTAGCATGAGTGGCTATCCCGCTGGCTACAGCACAGCTAGCTAGCATGAGTGGCTATCCCGAGGGCTACAGCACAGCTAGCTAGCATGAGTGGCTATCCCGAGGGCTACAGCACAGCTAGCTAGCATGAGTGGCTATCCCGAGGGCTACAGCACAGCTAGCTAGCATGAGTGGCTATCCCGAGGGCTACAGCACAGCTAGCTAGCATGAGTGGCTATCCCGAGGGCTACAGCACAGCTAGCTAGCATGAGTGGCTATCCCGCTGGCTACAGCACAGCTAGCTAGCATGAGTGGCTATCCCGAGGGCTACAGCACAGCTAGCTAGCATGAGTGGCTATCCCGAGGGCTACAGCACAGCTAGCTAGCATGAGTGGCTATCCCGAGGGCTACAGCACAGCTAGCTAGCATGAGTGGCTATCCCGAGGGCTACAGCACAGCTAGCTAGCATGAGTGGCTATCCCGAGGGCTACAGCACAGCTAGCTAGCATGAGTGGCTATCCCGAGGGCTACAGCACAGCTAGGTAGCGTGAGTGGCTATCCCGAGGGCTACAGCACAGCTAGGTAGCGTGAGTGGCTATCCCGAGGGCTACAGCACAGCTAGGTAGCGTGAGTGGCTATCCCGAGGGCTACAGCACAGCTAGGTAGCGTGAGTGGCTATCCCGAGGGCTACAGCACAGCTAGGTAGCGTGAGTGGCTATCCCGAGGGCTACAGCACAGCTAGGTAGCGTGAGTGGCTATCCCGAGGGCTACAGCACAGCTAGCTAGCATGAGTGGCTATCCCGAGGGCTACAGCACAGCTAGCTAGCATGAGTGGCTATCCCGAGGGCTACAGCACAGCTAGGTAGCGTGAGTGGCTATCCCGCGGGCTACAGCACAGCTAGCTAGCATGAGTGGCTATCCCGAGGGCTACAGCACAGCTAGCTAGCATGAGTGGCTAGCCCGCGGGCTACAGCACAGCTAGCTAGCATGAGTGGCTATCCCGAGGGCTACAGCACAGCTAGCTAGCATGGTGTAATAACTATCCACATGGGCTGCAAGCTTACAACTAGCTAGCATGAGTGGCTATCCGGGGGCTACAGCACAGCTAGGTAGCGTGGTGGCTATCCACTTACAACCCTCTTGTACGGTAGCACGCAGCCTGACAACAACAAATACAGAGTGGACAAACACAAACGCTCATCCACAGCAGGTCGCGGAGGAACACAAGAGACGCTGGTCTACAATGACAAGGAGCTCAAGAGATGCTGCGCCTCTTGGGCAGAGAATGTAATTGGTTGGAAATGTGATGGACAGGTCTGGGGACCAATGGGGCTGTGAGGAGGATAGAGTGGGTAGGACACAACTACAAATGGTGTGGTGTTTACATTCTTGGCAACCTTGCTTTAATGTTGTGGCTTTGCAGTAAATGGATACTCTCTCTCCATGCTGAGTTAGATTTAGGTGCTGGTTTATCGTCTCAGCTGAGGCACTGTGTTACTGCTGTTTTAATGTCCATGGCCACGGCAGAGTCGGCTTGTGGATCTGCTGCAGGCTGCTTTGCTATTTATCTCCATGGGAAGTGCGCTGAGATGAGGCC
>NC_063197.1:31945314-31950314 GCF_017589495.1 Alosa alosa | reverse complement strand
GTTACGCTTGGGTAAGGTCATAGACTGAAAGAAAAGCAACGATTTCACCACAATCTGGGAGGCCAGGGAGGGGGGTAAAGGACGACGCCCAAAAGGAAATTCTGTTCAGGCATGCAAGCGAAGTTACATTCTCCCATCATGCAACAGACTCTGTTATTTTCAAGTGCCAGGTTTCCATGGTAACAAGTGCACAAGAGCCCTAGAGCAGAAGCAGTTTCAGAGGATGCAAGCAAGGAAAGGCCAAACAATGCAAAAGCAAAAGTAAGAAATGAATTAATAAATAAATCAACCCGACTTGGCGGGTTTTCGCTCATCGTAATTTCCTTTGAAAATAAATCAGTTTATTTTTTTCCTGAGTTAATTATTCAGCAGGCTTGATTATCTGCTCAGGCTTGTTCAATTTTCTCCTTCAACGAGCTGAGCTCGGGAAAACAGCTAAGAATCATAGCTTTTTTAAAATTTAAACATGTTTGTTTCTGTCATTTCTCTTTGTATATGTGGGTAGTAAAAAAAGTAAAAAAGAAAGAACACACCAACCTTCTCGACGTTCTGGGGGATGTTAAGGGGTTGATGCAGAACAATGACATGAGGAGAGAAAAAATAGGGGAAACACAGAGAGAGTAAAAAAGGCCAACGCAAGGCGTCCAGCTCCTCAATCACTAGCTGACTAGCTGACTGACTAGCTAGCTGACTAGCTGACTGACTAGCTGACTAGCTAGCTGACTGACTAGCTGACTGACTAGCTGACTAGCTAACTGACTAGCTGACTGACTAGCTGACTAACTGACTAGCTGACTGACTAGCTGACTAATTGACTAGCTGACTAGCTGTGCTGACTGACTAGCTGTCTGACTGTCTATCTGTCTGTCTGTCTGTCTGACTAGTTGTCTGTCTGTCTCTTCTGGACTGGCCTCTGCCTCTGTCTCTATTCCAGAGACACCTGACTGAACTTTAACCTTTGACCCAGAAAGAGTTTTGCGGTTCACTCCAGCGGCCGGCCTGTCTGTTTTTTTGTTTCTGACCGGAGCCCGAGCCCCTGGAGTGAGGTCCAGCGCATGGGAACACACTGACCCCCGCTGGTGTGTGGCCGCCCGCGATCGAGCGAGCGGTCCGTTTGGGTTCAGTACAGAAGCAAAAACAAGAGAAGAGAGCTGTGAAAACAACCCAAAAGAGGACAGGAAAAAAGAAAGAAAGAAAGAAAGAAAGAAAGAAAGAAAGAAAGGAAGGAAGAAAGAAAAGAAGAAAAACCAAGCAATAAAGAAGAAAACATTTTGTGTTTAAATTAGCAGCTACAATTTGAGGTGCATTTCAAAAGGCTTCTCTATAGCTGATTCCAAATTCCAAACTTCAAAGAGGTTGCTGGAGCAAAACTGCCTGGTCCGCTCATTACTGCGGATACTGTTTGTTTCAAGTTGTTCTCTGTTGTAGCTGTTAATTTCAGATGCAGCTGAATAAAGAAAAAGAACATTTCTACACACCAATATTAAAATTGAGTTCAAAACATAAAACAAAGAGAGACACACACATTGCAAATATACTTTTACAATGATATTATAAAACTTATCAGACCTATTTGACTTAACTGACTTTAGAACACACTGGACAGCCTTTGTGAGCCTGATATAGTTGCCGTGGATACACGGGGTGTTACTTACGCTGGTAGTTCCAATGTTCCCAAAAGAGCCGAGCGTTAACGTTGTAAACTAAATTATGACTATTTTAGTGTGAGCCGGGAGATTCCTGACCCCAGAGACCTTTATCTGGCGTAACCGTGATGTGGTTACAATAGGTCAGTAGTTTTTTATGGATTTGTTTGGTTTATTCCGTTTGTACTCTCAGCATTGCCACCCTGTTACTGAAACTGTGTGTGTGTGTGTGTGTGTGTGTGTGTGTGTGTGTGTGTGTGTGGTGGGTATTTGTGCAGTGCAGTGTGGTGCGCAGCGCTGCAGGAGCTAAACAGCAGCGGTAATGAAACGACGACTGTCTGGCTTATTTTATCATCTAAAGCCTCTTAATCATTTATGGGAAACAAAGTTATTTGGTCCACAGCAGGCGGGTGTTGCCGCCGCAGTGATGACGCACCTCCTCGTTTGTGTGCAGAATGAATTCAACATTAAACTCTCCTCTCCTGCCTCGCGTCCGCTGCTACTTATTCAAATCAGATGGACCAGGGAGGCGTCGGCATTAAACGTAAGGGGCAGGAAATGATGTCGTCTGGAGGGTGCAATGCATGAGCCTCAATCTGTCTATCTGACTGTGATGGCCTTCGTGCCTCAGTGGAAGAAATTAACCACAGCTGATTTCACGCTGTTGAAAGACTAAATGTATTCATAAATAATGCCAAAAGTGAGCTTCTTTTAAGTGTAATACATTTTTAAAACATGTCAGGTGTCCTCTTTGTGCTGGAATTATTTTGACTTTTAGCCATTCACTGGATGCCATCGCTGATGTTGAAGGGTTTTACCTCGGCACCATGCTTTTGGGCTTGTAGGCTTTGACTTACCTGGGGAGCCTAAAGACCGCCCTGGTGCAGACATGGGCTATTATTACACATGGAGACGGCTGACTTCTTGACCTTTAGAAAATACTCTAACCCTTTAAGTTTGACACTCTGCTCTGAAAGGGGTATAGAGGTCAACTCTAAACTGAGTCTGGCCTGGGTAAACAACTCTAAACTGAGTCTGGTCCGGGTAAACAACTCTAAACTGGGTCTGGATTGGATGAGCTGATCTAAACTGGGCCTGGCCTGGGTGAGCTGATCTAAACTGGGTCTGGCCCGGGTGAGCTACACTAAACTGGGTCTGGCCTGGGTTAATAACTCTAAACTGGGTCTGGCCTGGGTGAGCTGATCTAAACTGGGTCTGGCCTGGGTGAGCAACAGATCCGTAACATCATGGGCCAAATCCTGCCATTCCAGGACCATGTCCAGTTTAGAGTTGAGCGCTCACCGGGCAGCTGTGAGAGGCGAGCAGCTACTGAACTGGAGGACAGAAGTGCAGGACAGCGGGAGGAAAGAGAGAGAGCACCCCTGCAGCTCAGACTGGCGCTAACGCGGTTAACAGCTACACCCGCTTGTACTGCTGATGAGATTAGCGGCTAGCGGTCAGTCAGAGAGGTCACCCTGAACCCACGTCCCCCTACAGCCCCCCCCCCCACCCCACCCCCCAACACCCTGCTGGGGCAGCAGCGGTGGGGGTGATGGGGGGTGGGTGTTGTTCTCGCGGAGACTTCTGTGCCTGCTGGCTTCCTACCTCGCACATACAAGTTGGCAGGGGAGGAGAAGCGCACGCCCTCCACGTTAGACGCCACACACTCGTACTTCCCCTGGTCAGTCTCCTCACTGTTCTCTATCTGCAGGGCACCTGTGAGGAGAACACACACACACACACACACACACACACACACACAGAGAGAGAGAGAGAGAGAGAGAGAGAGAGAGAGAGAGAGAGAGAGAGAGAGAGAGAGAGAAGACAGATTAAGAGAGAGAGAGAAGAGAGAGAGAGAGAGAGAGAGAGAGAGAGAGAGAGAGAGAGAGAGAGAGAAGACAGATAAAGAGAGAGAGAGAAGAGAGAGAGAGAGAGAGAGAGAGAGAGAGAGAGAGAGAGAGAGAGAGAGAGAGAGAGAGAGAGAGAGAGAGAGAGAAGACAGATAAAGAGAGAGATAGGGAAAAGGGGAAGGGGAAGCATTAGAGACTCAGGCAGTTTCAGGCAGTCAGAGACTATTTTAGTTTTGTTCAAAAGAAAAGTATTCTCATCAATTTATCACACACTTCTCTAGTTGACACTGACACCATTGCTGCAGGAGAACACAGTTGGAACAGTAACACTCATGAAGGCATGAACTATACTAAAGGGAAGCACACACACACACACACACACACACACACACACACACACACACACACACACACTCACAGGAGAGTTTGAGCTAGACAAATCCCTGCTGGGTGTCAAATCAAACATGGCTGGATGATGGTATGCCTTGCCTGCAGCATGCTTTCTGCACGTGCTCAGTAGCATGGGACGCACTTGTAGTAGATGAGATGAATGATTGATAAGGTAGAGAGAGAGAGAGAGAGAGAGAGGGAGAGGGCAGACTTAGGCAGCCAGATAGGTAGATGTCAGCTGACGGCCAAGAGACGCTTTCTGCTTCTGCATATTACCCAGGACTCACGAGTGAGTGTTACATATGTATGTTCAACATCATATCCACATCCAGCACACCCTCCCAACACAAACACACACACACACACACACACACACACACACGCACGCAGATAAACATACAGCCTTCAATTCACAGTCATCTATTTGATTTTGTATTATATTTAGGATATATTCTGATTCCTCTTTTTGTCTACACTTTTCTGTCTCTCTGTCAGTGATATTCACCCTCAAACAAGCTTTGTCAGCCTCCTCCTTCCCTCTCTCTCTCTTTCTGAAATTCAAACTCAAACAAGCTTCAGCATGGAACACTCTCTCTCTTTATTCATTCCTCCCCACCCCTCTCTCTCTCTCTCTCTCCTCATCTGACCCCTCTCTCCCGGCTGAGTTACCCTCAGTGGGTTGTCTGTCTAAATTGCACCCCTGTGCCTGAAATAGCATTCTGACACGCAGGTGTGGTGGTTCTGCCTGTGATCACTGCCTCTGATTGGCTCCTTTTGATGTGATGCAGGAACGGCAGGGGGCCGCTGGGGCTTCTGGGATTGAACGGGACAGGATGGGGCTCGTGCCACACAGCTCAAAACACACACCACCAACACACATTCTCAGCACACACAAACACACAACCTGAGCATACACACTAGGGGTGTGAATCTCTCATGTAAAAGACGATACGATTCGCATCTAGATACATGGGCACGATTCGATACAAGAAAAGATACATGTTTATAAAAACGATTCAGTACGATTCGATGCAATGTGATTCGATGCAATTCGATGCAGTTCAAGAATGGAAAGCATTCTGAAAGATTTTTTATGATTTGCTCAAGGTGCACA
>NC_063197.1:31935314-31940314 GCF_017589495.1 Alosa alosa | reverse complement strand
TGTGTGTGTGTGTGCCTGCTAAGCCTAGTGTGTGAGGATACACACACACACTGTTATTCATTACAGAGCTGACAATGAGGAAAGAGGTGACACAGAGTGAAAGCAAAAAAGATGGAGAGAGAGAGAGAAGAGGGGGGATGAATAACACTGAGACAGAGATATATTGATGGAAGTACGGAGAGAATAACAGAGACAGAGATAGAGGAGGAGAGGAGGACACAGATAGATAGATAGAGAAAAAGTATGGGCAAAATAAGAAAGATTATTCCCACCATCTCCTCTCCTCTCTCTCTCTTTCCTCTCCTCCTCTCCCCCTCTCCTCCTCCTCTTCCCTCATCTCCTCTCCTCTCCTCCTCCTCCTCTCCTCCTCTCATCTCCTCTCCTCTCATCTCCTCTCCTCTCCTCTCCTCCTCTCCTCCTCTCCCCCTCCTCTCCTCTCCTCCCTCCTCTTCTCCTCTCTCCTCCTCATCTCCTCTCCTCCTCTCCCCTCTCCCCTCTCCTCCTCTCTCCTCTCCTCTCCTCCTCTCCCTCTCCTCCTCCTCCCCTCCTCCTCTCCTCTCCTCCTCCCCCTCTCTCCTCCTCTCCTCCTCTCCTCTCCTCCTCTCCCCTCTTCAGTATTGCCACCTGCCTGTGTTTGTGTCTGTGTGGCTGCACCTGTTAGGTAATCATTCCCCTCGTGGGGGAGAAAGCTGCCTCTGTCTCTGTCAAACACACACACACACACACACACACACACACACACACACACACACACTCTGTTCTGGGTGATTATCCCGGCTGTGGGGACCCTGTGTTGTCAAGCGGAAGTCAAGCTGTGTCACTAGGTGTGTGTGTGTATGTGGTTGTTGTGAGGGAAGGAACTGTGGGGGCAGACTAGCGGTGTGTGTGTGTATGTGTGTGTGTGTGTGTGTGTGTGTATGTGTGTGGTGTGTATTATTGGGGGTGTGTGTGTGTGTGTGTGTGTGTGTGTGTGGGGTGTGTGTGTGTGTGTGTGTGTGTGTGTGTGTGTGTGTGTGTGTGTGTGTGTGTGTGGGGGTGGGTGTGTGTGTGTGTGTGTATGTGTGTGTGTGTGTGTGTGTGTGTGTGTGTGTGTGTGTGTGTGTGTGTGTGTGTGTGTGTGTGTGTGTGGGGGGGTGTGTTTGTGTGTGTGGGTGCGTGTGTGTGTGTGTGTGTGTGTGTGTGTGGGGGGTTGTTGTCAACTTCCATCTGCTGCCGAATGACGCCCTCATGAGAACGCCGATGATCCGTGCAAAAAGCCCCAAGCAGGCTCCTACACACACACACACACACACACACACACACACACACACACACACACACACACACACACACACACACACACACACACACACACACACACACACACAGAAACACACCACAGGTTTGCACACACACACACTTATGCATGGACACAAACACACTTCTCACAGTCCCTAACACCCCCACAGGGTTATCTGGCCTTGTCGCAGCGCCCATGGTGATATCTCCGTGAAGCCCCTAGGGGGCGCCGGTGGGTGATCTCACTCATGGGTGGATAAGTCCATTATGCAGAAGCAGAGTTCCCCAGTCACGCTCTGTTTGAGTGGCAACAACTGCCACTGATGGGGTATTTACAGCCCAACTGATGGGGCAGTTAAAGCCAGACTGATGGGGCAGTTAAAACCAGACTGATGCCTTCAGGGAACATTAAGAAGAGAAGAGAGAGGGATGACTGATCTCTCTCTCTCTCTCTCTCTCTCTCTCTCTGTCTCCAACCAGAATAGAAATGCTTATATGATAAGAGTTGAAGGAAATTAATAATAATAATAATAATAATAATAATAATAATAATAATAATAATAATAATAATAATAATAACAATAAACAGAAAGAAAGAAATCTTGTGAATAAAAAATGGCATGGGGTTAGCTATAATGGAATGCTCCATATGACACAAATGTGTGTGTGTGTGTGTGTGTGTGTGTGTGATGCATACAGCTCTACCCCCAGCATGGGCAGCATGGGAGAGAGCGGTCACAAGAACAACAGAGGTCACCTACCTGTGGGACCTGTAAGAAAGCAGGGGTCAGTCAGACACACTCTTTCATCACACTCTTTCAGCATCACGCACGCAGGGGTCAGTCAAACACATTCTTTCAGCATCACGCACTTTGCTGGCGGGAAGCGGCAGCCATTTTGGGGCATTTTGCATCATTTAAGAGCACAGGTGGTGCGACTCACGACCTTGAGCTTGGCAGCTGCTATCATCCACTTTGACATACAACCATTCTGGCTCTGCGCCCTCAGTTTTCTCTCTCACACACACACACACACACACACACACACACACACACACACCCCTCAGTCCTGACGCTCTCCATCCCCCTCCACAGACAGGCAGACAGCACACACACACACACACACACACACACACACACACACACACACACACACACACACACACTCTGAGGAGTCTCCAAAACATTTCAGATATCGTTCATCACATCCCCTCACAGCGCTAAGAAACGGCTGGCACAGATCAAACAGAACGCTCCTCTCCTCTGGCATTTCACACACTCACAAACACACACACACACACACACACACACACACACACACACACACACACACACACACACACACACACATCTACATATCTACACTTTGGCTGGCAGATTTCATGGCACTGTGAGGGGCATTGCAAGTTCACACACACATCACCGTCACCGTGGAGATGCTGCAGAGATCAGGACTCAAAATCACACACACACACACACACACACACACACACACACACACACACACACACACACACATACATACATACACTCACATACACACACACTCAGGAATACAAGCAAACATCATTACCCCCACCCCCTCAACACACATACACACACATAGAATCACAGATGTAAGGTTAAACCACCTGGTAAAACACACATAGGAGACCGACAAGGGGCAACAGACAGAACAGAACAGAACTGACAAACAGACATAACAGACGGAACAGACAGAACAGAACAGAACAGAACAGAACAGAACAGAACTGACAAACAGACGGAACAAACAGAACAGAACAGAGAAGAACTCCCAGAACAGACAGAACAGAACTCACAGAACAGAACAGAACCCAGACGGACAGAATGTCCAGAACCCACACAGACCAAACAAAAGCACAGAGCACATGGACAAATGGAGGAAGACTCAAGACAAAGAATAGGCATACGCATGGACACACACACACACACACACACACACACACACACACACACAGACATGGACACAGACAGACACAGATGTGTGTTACAGTAAAGGGAAGAGAGAGCTTGTGGGAAAGAGCTTGGTTAGCTTAGTTGGCGTGGTTAAGCGTGGTGTGGGTGTGTATTCTGAGCCAATGGGGTTGCAGTGAGCGGGGGAGAGTGCGTTAGGAGTCGCAGAGTGGCGTTCAGGTAGTGGGCAGTGGCTTACCTCTGATGGGGGTACCCTCTGCAGGAAACGAATAGACACACAAGAGCGGGGTTAAACTGGTTACAGAGTTTAGTGACCAGGGGCCAGAGTGAGCAGGGGTCAAGGGTCAACTATCATCCATTAGAGTTCACATTCATGTAGTGTTTACGTTCACAAAGAAATGATTACAGCTGTTTTCCAGTCATTCTCATCCTTATCCCGATGCGTCTCGTCCACTTGTTCAGGACTGTGTGCGTCACACACATGCGCCTCAGCACACCAGTGAAGCGTTTCCAAAAAGTGACCATGGCGTCGAGACAAGTGTGAGCATGACTGTAAACAACCGTCATTTAGATCTGATATTAATAGAGTTATCAATGTAGAGTATTTATAAATAGTTATTCAGAAAGGGCACCACAGCGCCCCCACTGGCTGCTGCTGGGAGGACAAACAGGAGCTCTGAATCTCCCCTGGACACTGTTAATGGTCTGGTCTTCTCTGTGTCAGTTATGGTTGGGGGCTGTATCTGTTGGTTTCATCCCTGCCTGTAGGGGGCAGTGCTATTGTCTGACTGGCAGGCAGCCCGGGGCAGTACGACCCAACCCGCTTATGCCAGACACACAGGGGCACAGCCCTCAGCTAGAAGGTTAATGCTGACCCTGAACATGAATCTGCTGAGCAGAGAGTGTGTGTGTGTGTGTGTGTGCATATGTGTGTGTGTGTGTGTGTGTGTGTGTGTGTGTGTGTGTGTGTGTGTGTGTGTTGGGGGGAGTTGGAATGCTCAGAGGGGCATTGAGATCTACATCCATCACTGCTAGCTGTCAGCAAGAGAAAGTGAGTATGTGCTCCCTACAGCCCTGTGTGTGTGTGTGTGTTTGTGTGTTTGTGTGTGTGTGTATTTGTGTGTGTGTGTGTGTATTTTTGTGTGTGTGTGTGTGTGAGCCCTGGGTCCCTCCTCCAAACACAAAGAGCTCCTGTGTCCTGCAGCAGTAGGGGGCTGGTGGTTGTGGTATCTGAGGAGGGTGGGGGGCTGCCTGTTCTTGGTCTGCTGTGTCTGCTGTGCTACCTAAAGCCCACGAAGCTGAGCAGCAACGCACAGAGCAGCCTACACACCACGCCTCACTTTCACACACACACACACACACACACACACACACACACACACACACACACACACACACACTGCTAAATAGGACACACTCAGTGAGTTTGTTTGTGTGTCACAAAGGGCGCCAGATTAACCCACACACATTCCCCCATTCTCAACCATAACTGAGCTTGTACAAACAAGAACAACCCGTTAGCATGAAGAGCTATATTAGCGGTGATGAGTGGACCCATGGACTACAATACCCATGAGCACATGGGGCATGAGCAGAACCCAGCTCAGATGGGGTGTCAGATGTCATGAATTCCACTCCTCATCATGGCTAAGACATCAAGAATCAGGCAAAGCATTTGGGACGGGGATCTCTTCAGTTTAGAGGCCGGTTTAGCACTTTGTAGGAGTTTAAAGGGGCGTTAGGTCGAGAGGTTAGAAGGAATTAAGTTGAGTGTTAATTGTTACGGGT
>NC_063197.1:31925314-31927814 GCF_017589495.1 Alosa alosa | reverse complement strand
TGGCTCTGTAAGACTACAGTGCATCAGGCCCACATCTGGCCCATATGGGAAGCAGATCAGGAACGGATTTGAACCAGACTTGAGACGGATCTGGTCTTGTATAGTGAGGGGACTGCAGCTTAGCTTAGCATAGCTAGCATGGCTCAGTGTTAGGAAGGATGTCGGTATCTGTAGCCTAGCTTTGCTCAGTGTGGCGAGATGTGTGTGTGTGTGTGTGCGTGTGTGTGCGTGTGTGTGCGTGTGTGTGTGTCAGCGTTGGAGTCAAAGCTTCTCCTTCTGTCCCCTGAGGCCGTCTGATGCTCTTCGGCGGCGGAGTCAAAAGCTTTTACACACACAGCCACAGAGATCCACCCAGGGGGGCCAGCGCACCGCCAGCCCAAACAGAACAGAACATGGCCGCCTCAGAGCGCCCCGCGCCATCAGCAGCCCCGCTCCATCAGCAGCTCCATCAGCAGCCCCATCAGCAGCCCCATCAGCAGCTCCATCAGCAGCCCCATCAGCAGCCCCACCTGCCTTCTCTCTTCTCCTCTCTTCTGCTCCCCTCTCCTCTTCTCCTCTTCCCTCCTCCTCTCCCTACCTGCCTTCTCTCTTCTCCTCTCTTCTGCTCCCCTCTCCTCTTCTCCTCTCCCCTCCTTCTCTCCTCTCCCCCTCTCCACACCTCCCTTCTCCTCTCCTCTCTCCTTCCTTCTCTCCTTCCCTCTCTTCTTCTCTCCCCACAGTGGGAGTCCCTCTATCCTTGTGCTCTGTCTGGGTTAATTCAGGATGGAGGTTTTTACACCGCAGCGTCGGGATGAGTTAAAGTAGAACAGCATCTATGGAATGGAGCGAGACCTAACCTGCTGGATCAGGCCTGTATCTGGAGACCTAACCTGCTGGTTCAGGCCTGTATCTGGAGACCTAACCTGCTGGTTCAGGCCTGTATCTGGAGACCTAACCTGCTGGTTCAGGCCTGTATCTGGAGACCTAACCTGCTGGCTCAGGCCTGTATCTGGAGACCTAACCTGCTGGCTCAGGCCTGTATCTGGAGACCTAACCTGCTGGTTCAGGCCTGTATCTGGAGACCTAACCTGCTGGTTCAGGCCTGTATCTAGAGACCTAACCTGCTGGTTCAGGCCTGTATCTAGAGACCTAACCTGCTGGATCAGGCCTGTATCTAGAGACCTAACCTGCTGGATCAGGCCTGTATCTAGAGATCTAACCTGCTGGATCAGGCCTGTATCTAGAGACCTAACCTGCTGAATCAGGCCTGTATCAAGACTACATCTGCCTGCCGGATCAGGCATATCCAGACCCCAACCTGCTGAATCAGGCCTGCATTCAGACTATCTGCCCGCTGCTGGATCGGGCCCTGTATCTCAGACCTCCAACCTGCTGGATCAGGCCTGCATTCAGAGATCTAAATCTTGCTGGATCAGGCCTCGTATCTAGAGACCTAACCTGCTGAATCAGGCCTGTATCAAGACTACATCTGCCTGCTGGATCAGGCATGTATCTAGACCTAACCTGCTGAATCAGGCCTGTATCTAGACTATCTGCCTGCTGGATCAGGCCTGTATCTAGACCTAACCTGCTGGATCAGGCCTGTATCTAGAGATCTAACCTGTTGGATCAGGCCTGTATCTAGAGACCTAACCTGATGAATCAGGCCTGTATCTAGAGACCTAACCTGCTGAATCAGGCCTGTATCAAGACTACATCTGCCTACTGGATCAGGCCTTTATCTAGACCTAACCTGCTGAATCAGGCCTGTATCTAGACTATCTGCCTACTGGATCAGGCCTGTATCTAGACTACATCTGCCTGCTGGATCAGGCCTGTATCAAGACCAGGGCTGTGTCAAGACTACATCAGGGATGTATCAAGACTACATCAGGGCTTTATCAAGACTATATCAGGGCTGTATCAAGACTACATCAGGGATGTATCTAGACTATATCAGGCCTGTATCTAGACTATATCAGGGCTGTATCAAGACTATATAATATGAGGGCTGTATTGGGACTATCTCCCTGCTTAATCAGAGCTACATTATGGCTGTATCTAGACTATATCAGGGCTGTATCTAGTCTATATAATATGAGGGCTGTATTGGGACTATCTTCCTGCTTAATCAGAGCTACATTATGGCTGTTTCTAGCGATGTCATGCACCCCCTGCCCTCCCAAACTGCGTCTGTCAACAGCCTCAAATCAAACCCACTGGTCAGTGACCCGCCTGTGCTGATAAGGCCGGCCCTTCATTACCAGGGTAGAGAGGCCTGCACCGGACCTTTCAACAACATCTCATCAGGGCGGACGTGACACGTAAGTGGTCGTGACTGGGCATGGCTGGACACGAGTGTGAGTGTGTATGTGTGTGTGTGTGTGTGTGTGTGTGTGTGTGTGTGTGTGTGTGTGTGTGTGTGACTGGGCATGGCTGGACACGAGTGTGAGTGTGTGTGTGTGTGTGTGTGTGTGTGTGTGTGTGTGTGTGTGTGACGTGACTGGGCATGGCTGGACAC